>NW_012152951.1:4335688-4353992 GCF_000956105.1 Propithecus coquereli
AACTTTTTATATATGGACTTTATTGTGTGGAGGTAAATTCCTTCCATTACTAGTTTGTTGTGAAAAGGCAATCTATAGAATTGGAGAAAATATTTACAAACCATGTATCTGATAAACGATTAATATCCAAAATATACAAGGAATTCCTACAATTGAATTGTTTAAAAAAATAGACATTTCTCCGAAGAAGACATACAAATGGCCAACAGATATATGAAAAGATGTTCGACATCACTAATCATTGCAGAAATACATATCAAAACCACAATAAGATATCACTTCATACCTGTTAGGATGGCTGTTATTTTTAAAAAAGATAATAGGTGTTGGTGAAGATATGGAAAAATTGGAATCTTTGTATATGGTTGGTGGGACTGTAAAATTGTGTAATATCTATGAAAACAGTATGGTGGGTCCTCAAAATATTAAAAATAGAATTACCATATAACCCAGCAATCCCAGTTCTGGGTATATATCCAAAAGAATTGTGATCAAGATCTTGAAGAGATAATCTCATATTCATTGCAGCATTATTCACAGTAGTCAAGATATAGAAACAACCAAAATGTCCATTAAAAGATGAATGAAGAAAGAAAATGTGGTATATACATATAATGGACTATTATCCAGCCTTTTAAAAAGAAAGAAATTTTGTTATACGCAACAACTTGGGTGAACCTGGAAGACGTTATGTTAAATGAAATAAATCAGTCAGAGGAGGAAAAATACTGCATGATCACAAGTTATGTGAGAAATCTAAAATAGTCAAACTCATGGAAGCAGAGTATGAACAGTAGCTGCCAGGGTGGAAGAGAGGGGGAAGCAGGGAGTTGTGTGCAATGAGTATAAAGTTTTAGTTATGCAAGAATAAGTTCTAGAGACCTGCTGCACATCATCATGCTTATAGTTAACAACAGCTATATTGGTAACGTGACAATATTGTACACTTAAATGGGGTAGATCTCATATTAAGTGTTGCTACCACAATAAAAAATTTAAAAATAAATCAATACTTTTTTTAGAAAGATTAGATAAATTGCTTAAAATCCTACAAGATGAAACCATGCAAACGCACTCTCCTTCCACACCGTGATGCTGCATCCCTCAGTCTAATGGGATATTATTAATACACAGTGATGGCTTGTTTAGACTGCGGAAAGTCTAAATTCCCAGCGCATTATTGCACCTATTTCCTTTTCTATGCTGAGTTGCAATTTCATCGGAGCAAATCAGTTTCCTTTTCTCCTTTACCCCCAACTCCAGGCAAACCACATCAGTACATTCCAAGAGGGCCAGAGTCTCACTTTAAAGTAGGATCTCACAATTTCTATTTGGGAGCAACGGAGCGTCCTATTGCTTCGCTGTTGGCAAGTTGGACTGTGAGCTTTGTTATGAATCTCCCCATTCTTGAGTACCTGGGTAAACACTCCAGGTCATACATTTCTTGAAAATGAAGATGAAAGATGAAACAGCTGATGAAAGGGAATGAGTTGGCGGAAGTCTTTCTTCAGGTGTCCATCCTCATTTCTTCACTGTAGAAAATCATTTCCGTCTGGAGAATCCACTTTCTCTGAAAATGGAGGATAAAGACCCTGCTTCTCCACGGGAGTGTAGGAAGAATTCCTGTGGTTAGTGCGTGAGCTTTTTAGAACTTTTATGTCATTTCTGATGTTAAAAATTATTGTTTTAACTTCCTATTTCTCTCAAACCTGGCATTTATCATTCTTCCATTTGCCAGGTCTTTGCAAAAAAAGATGTCAAGGGCCGGCAGAGAGGACAGTCTTAGGAAAGCGGAGCCTACTGGTTCCGTAGGATGAGTGTTGAATAACAAGGCAGAGGTGGAGAGAGACTTTATTTCCTTATTAGTGAGAAGACAAATATTTTCACAACGGGAACTGTCTGATTGATAAGACTTGGTGGGGCTACCAGTATGATTGGGTCTGAGAAAGTGCTGAGTGGTCTCCTGCCTCCACAGGGTAACATCTCACTTCCGGGATCCTAAAGGTTTTATGGTCTTTTGTCATTTCTCAAAATATTTATATATCTGAGAGGAAATATACTTAAGGTGTTATCACCTAATATCCTAATTAACTTATCCAACTCATCTTTTAAAAATGTATTCAGTAACTACTGAGGGCCAAAATCCATATTAAGATCAGGGGATACAAAAAAGGAAGGAAACAGAGCCTTTCCTCTTAAGGACCTTGCAGGCTGGCGTGTTACATGTAAGAGAGCTGTGGTGTCAGCAGTGGGACCAGTGCCTGTACACAAATGTACACAGTTTCTATAGAAACAGAAGGGGAGAGTCACAACGGTCAGTCTACACCTCAGTCTACACCATCATTCTATACCTGATGACCATCTGAGTCACAGGGAATGGTCTTCAGGTGAATGGGTCACAGGGAGGCCTATCAAAGGGCAAGGTGGCAGCAAGAAGGAATACTGGGACCCTGGTAGGTGATGTTATGAGATAAAGTTTGCCTGTCTTGCAACGTTATTAAAGATCAACCCTAGCAGTATAGAAGTACAGAGCCCCCAGAGCAACTTGAAATATATTCTTTGTGAGAATGTACGTGTGCTATTCCTACCATTTAACAGGAGGCCACGTGACCACTGCCATTTCACATCTTGCTGTGGCCCCACCAGTAGGGGCAACCAGATTCCCATCTCTCGATAGTCTGTCCTGCCAAGGAAGCTTCCTGGAGTAGACTTAGTGTCCTTCCACCACCCCCCTTTAGTCTGATCCCTGCCTCCAAATCAAATGGATTTTTTGAAGGGTGAATTTTTTAGGCTTACTTTACACAGAACAGATTAAGGGTTTTTCATATGCCCCATGTTGGGCAAAGATTATGGCCTCCAAAGGATGCATTTGCAGCAATAAAAGTGATTTCTGTCATCTGAGGCAGGTGTGCTCCCAGCCTCTTTCTAGAAAACACAGCTGTTTGACTTCTGGGCTGTCATTAGCTACACAGACTTACTGAGGAGTGGAGAGTTGTTTTGTTTCTTTTCATGAAGCTCTTTTCCCATCATAAAAATGTTGGTTTTCCTCATACATTGTTTCTCAAGCCATTCCTTAAGAGACAGAGCAGCATGATTATGAATAATGCAATTTGAGCAAAAACTTGAAAAGGCAAGAGTCCAAGACACTAACGCTTGCTTAGCCCAGAGGTTTGGCAGTATTGCTGAGGAACACAGGACGGTGTTGTCCTTCCTGGGCTTTGATTTAAGAGACAGTCCAAGAAATCATTAAGCAAGAATAGACTCAAAAGCTATAATATCCTTTCTTTTTCTTTTTGACTGAGTTTCCCAAAGTTGAGAGGATGAGAGGAAGAATATCTATGGAACATTTGCAATTCCTTTTCTCAGGCAGCCAAATACAAATCCATTTACTGAGTCCAAGAATAGGAGTTTAAATGAGAATGCCAGTGCTTTGAAAATCAAAATAAGTAGGGACAATTTCTGGTCTTAAATTAGCACCATAATACATGAGGAGAATTCTAATGGTCCGCATGTGTTGCGCAGCTGTGCTATTTTAAGAACTCAGAAGTTCTTTCACAGATTCACCATTTTGCATTTTACGGATCTGCCATTTTGTGTTTTATGGATCCGCCATTTTGTGTTTTTGACTAGATGTGTAGCATATGAGTGTTTCCCAGCCCTACCTGTTCGGGTCAAAATATCATTACTGTCATTTGATTAGTTTACCAAGTCTTAAGGCAATCTGAGACTATGATCTATTCATTGACTGATCTATGATTTTGAACCACAAATTGAATTACTTCAGAGGGAAATCTAGTGTTGGAGGAAGGAGAATAATAGGGAATTAATATTTATTGAGCATACTCTGTGCTAGGTCTTACAATAGATACTCAACATCTAGTATTTTATATAATCCTCACAACAACCTTAAGATATACTAATATGATTCTACCCATTATACAGATGGTCAGATAAGTTCACACATTCACTTAGAGTCTCATAGGCAGCATGCGTAGAACAAGGGGACAGACCAGTGTCCCTCTGAAGCTGCTTTTTCCATGACACCAAAGCAGAGATGGGAACAACAAGGACTATTGGGGTTCTGCCTTCCATGTGTCACTGTGGGTGGGAGCTGTCTCACTCGTGAAATCTTATACAGTTCCATTCAGGTTAAAGGGAGAGCCCACCTCAAAGCCTCTGGGGGTGCCCAAGTTGGAACCTTGCTGCCCAGGGTAGTGTTTTCTACCTTTAATTTTTCTCTTGCTTATAAACTGGACAACTGCTGGGGTGTGCTACTCGTTGCTGCAATGTGACTGGCACCCTAGAGAGGGCTTTGTGAACACCAGGGTTGGGCTAGACCCAAGATTGTGACTATGGAAGCTAGGCAAGGGGAGGTGGAGGAGCTCTGCTCAGTGGATTCCCTTTGGGGTCTGTAGTGTGCTTTTCTTGCTGCTCTGTGTGTGACTCTCACTCTGGACATGCTGGGGGGTGGCATTGCTTACTCTGATATGGAAAGTCTAATGACTGTTAGAGGACTTTGCAACACTTACACATTAAACCCGCTCTATATACCTCAGATAGTCAGGCTATTAGAAATTCAAAATCATGCCTTGAAGGCATTCTTTCATCAAATAAACAATTATTGTACATCTTCTACGTATCAGGCCCTATGTTGGACCTGGGTATCAGATATTTCCTAGGATGTGGAGCCTACTCTAGACTACCATCCAGTGGAAGTTGACACTAGTACGGAGGAGAGGGCCACTCCTTTCTCCTGTGGATGTAAGAAACAGTGTTTGAGTGGGGTCTTGAAGGATGAATAGGAGTTTTCCAGGAAGGGAAGACAGGATTGAGGACTGGAGATATGTTTTTTACTGCACAAGCATATAGAATAAGTACTACACAAGTGCATATAGCACTATACAAATTTTATAGTCACTGCACTTACATTTTATTGCTGAGAGATCCTAATGCCTTTAGCCTATAACATTTTTTAATTTGTTTTTTTCTTGGTATAAATTCCATTTACTACCATCATTATCTAAAACTGTTATTTGGCATACCTACATTAAGTTCTTGTCAATAAAGTCTATTTAATGGCAATATGCATTGTGATAATCTCGGCTACCTTAGGAAGGTGAATGACATTAGCAATGTAGTATTTTTTGAGTCCCCACTATGTACCAGCCTCCGTGGTATTGGTTACATATGTAATCTCATTTAAATTTTACAGTAACTCTATGAGTTGAGTATTATTGCTCCTATTTTATAGTTGGCCAAACAGAGAAGTAAAATAAGGTAGTTGGGCTGTTTGGGTTTGGATACCAACTCCTTATTTATCAGCTATTTGTTTGACCATGAGCAAATTCTTTAACTCTTCCAAGTACCAATTTCCTCATTAGCAAATTGGGAGTAATAACAGGATATTTATCAAAGAGTTATCAAAAGATCAATTGAAATGATCTATGCTCAGCCTTTGGCCCTGTGCCTGGCTCTATTATAAGTCTCAATGAAGGATAGATATTTTAAATTATTATAATCATCACAGAGGTTAAGAAATTTGTCCAGAATTGATTACTGTCCTGTCTGACTCCAAAGCATACGTGAGTATTTTAAAACCAGAGCTCAGATTTAATAAGCTGTAGGCAAATTTGCAAAATAAACAAAGTTGTTGAAATAGCATGTATTATATATAAATAAGTAAAGGTCAACCTTACACACAATGAAAGGAATTCTTGTAATTATGAGGTGATGAGTAAATGGGTCTGAACACAAGAAAAAATAAATAAGGGTTTTGAGTCTATCTACAAATTTCCTTTTCTTGGATTTTTTTTTCATAGTTGGTTTTACCTGTTCCCCCACCCCCTCAGGTGTTTGCATCTTTGCCATGAATATAGGAATATACGGAGCAGAGGGATAAAATAAGTCTGTAATTAGATCTGTTATATAATTTCTTTTGCACTTAGACTTACGTCTTTTCGATGATCAACTTTGCAACCATGGCCAGTTTGAACTCTGTTGCTTGAACAATTACAAAATTTAGTGGAAGTCATTCCACTTTGAAACCATTTGAACCCCGAAATCTTACTAAATTAAAGTTAGCTTCTACTAGGAATCCAAATCTGAGTTTGAGAGATTCAGCTGAGAATTATGGTTAAAAGAGCGTCTGAATGACATTTAGCACACGCTGTTCTCTGGTGACACTGTTTTTTGATAATCCCTTCAAATTTGTGCGTTTGAGCTTCAGGCTCACTCCTGAACTCACGAGAGACACCGGTGTTCCTTGAAGACACAGTTCTTGTGTCTGGTGGCAATGTTATTGGGACTTCAGCTTTCACATTCCTTTTTGGAGGGATACACTTTGATGTCATTTCCAACCCTAAGGAACCACTTTTTCTGGTTGTAGCTAAGACTTAAACAGCGTCTCCAAACTCAATCTAGGAAGAGGAGAACTGGAGACTCTGCCAGTCTGTGTAATAAGATGTCTCCAGGAGCAATAGGCAGAAGGAGGAAGAAGGTTGTTTGTATAAGTTTGTGCTTGGAGAACCCTGATTTTAAATTCCCACCACGGTTAAATGATCAATAAAATGGTGAACAAACTTGTACCGATCCCTTTTCAGGGACCTGTATCTTACCAAACCTGTATCTTTCCAGTTGCAAACTTCATCAATGACCTGGAGTCTGAGCTCTGTTGGTTTCTCACTTTATTTTGGTCCTAGAAGGTCCTGTTGGTCTTGGAAGGTCCCCACAGTCCTGGCAGGTCCCCACACCGTTTCAGACTGTGGTCAGCTCCAGTTAGTATGAGGGAAATGAAAGAGAATCTGCCTAGGAGCTTGTGACAGGGCTGTATCAGAATGTATTCGTTTCCCTCTCTCTCCTACCTTTACTTAACCTGCTGAGCTGTTGTTGCTTCCTCATGGCTAAAGCAAAGGCGATTACTCATTTTATTAGCGTACGTGCCTGGAGACGACGGAGCCTTCTGGAAGGATAGATGAGTCACAATTGCTAGTTTTTCTTGTCTGCGAGCAGGAGAGTCGACTCAGTGGACCGTGAGCTGCTTGGTCTGGATTAGAGTCTAGCATCTAGACCAAGCCCCAGTGCCTTTTGAAAGGTCGCTTACCAGCCTCTAATAAATACCCCCACGTAGTTCCTTTAATGTATTGATTATGAGCTTGTCACTACATGTCCCCGTACGAGTTTACCCCATCTGGGTTGGAACCAGGTGAGAAGGGGTTGTGCGGCTCAGAACCGGTGGACAGTGGCATTGCCTAGGCTGAAGAGCAGGTTAAAATGGGCAGGTGCTGTTTAATGGGCGCAGAGTTTCGATTGGGGAAGAGGGAAAAGTTCCGGAGATGGGCGATGCTAATGGTGGCACAACAGTATGAATGTACTTAATGCCACTGCACTGTCCACTTAAAACAGGTTAATGTGGTAAATTTTATGTTATGTCTATGCTGCCACAGTCACATTAGTTTGTGGGGGCCGACATCATAACATTCCACAGACTGGGTAGCTCACACGACAGGGATTCATTTTCTCCCAGTCCTGGGGCTGGAAGTCTGAAATCAAAGCGTTGCCAGGATTGGTTTCTTCCAAAGCATCCCTCCTGGGCTCGTGGGTGGCCATCTTCCCTGTGTCTGCTCACGGTCATCTGTCTGTGCCTGTCTGTGTCCTAATTTCTTCTTTTTAACATGAGACCAGTCAGATTGGATTAGGGCCCACCTGCAAGACCCCATTTGAACTCCATTTCCTCTTTAAAGAATCTTTCTCTAAATACAGCCACAGCGTGAGGTCTGGGGTCTGGGGCTTCAGTGCATGAATTTTGAGGGAACACAACTGAATTCACAACAGCAACCATAACAAAGGGATAGATTGGACTTTGTTAGCAGAAGAAGCCCAAAACCTCAAACTTTTAATTCAATGGTTTCTCAGATGAAGCATGAGAATTGCCTTTGAGCTTTTTCAGAACTCACGTGCCTGGGCCCCTTTAGAGTCTCCATGCGTAGACCTAGGTGTTTTGAAATATGCCCCTGGGAGTGGAGTCAGGCAGGACAGCAGGATGGCAGAAGGGAGCCCAGTCACATTTATAGCTAAAACTAGAGCTGTTCATCTGTGGAATCTGTTTGGGAATAATAATCGTATTTCATCTTTAAAAATTGATTTGTATAAATGTAGATTATGATGTCTGTACCCACAAATCACTTACGTGGCCCTTGGTGGGCCTGAGAGAGGAAGGATTTTATGATGTGGCTGAGCAAGGTCAGGGTGGAACAAAGCCAACACCCCCCCCCCACCCAGTGGGGGGATCGCCAGGAAGCTTTTCTACCAGGCTAAGGTTTCAGGGAGGTGGGCTTCTCCCTCCCTGCCCCCGTCTGCTCTGCCCCACTGCCACATGGCCCTACCCTGCCCAAGCCAGTGTTGCCCTTAAAAAGTAAATGGTCAATTGTGTCCTGGGTGAGCCACATTCTACTCAAAGTGGGTAAAGAATTGCCCTTTACCCCAACTTTTCATCCATCGCCCCGTCCTGCAACATGGCATAGTGGAACAGGGTGGAAATAGAAGGCAGGAGCCCTGGCCTGGGCTACTCACTCTACCACTAGTTAACATGGTGACATTGAACAATGTCGCCCCTCTGAACCTCGGTTTCCTCATTTGTAACGTGGAACACGCGCTAGCTGACAATAGTGTGCAGTGGTTACGAACCCAGGCTTGAGTCTGAGCGCCCTGGAAGACTTGCCGTCTTGGATAAGTTATTTAGTTTTTGACCCTCAATTTCTTTGAAATGGGGTAAATAATAGACCCTCTTTCATAGAGTTGTCGTGAGGATTAAATGGGATCATGAGTGCAAACGCTAGCCTAGAATAAGGACCCGGTACTATCGTCAACGTCATTCCAAGTTCCAACTTCCGCTGCTGGTTCAGAACGCCCTGGCTCTAGGATTCTAAATCATAATTAAGAGAATCTGATCTCATTAGATGAGTAAAGGCCTTTCTTGGAAGAAGCATAAAGAAAGAGGTATGAGTAGTTAATATAGACTCTTTGCCTGGCTTTTATAAAAGTTGGAAAATCCCATTTCCTCAGTGAAATAGTTTGCTTTGATGGTGAGTTTGGGCTGACCCTACTGCGTGCTTTCTGAATACCCACAGATCAGTGCCAGCAGGTTCTCTGAGACAGAGTCTGGGTCAGGTGGTCAACATTCCCTGAACTGGCTCCCACCCTGTTAGATGCGTTGGAGAAAAGAAACATCCATCCCTTTTCCAGGTGATGAACCAAGGAAACCAAAGTACCAAAGGGGATGGGGAAGGGTTACAACAACACAGCTGTGATTAACTAAAGAAAGAAATCCATACATTTCTTTCTGAGAACACAAAATTAAAAGCAAAAAAGATTGCCCTCTCGTTCTCCTAGCTGCTGCTCTCCCTGTAACATTTGTCAGACAGGAAGAAATCGATAACTTCATTAGACCAGGCACAAAGCTCGGAAGATGTAAAGTGTCCACAGCCTGTTTCTCGTGGTCAACTGGAAAACGCATGCCCCATTCACACGCTAAGCCTGGGCAGGCGGGATCCTTTTTCCATCTTACCTGTAGAACTGCTCGACACAGGCTGCTTCTTTGGGCTTTTGTTCTGTTTCTAAGAAAGTGGAGTCTGGCCCTTGTTACTTATTTCAGCAAAGGGTTGTGAGAATAAAGGTCTTCAAAGCTGTTTAGAGGAGTGGCTAGAAGGTGGACTTCTGAGGAAGTGGGGAGATTATAGAATTTTCATGCTAAATTATGGTGACCTTAGATAAGTAGCTTCAAAGTACTAGGAAGAAGTAAATAACTGATTGCATTTAAAACCATATTTAGAGTCTTAGCCTCAATAGCCCAGCTGGGCAACTTGGGGACCCAGATGGATGTTGGGGACAGTAGTATGGGCAAGAAATTCAACCTTGACTTTGGAAATGATTTGTAAGTTAGGGGAACAGGGGAAAAGGAAATCTAGAAATAAGTTATTTAGCCCTGAGCTGCGAAATCCTTGTGAGTTTCAAGAAAGGGCTACTTCTTGGATTCAGTTACTGAGTGAGCTGAGATTCAACAGGGTAGTGCTCTGCCCGGGGGGGTCCCAATTTCAAAGCCAGAGAGCCTCCCAACTGAATTTGAAATGTAGCGCCCCAATCCATCAAAGAGGCCCAGAACATCAGGAGGAGTGGCCAACACTGTGGGGTGGGGGAGGACTGTTGCTGGGAGCTGGGCTGGCAGGACAGGCCAGGTATCAGTGCGGGGACAGATACTGGGATGACTGGACAACATTCAAAACATGGCAAGTCATGGCCCACTCCCTCGGTGTTGGGTTTAAAGTGCCACATTCACAACCAAACTGCAGTGCTCATAAAAGGAGCTTGGGCCATTCATTGGGCGGACATCACCTTGAGAAATCAGAAAATGCCTGAGCTCCCCTATCCTGGGGCCCTGCTGGGCTGAACCCCCTTTTCCTGGCAGGCAAAGAACTTAAGAATCAACACAGAGAGTCCTCAGGAGGCCGAGGGGTGGGAAGGGAGATGAGAGAGGGGAGTATCTATGGGAAGGGCTGTCCTGAGGCTCAAGACCTGACTTCTGTGCCTTGGTCCATTCAGCCTGCTATAACAAAATACCATAAACTGGGTGGCTTAAACAACAAGCACTTATTGCTCACGGTTCTGGAGGCTGGGAAGTCCAAGAACCAGGCATCAGCACATTTGGGGTCTGGCAAGGGTGGGCTTTCAGGGTCACAGATGGCACCTTCTGACTGGGTCTTCACATGGTGGAAGGGGTGGGCAGCTCCCTGGGGCCCCTTTTATGAGGGCACTCACCCCATCCCTGGGGGCCCCACCCTCATGACCTACTCACCTTTCAAAGGCCCCACTTCCCAGTACCATCACCTTGGGGGTCAGGATTTCAACTTATGAAATTTGGGGTGCAGGGAACACATACATTCAGACCATAAACACTTCATCCTGCCCAGGGCTGAGATTCAAGCTCAGACCTTTGCTTCCGATGGTTGTGAGGGCTCCTCCTAAGAACCTCGTGTGGTTGGGAGAGCAGGACGCCATGTTTGCAGTGCACCCACGAGTGTGAGAACCGTCAACTGTGAGGAACCGAGGGGGACAGGCACTCCGCTGACCGTGTCAGAAAGGAAGGGGGACTTAACCCCCCAGAGAAGCAAACAAGTAAACAAGAAGGAAACAAAGCCCTCGCTGGCTCTGGTAATGTGAGGGTTCTCTTTCTCCTTTTCCTCCTGCCTGTGGGGGCTGGAGACACAGGGGCCAGCTTTTCTCACACGATTGCGTCCAACTTTGTTTGGACTACCCTGGGCAGGGAGGGAAGGAAGCCAGGGGCAGAGGGCCAAAGTGGCAAGTCGTACCTTGAAACGGGGACACGGAGTTCCTGTGCTGAAAGGCCACATGACGGGGGCCTTCTCTTTGAGACCTTCTGAAGGGAGCCCTCTGCCTGAATGGGCTCCCGAGAGGCAGAAGGAAGGCAGAAGACATGTTGCGGAGTTTGCACCAAGTGGCTCTTTGGGTGGTCTTGGGCAGCCTACACCAAGGAAATGTCCAAGTTAAGTCAAAACGGTACCAGATTGTGAAGCGGGTCACATTGAGCTTCTTCCCACCTGTTCCTCTCCGACTGTCAGGAGCACCCAGTGCCCGTGATGGCCAATGTCACCGGCCGTCTCTGACAGTCATGGCACTGAGGCACTAATTTCAGCAGGAATTTTAGAGCTGCAAGGGTCTTTACGGGTTAACTAATAAAAAATCCCTGTTTTCCAGTGGGAACAAAATACCCCTTAGAGGCCATGCAATTGGGCCAACGTCAGATAACCAGAAGGGCCAAGACCAGAGCTAGGTGTCCTGATCCGCTCTGCCATTTTGTATTTTTAAAGACAGGAGTGGAATCCCTGATGAGAAAAGGCTTAACCCTTTACCTAAATTAAGAGATGTTTGCATTTAACCACCTGATCATCTAATGGCAGGATGGTCGCGCATAAGAAAAGGCAAAAACTTCAAAACAACTTAAGCAATGCCATCTGGACATGTAAACTGGCTTTAATCTCTGCTCTCGGCCACTTTTCTTGGTCCTTTCTTTGCACTGCCCGACGTCTTTGCATAGTCTCAAAATGTTCAAATGGCCACCAAACACATGGGTGCTTGGGGAAATACAAGCTATATCTGAACATTTTGGTTAAAAAGAAAGACAAGGTTTCTTGTATTTTGCCCACCTCCACCGTATAACATTGTACAGTGTTGATATTCTTCTCATTAGTTTTAAGTGGATTTTATAATGTTTAATTTTGCTTGGGAGAAGCTGAGATTCCGGCAACCACTGTGGCTGTTTTCCGGACAGTCTAGTTGCTGTGTCCTGACCGTAAGTCGTGGGGGGTCAGCGTCCAGGAGAGGACACTGAATGGTCTTCACATACCTGGGTTGGGGCAGAGAGCCTGGTGCCCGGGAGGACTCAGCCCCTCCCTCGTGGGGACAGTGAGGGACAGATCAGCACTGCCAGCAGCTGGCGTCAGAGTTTGGGTTGTGAAGGGTTGCCCAGTGCAGGAAGTGCCTACCAAAGACGGTTGGAAACAGGGCAGACCTGCTAGAACAGTCCAAGGCCAAACTCTGAGGGAGACACAGGGGTCACCCTGGGAACTGAAATTCCAATGCCAAGACCAGAGGGTGGGAGTAAGAACCGATTCAGGATTCAGGGGCCAAACTGACACAGACGTGGAAGACGAAGGGCTGGGTGACTCCTGTCCCGCCTGGTCAGCTAGTGCCACCATGGCAGGGAGTTGGGCTGGGCAGAGACGCTGGTCACACATGCATTATTATGTCTCTAAGGGGTAGGAGGGCATTCTTCTCCATCCCCTTCTTTCTCCAAATCCCCACTTCATTACCCCTGTTTGAGGCTCAGCCCTTGCTTTGGCAACTGCAGAGAGAAGTATCGAGAGTCTTGGTGCAGTCTGAATCTTTGGCTGTAGCCACATTGTGACGGCAGCTCTGACGACTTTCCTAGGGCCTGCCTGAGCTCTCCTTTCCCCCTTCTGCGAATTCGGGATCTCCCGCTAGCCTCTCCTTCCCTCAGAGAGAACCACACCGCTACTAAGGGGAAATGCCAGAGTAGATGAGAGACCTGGCTCTAGCACTGTGTGGCCTGAGGCAAGTTACCGCACCTCTCTGTGCTCCAGTTCCTTAGCTGTAAAGCAGATTCACACATGTGAAGTGCTTAGAGCTGAGGTCAGTGCTCACAAATGTTCGTGGTGGTCACAATCTGCAGAGATGGGGCAGAAGGGTGTCCCAGGTTCCGTCTGCCCTTCCAGGAAGCTGCTCACATGGGTGGCCGCCCCAGCCTGAGCTCAGGGCCTACTACTCCTGTCTTATAATGCACAGCCAGCCCTTGGGGGCCCACCCGACACCTCCCCCGGCAGGACACCTGCCCTTTGTCCTTGACTCTGCAGGGGACGTTCCCTCTGTGTGCGCATCACCTCCCTTGGCATTCTCTGCGTGAGCTCCCCTTTATTTTCTCCGTGGTGTTCAGCATAGTTCAGAACTGTTGTATTGGAGTTTGTGTTGCTGTCCCCCCAACCCCAGCATCATCTTTCTCACTAGCCTCTAACCTTCAAAGGTCATCAGGGAGGATGTTTTCCTCTTCATTGTCGTATAACAGATTCCAGCCCAATGCCCGCACCAGCAAGAGCTCGAAAGCATCTGTCGAATGACTGAATAAATCTCAGCTTCTCTATGAGACAGTCTCAATCTTGATACCCATCAATCTCATCGAAGGACCCAAAGTCCCCTCCCTACTCGTCACAGGGAACATACCCTGGAGCGGACTTCGACCACCCAGAGCCCCAAGCTGAAGGCATATGGAGATTAGATCCCACTACGCCTCTTGCTGTCTCTGTGTCTCGTGTTCGAATCTAGAAGAGTCTATGAAAAGGTTAGAATTCGCTTCTGTCTCAATCCACGCTCTATTTCAATTTGAAAAGGTGAGCAGGGAAGACTGCTAATTTCATTTACTTGAAAAAAATCACCAGCTTGCATGAGCTGATACGTTTATTGTACTAATTGTAATATTCCCTTTGGAAAAATAATATTCTGGAGTTTGGTAGGAAGCAAGTGTTGTGACTAAGAGACAAAGGTTGAATTTTAAACGCAGATCGACAAAATACAGGGGCGTCTCTAACCTGGAGAACTGACACTTCTCAGTGTGGCCGTGTAACTAAATCACCATAGCTCTCCACCGTGGCAGAATTGGTTATTTGTTGCCCCCCCACACCCCCAAAAAAGATATATTTTTAAAAGGCAACAGGAAGGTGTTTCCAAGACTGAGACGTACTCTATTTGAGGAATATGTTTGCAAAGTAAATGGATTCGAATACTGACCTCACACATATCTGAGAAAGTGGAATTCAGGCCCCTTTGCGAAGGATGAGCTGGAAGCAAATCAGCGTTACCCACCACCCTCAAGGAAGACCAGCCAGAGAAAAACAAAGGATGTGGCTCCAAAGTGTCACATCACTGAAACTGCCGTGACTTTCAGGGAAATCAGTTGCACTCGGTAAACTTGAAAGACTTGGGCTTAGAAAAAATGATCCCACCTTCAGGAAACTCTAGAGCTACAAAATGTCGCACTGATAGAGGCGTTAGGATGGAGAGTGTCTTGGTTGGTTCAGCTACAGATCACCCCTACGCCCATTTACTCATTATTCACAAAGAGATTAAGGTGGAAAAGTGACAATGACAGGCAACCCTCACTGAATGACCATGTGCTCCCCTGGCCCACCCAGACGCCTTCGCACTGAAGGTCATGTGACCATGTCTGGCCAATGGTTGCAAGGTCAGGTGACGTGTGTCCCTTTCTAGCGGGGGTAGTTAAGAGCTGGCACATCCTCTCCACCTCTTTCCTCCCAGCTGGGCAACCGTACTTTCCTGGGGGCACAGCTGCAAGGTGGGGCAAGGATTCCTGAGCTGCCTTGGGCTTTGCCTGAGAAAAAAAATAACAAACCTTTATTTTATTAGAGTTTTTGAGATATCAGGATTTATTTATTGCTATGGCACAGCCTATCCCAACCTGATCAATATAATGGGTTTTGGTAAAGTAACCAAAAATTTTTAATTATTAATTAAAATTAATTATAAACATACTAAGTAAGCTAACGATTAAGTAACAGCCACAAGAGTTCCACTGGTAAGACGTTATAAATGCCATGGCGTTGGCCAATCTGCAGTTTCCAAGAGCACTGCAAGTTAATTTTACCCCAGCCAAGCGCTTACAAAGTGCATTTTTTTAAAATGCAGATCATGCCACAGGTCATCTGGAAAATGCCTCAGTGCCTTCCCAGTTAGCTTTACGTTTTTTACAGAGGCTGGTTCTTAAATAAGAAAATTATTTAATGCAAAGCGATCCCCAAATCCAGCATTGTGAGATATAGTTCTTAAGAATAGGCATGGTGGTAATAGAACAGGGCTATACAGTGGGTCTCCGGACAACATCATTCTGTTCAATGTCATAATGTTGACGAGAAAAAAAATCACTGTCCGTGTGGAGTTGGCGCCTTCTCCCCGTGTTTCCCTGGGGCTCTTCCCACATCCCCAAACTGTGCACATTAGGTTCTTCGGTGCATCTGAATTGGCCCAGTGAGAGTGAGTGAGGGGGCGTGTGCAAGCGCCCCGCGACGGGATAGCAGTCTGGCCAGGTGGCTTCCTGCCTGCGCCCTGAGCTGCTGGGACAGGCTCTGGCCACCCAAGACCCTGAACTGGAATAATTGGACAAATAATTACCTTCCTTTTTTAAAAAAATTAATCTTCTTTAAATGTATATATAGCTCACATTTATTTCAACATTTAATTTTAGAAGTGTTCTGTCTTTATCTAGAAGTTTGGTGATGTTTTTGTAACCAGAAATGTGCCCTAGGAACCTATTTCTTATTTCTGTTGATTTGCCTATGGAAAACTCGGTTCTGTTATACGTCATTTTGCTCAAAGTCACAGTTTTCAAGGACCTGTGGATGACATTAAGTGGGGACTTACTGTACTCTAATGGTTGTCACAATGTCATCTTTCCTGTTGTTGGTTTTCATCCCAAAGGGATATCTTAGTGGATAACCATTACCCAATGGTTGCTTCAGATATGGGGATTTTTTTTTTTAATGCAATTGCCATTTTGGTTTGGAGCATTTGTAAATTGAGGATAAGCACAAAATATATAGAAACTCTGAAAACTTAGCCTCAGCTCCCTGGATAGTTTGACGTTCATTGCAGGGAATGCTGACTTTCCTCTATTGGCTTAGCTTGGGTGGAACATTGCCTCGGACTGTCTCATGCGCGTACACGCATTGCAGACGAAGAGTCCTCAAGCTTTGCGCTTCCATAGGGATATGTTTTAGATTTCATAATACGTCAAATATTCCAGGCTTAAAGTGGCTTTCTCAAAATATTAACCTTCACTAGTGTGTTGGAGCCCTTGACAGGTAGGTAGCATGCAAAGAACTACAGCTATTTCGCTGCTATATTTTTTTATGAAGATGAATGAAAAAATAAATAAATTGAGGGATTCTTACAATATATTACATTTGTAGTGTTTAGGGCTATTTGCAGAAAATAAATAGATCTGGGGCTGAAGCAATGTGGATGAAGATCATCCAGTGTGTCCATTGGTTAGGCTGAAGACATCTGCAGAAAGAAATCATGTTCAATGATCCGTCCTGGGTGTTGTATTGTCGTTGATGGCTCAAGTGGCCTGTGGCATTGGGGAAAACTGCCCTTTGCTACTGACCTTTTTATGGAAAAGTATTATTTGTTTCTTAGTTTGTAATGCCACGAGTTAACAGTTTTTGGATTTGAAGCAAAAAATGAAACACAAATATATAGATAGACAACACAGTAATTAATTTTTCCTTTTTTTAGTGGATAAACTTACACACATTTAACTAATGATAATAATCAGACCCTTTTCATCATTTTCCCAAGCACTGTGACATATATTATCCCATGTGATATCCACAACAGAATTATGGGATAGGTGAAATAAGTACCATTTTACAAATTATAAAGCCCAGATTGGTTGCCCACAAATAAATGGCTAGACCCGAGCTAGATTTAAGATACAGGTATCTTCTGTTTAATGTTAGGTTGTATTCTAGCATTTGTAATTTAGTTACTTAGAATCCAGAATACATTATTTCCTATAAAACAACCCTGTTTGGTGATTAGGTATCTAGGCTTAGTCACCAAAGTTTATTTATGTCATAATATGCAATTTGCATCTCCCCAAAGCAAAGTGACATTCTCCAGGCCGCATAGCTGGTAAACAAAGGATCCAGGTCTCAACTGTAAAATTCAGAACACATGCTTATCTACGTGCATGTATTTACTCTAACCTGTGCCTGATTTATAAGTGTTGAACCAAGAGTCGTTGTAGTTTTAAAAGAGATTGTTAACCTAAAGGAATTCCTGATTGGCTGAATTACAGATGCTGAAAGAAAATGAAGCATGTGGTCCATTCTGGCCAGAGAGGCTGCCAAGTAAGAGGAGGATCTTGAGATTTGACAGACCTGAGTTTAAGCTGTAGTGTCTTTACTTCCTCACTTGACATTGGACAAATTACTTCTGGGCCTGGAATATCTTAATCTTTAAAATGGAGCCATAACGCCTCTTTAGCAGGGATATTAGGAAGATGACAAGAGACGACAGATGGAGATGCCCCTTTGGGCTGTGTCTGTTTTTCCTTGTTTCTTGTCTTCCTTCTTTTAAACCCCCAGACATGCGTTCACAAGAACCGACCCCAGAACACACACAGCCTCATTTGTCTGAAAGAGACGTGATTTATAAAATAATAACTTAAAAAATCCCAAGGTCTTGACCTTGTACCTTTCTTAACCTCCCTTTCTCTCTTCAGCCACAGACTTTATTTGTAGGATTCAAGCCTATTATTATGTCTTCTTTGTGTGCATTTATTAACTGTGTCTGTCTGCCTGCCCTAGGCACTGCTTCTCTCCAATAAAACGTGTTCTGTCGATACATGGCGCTAGCAACGCTAAAATTTAAATGCTTCTTAGGAATTCCAAAGAAGAAACAGTTCTGTTCTTGGTAATTTCCATGACACAGTGTGGAAACTCATTATATTTTTGCTAGCTCAATGATACAAATCGTATATTGACTCCCACATGTATTTTTATACATGTCTATTCACCCTAATTCTCCTGGTGTTCCCCAGAGAGCAGTAAAAGGATATAATTTATAATAGTACGATTAACTTTTAACTGTATTTCCAATTACATTTCTTGGAGTGTCTTCATGATAAGAAAGAAAATAAAGG
>NW_012152951.1:4356562-4358440 GCF_000956105.1 Propithecus coquereli
GAGGCCATATGTCCTGCTTCTGTGCAGGGACTTGAGCTCTACCAAGCAGGAGCTGCACTCAGATGGGGCTGGTGGGGAGGGAACCAAGCTGGGCCACCAGGCTGTCGCGCCAGCTCCTAAAAGTGGGCGTTCGTTTCCTGCTTTCTAGAATCAGGTCGGTCCAAACCTTACGGCTGCATTTCCTTTCGTGCTGCCATCAGGAAATAGCACGTGGGCCCCTTCCATGGGCCATTTTTTTCCTGAAAGAAAATTTCTGAGCAAGTTTGGGAACGGATCCCGGCCCGGGGAACACTGGGCTGGTTTATTTACCCCTCTGGCCCCACTGACGGACAGAATGAGAACAGCGCGGACTGCAGTCATTGTCTGCAGCTTCTATGGTTGGCTTTCGGGTTCTCCTCAGGAACCAGGGCCTATTCAGTACATTCGCTTGTTTAATTTACTTGTAAAAGGAAATGTTCTCTTAGACGGACATAAATTGTGTGACACCATGCTGAGCACACCCAGGTCCCGGTTAAGCAGCACAGTGGTCTGAGACCTCAGCTTCGAGGTGTTCTGTCTGTATTTTTTTACCGTTACTGTAGCATTATTTGTCTCTCAAGCTCCGTAAGAAAGGCAAGGAGCCCATTCCAAATTCCTTCTCCTCACCACACAGGATATTTTTAATTCAAGGGTGGAGGTGATCTGGCCCCATGAGGTAAAAATACTCACCCCCAATCTCCTAATGCCCGTCTGGTTGAGCTGACAGAACCACATCTCCTCACATTTCAGAACCTTCTAGATATGCCTCATCACCCCAAAGAGGTTATTCATATCATTACTAATATTTGTATATAGTCATTACCAAGAATTTACCAAGCACTAGAATTTTAACACCCACACAACAACCTCACAAGGTGGGTATTTTTGCCCCATTTTCCGGAACCAGGATTCAGAGAAGGTAGGTGACTTTCCCAGGGTTACCTAGTTAGTGTTCGGAGCCAACAGAAGAGATGGGCTGGCTAGGCAGGTGATGGAAAGCAATATCTTTGAAGTAGTTTTCAAAAGAAAAGTCGGTTTCCCTCTTTGCACCCTATGATATCAGTCCCCTTGCTGTACAAATTACACTTGCACAAAAATATATATAAACAGATAATCATGTTGGAGATTTTTGCCAAACTGCTGGTAAAATATTAGACTAAGACCAGGTGTGTTAAATTCTTAGGAGAGATGTTCACTATTTATCTTGACTGTTTCTTGCTGTCATGTTCTGCAGGAATGATTAATAAGGATGCCAAGCCAGTTTCTTAGTCTTTAGTGGTGCTCACCTTGACCAGAGCATGAACAAAAACAAAGAACAATTCTCAACATGAGAAAAATCTCTGCTCTAATAAAAGAAAATATACCTGTGTCTTTTAGAGATGAATATATGTTTTCTTGATCAATAAGTGTTATCAAAGGAATCCGATTCAGAGCCATTCAGATTTATATTTGATTTTAACACAAATTATATGTAGCAAAAGATTGTAACTTACTGAATAAAATAGGAATCCATGAGCCTACACTGATGGATGGATGGAAGGAAGGAAGGAAAAGGTAAAGCTTTTCCTTATATGTAGTAGAATACTAAGTGATAAATGAAGAATGAATGATGGAATTAGGAAAACACCATTTGTCAACCAGCATAGTAATAATTGGTTTTAACATAGTGGATGAAATTGTGAGGACAAAAGGATATTTACATGGTCTCAAAGTGCATCCCCATAAGGTACTTTTTGTTACAAAGGGTAAAAAGTAAAATTATAGTAGAGATATGTGGCATGTACCACCTTAACCAAGGATCAAAGTTAACGTTCCCAGAAGTGGCATAATTGATAGCATGGGCCTCCTGATACAGTGCGC
>NW_012152951.1:4358490-4360700 GCF_000956105.1 Propithecus coquereli
TGAGTGTATTCTATTTATATCATTAATCTTTTGGGGCACATCTTTCAAACAGATCTTTCTGCTTTATGCTTTTCAGAGTGTTTGTGTAAAACAACCCTACATAGCCCCCGTCACTCACTCACACACACACACAGCACATACCAAGAATTTTAAACATCGAATGAAGCAGACATAAGGTCATTTTATTCAGTAGTTCAATGGCATTTTACCAGAAAATATTATTAATAATTTTAAGACATGCCCGCAAACTACATCTGACTTTGAGAGAAAGCACTTAAGGGATAAGCGGTGGTTTTGCATTGGAGGCTATTTTGTATACCTCCACCCCAAGACATTTGTCCATAACTGGAGAGATTTGGGGGTGTTGCAGTGAGGGGGTGCTAGTAGCACCTTGTCAGTAAAAACGGGATTGCTGCTTAACACCCTACAATGCACAGGACAGCACCTCCCACCCCCGGACAAATAGTTAACCAGACTAAAAGGTCAATAGTGCCAAGGTTGAGAAACCTGCTCAAAACCTACAGCCAGTTCAGTTCATTCGTTCCAGCGGTATTTATAGCGGAGATCTTCAGTTTATTGTCTTTGCTTCCAAGTCTTGAGTCTGCCTCCCCCAAACTGCTGCTGTTGTCCTGGTTGGCACCTTGATCATTCATTCTCAATGACTCTATGTGGTCAGCTCTGTTATTCACCATGAGGCAGGATAAATAAATGCTTCTGTTGAAAGAATAGGCAGAGACAGACATGGCGCACTTAATAAGGCGTTGTTATCGTGGCTTTGGGGCCAGTAGAGATGATGCCTCCTACCACCTTGGTGGGAGGAGCCACATTCCCCGGAGGACTGCCTGCTCCCCTTTAGGTACCGAGGGGAGAAACATCTGCTTGTTCAATAGCTAACAGAAGCGGCTGCAAGAAAAAGTTCAAAGCCACTAATGGGCAAAAGGCTCCTTTCTTTCCTAAGACTCGGGCTGATGTTGATGAATTACGGTGGTAAACAATTAGTTCTTTCTTGTATCCATGAAGTCTAGAGGAAGCACAAGTTGGGGTCAAAGGGAATAAAAAACAATAGGTATTTTAATTAAATAGTCTATAGGAATTCCCTATATTTGGGTTAATAAAAAGCATTACAACAAAATCGAAGGACAGCCATGTTATTTTTTTACATTAAGTCGGTACTGTGTACGGTGCATGGCTTGGACTATAGCAAGGCATTTGATAAAATCCGTTGCTCCAATTAATTCATTATTTTGGATATGAATGGGCCATTTGCTAGAGTCCAGCAAGACTTCACTTATAAAACAGTAACTTTTTTGGTTTTAGTAATGAATTAATCAGCAGTTGCGTGGAATGAGGATCCAGCTCATCTGTCTCCCACCCTCTTCAGGGATGTTTCATCATCGATGTGGAAGGTGGGATAAAAGGAAAAACAGAAATACTGCAGCCCAAAGACCCGAGCTCTGCTTTATAGAGCAAGAAGGGCTGTGACGTGCCCAGGGATTTCAGGCAGTTGCTTTATCTCTGCCCGGTTGCCCCATCTCTGAACTGGGCATAATAATAATTACCAGCTTCACGGGAGGGCAGGTGGATTAATGAGCTAATCTTGTAAAGTGCTTGGCAGGTGAAAAGTTCTCGAGAGGTGCTGTGATTGCGCTCATTAGTTTCCGTGGACAATCCGGGAGCGAATCTCAGCGAGGAGACGTGTAATTAATGCGGCAGCTCTCTGCGGTTAGCGGGATGCTCGTTCTCGGAGCAGAGCCCGCTGCTGCTTTCCCTCATCGTGGCTTCACTTTTTCTCTCATCGACTTCTTGTTCCCCGGCTCCAGTCCGGCCCGAGTGCCTTCCTCTGGGTACTGACGACTGACCCGGCTGCTGGAGTGTCTTCGTCAGGTTTGCCATTGGCTTATCGAGGGTAGGCACACGTGCTGTGATGAAAACTAAGTCCCCGAGAGGTCATCGGATGACTCAGAGAACCTTCTGGAAGGTTGTCCACACTCTGCCCGTGCCCTAAATCCGCAACAATAAGGTGCTCTTTAGAGAGCCCAACTCCGGGATCCAAACATCCCATCTTTGACTGTGACACCTCTTTTCTTGTCCCCACAGCGTCTTCCTGGGGCAGCGGGCAGACAGGTGGTGATGGATGATAGAACAGATTTAGGAAGCTCAGAGCCGACGGTGGGCAAGAATGACTTTCTGGTGATGGGTGAAGGTGATTT
>NW_012152951.1:4363295-4380906 GCF_000956105.1 Propithecus coquereli
TATAAAAATACAAAATATGCTGATGTCATGTTTTCTATTATGTTTTAATAATCATCATAATAAGCACATATATAGCATTTACTCTGTGCCAGGCACTGCTTTAAGTTGTGTGTGTGTGTGTGTGTGTGTGTGTGTACATATACTCATTGGATCTTCTTACAAACTTAGCAGTATTATTATTTCCATTTTCAGACCAGGAAATGAAGGGACAGAGCGGTTACGTAATTCACCTGTAGTTTCATGCTTGTCAGTGTTGGAGCTGGGATATGAACTCCCAGGAATCTGAGTCCATAGTCCGTGTAAGGACTAAATGAATCAAAGAGAATTCTTATTTTTAAACTCCATAGTACCACCCGGAACTCCTTTTTGGAAGTTTTTATTTGGAGTCTGTATTCATTATCTATTTCTGCATAACATATTACCCCAACACTTACTGGTTTGAAACAACAGACATTTAGTATCTCGCAGTTTCTGGGGATGGGAATTTGGGTGCAGCTTGGCTGGTTACCTCCAGTTTGAGACCTTGCATGAGGTTGCAGTGAAGCTGTTGGCCGGGGCTGCGGTCTCATCTGAAGGCTAGACTGGGGGGTATTTGCTTCCAAGCTCACTCACACAGTTGTCGGCTGGCCTGGGTCACTCCCCACAGGGCCTTCCACGAAGCTGCCTCATGACACAGCAGCCGGATTGCCCCAAGTTTGAGATGCAAGAGAGAGTGAGAGAGAATGCCCAAGGCAGAAGCCACAGTCTTTTTATAATCTAACCTCAGAAGTGACAGCCCATCACTTCTGTTGTATTTTATTTATTAGAAACAAACCAGTAAGTCCACCCTACTCTGAAAGAGAAAGGATGGCACTCAGGAGTAAATACCAGGAAGTGAGGGTCATTGAGGACCATCTTAGAGGCTGCCTACTGCAGAGATTAAGTACTAGTTGTGTGTATATTTTGTCTTCTCTGTGGGTGCTATGATCTCTTGAAAGAGGCCAGTATTTGAATGCAGCTAGAAACCATGTAACTAGAGCACAGAATGCTGTCTAAGAGGCTGCTTTGCTTCTACCTGGCAGTGAATACAAATTGGCCGCATAATACCTGTTTCAATCCAATACTATTAGCCCTGTGGGTACTGGACATCACTCCCAGAGACCAGCAAGTGACCGGCCCCGCTGGGGCCCCAGAGGACGCCCATTCCCGCTCTGCTAACTGTGCCCATATCTTCATCAGCACACTCATGCTGGACTCCAGGACTCCCTGGGAGTAAGGAATGTGTCATTTTTGCTAAATCTGTCACTTTCCACCTAGCATTACCCTGAAGCCAGGGACTAGGTTTCTCTAGGAGAGCTTGTTTGATCATTGGCCCCAGCAGAGGATCTGACATATGGCCAAATGGTTTACACACTTTGTTGGTTCTATTATAGAAGACAGGCTATTATACCTGGGCGGTTGTAATAGAGAGACCAGACAGATTATGGACTTGATAACATCCCAGGATTACAACCTGATCTTGTTCTTTTAATTGGAAAATCCTTTCGCAGGGCAACACCTCTGTAAAAAGTAGAGCAGGCAACAGCTTATGAAACAGGACACTTGTTTTCACCAGGTATTTCTCCTGCCATTCATTGCTCTTCTCTCTTTGCCCCCTAATTCTCACTGCTGGAGTTATTCCTTTGGAATGGACACGGTTTTGTGTTTTTATTTATATATTTATTTTTGAGGAGGCGAAACAGAAAAGTAAAAATAAGAAAATAATTGTATTCAATTCCATCACCCGAGATTAACTAAATCATAAAGTTGTCATGCTTCTCTCTGGCCTTTTTGACACATGTATACTTTTCTTAGAGAATAAAGTAAAACAAGAATCAAATTACACAACCTCTCATTTTTTTCCACTCAGGATTTCACAAATATTAAGCTTGGCTGCTTAGTATTCCACTGTGTGCATGTAGCTTAGTTCGATGCATTCCCCATCGTGCATGTTTAGTTTGCTTCCAAGTTTTTGCCCTTAAAATTAACACTCACATGAATATCCTTGTGCTAAATCATTTTCACGATTTTCTTTAGAGAAATTCCTGTAAGTGAAATTTCTGGGTCAGAGGAAGAAATGGAAGTCAAGAGCTACAGGACAGTTCTGGAAAGGGAGGTGGCCACAGAAGCGGACAGGAGGCGAGGGCCACATTGGGAGAGCATGGGCAGTACAGCCTGGTGGCTCAACACTTGGGCCCTAGAGTAAGACAGTCGTGGCCTCTGGTCCCAACTTCATTGCATGCAAACACTAGCTCTTTGATTTTAGGAAAGTTACTTCAACTTCCGAACCTCAGTTTTATCATCTGTAAAACGGGCTTAATATTCTCATACAAGTCAGAACATAGATCCAATGGATTTTACCAAAAGAAGGCGTTTCCGAACATAGGGATCCTTATCAAGTGTCTCAAATCTTGGGATGCTCTCTCGGTTGCTTTAACTTGGAAAATGTGGCATTGTTGGAGGAAAATACACTGGCCTGAAATGACTTCAATCAGTGCTTGTTTGGGATGCTTACTGAGGTTTCCTGACAGAATTAGCAAACAGAAGGGAGGCAAATGAATTGAACACAGATTTGGCAATTATTTCTGGGAATACAACCTCATGAATGCAAGTGTTGGATGCCATTGTAAACAAGCCTTCTGAGGGGTCCTTTAAAAGGCAATAAGGTACCTGGCTATAGCGTGGACCTCCTAAGTACACACCTATGGCTCGAATAAGTAAAACAACTGTCCCGATGTTACATTAACGCTTATTCATTCACAGCTTGAGATAACATTTCCAGTGACAGAGTGCTGCATCTCAGACAATTGAGATGGAAATGAAGATGATGGGTCCTGGAAAGAAAAATGAATTGAATGACTCTAAAATTGGCTCCAGAGATAACGAGCACAATGACGAATAAAATTATGTAATCATATGTAAGACTGGCAAAAGGCAATATTTCCGGAGTAATGTATTATTTAAATTGTGGTTTTAAATATGCATGTGCAACTGAATTAATAAATTTTCTAAGTCGTATTTGTTTTATTTACATCCCTAAGAGTTTATATAGTCGACTGGATAAAAAAAAAGTATTGATGGGGGATAGTCTCGTTGGGTAAGACAGGTCTTCTTGTGTCTGGGCAGATATATTAGTTATGTAGCTCATGACATTGTATGAGAATAAAAATGTGATGTTAGTAGGTGCTTAGCCCTCTGCCTAGCATACAGTAGGTGCTCAATTAATGCTAGCTCACGTTACCTGGGGAGTCAGACAGCCGTGGGAAATGATGGATAAGTGAGCACCCACAGAGGTGCCGGGGGGTGGTGCCGGGGGCCAGCAGGAAGGTTCTAGAACAAGAAAACAACCTTTTCTCATTTTAGTGTTTGGCTTGGGACAGGGCTTGGCCTTGTACAGTCACCTGTTTCCAATTTTTTTTTTTAACTTATGAAAATGCTGTTTTGTGTGAAGGTCCAACAGAGCTACCTGACTTTTATACAATGCCTGGAAGCATTTTAAAAATTACAACCAAGATATCCTATTCCCTCACCACAAATAGGAAGCGGAGGCTTCGGGCCAAGGCTGAGACGTCCAACAGTCAGAGTGCCCTTGTCCCATACGGCCTTCCCTTCTCCTCCCACTTCTTCATTTGAACTTTCCTAAGTGGAGCTAATTTCTCAAAGCCGTTTTGAAAGGAAGAGAATTAAATGTGTTTTCTGTGTCAGCTTCCTCTGCCAGGTTCTGACATATGGATCTTTGGGCCAAACTCCAGAAAACTGACTGTGGAGTTGAGAAAGAGAGAGACAGAGGGGGAGAGAGAGAGAGAGAAGGAAAGCGCCTATGTGCATGTTCACCTACCTAGTGTAGCAGAAAAAAGAAATGGCAAGAATTTTAATGTGATCTTATTTCTTCTGACAGGTGCTATGAGCTGCATTTTCAATTTGCCCTTCTTCTGGGCGCCGTGTAAACGTCTATATCCCACGGCCTGAGGCCTGAACACAGTCCTTTGGGCGCCGTGCTTAGCAGCAGGGACCGTTTGGGATATAACTGGATGTCTCGCTCCAGCAAGGCAGTTGGCAGTCTGACTTCCGCCAGGACGGAAGTGAGGTGACTCTGGGCATGGCCATCAGTTTCCCACGGGTCTTTGGGTCACCAGCCCCTCTGTGTGGCCAGCAATTTACAGAGGTAGATGCCAGCACGGCGGAACTAAGAAGTGGTTTATATTATGCCCCAACCCAAAAGAGCTTGAATGTCCCACCCGCACACAAAGGGAAACAGAGCACTATCTAGATCATTTAGAAAAGCCTGCTTTGCATGAAAGGTTCCTAGAGCTTGAGACATCCCTAAAGGCAGCCTGAACCCTCTCTCTAACTGTGCCTATGTTCACGCAACACAGCTGTTCTACGTGGCGACCACACTTCTTCTTCCTGGGTGCCTTTGTCTTCCTGGCATCCTCTCCCTCCCCTGCTGCCCGAAGCCAAATCTTTCCTCTCCTATCCTTTTTTAGTCCCTCACTATTTCCACATTTTCCCTCTTTTCTATTTCCCTTGAGGATGGTCCTTACCTCCCTTTCTGGCTTTTTGGTACTATCACATTCTTTGGGAATTATGTTGGACACTTCTCCCTAGTGGACTTGGTGTTTTGTCAAAGTAACTTAATTACTTACAGCTCATTGTATCAGTGGCATAAAGGCTGTATGCATGTGCACATGTATGTGTATGCATGTATGAGCGTGTGTGCATGTATGTGATGGTGTGTGCATGTGCAGTATATGTGCGTGTGTGCGTGTGGATGTGTGTTTTCTTACTTGTTTCTGAACTCCGACTTCTTGGGCCTGTATAGGTGCTTGAAAAGTATTTTCCCGATGCTAGTAACATTCCTTAGGTTTTGTGTTTAGTTGCGATATAAAGTTTTTTCTCCATAAATTGATTTTGCCTCCATCTCTCTGTAATGCTCTTAAATTGAAGACGTAACTCTTGAATTAGACCTGAGAAGTCTTTGGCAATTCAACAGGAAACCAAGCAGCAGTCAGGAGCTTCTCCAGCAGGTTACTGCTGGGCCCGGGGCCATCTCGGTCTCTGGGGGGTGGGAGCTGCTCTGGGAGCCCCTGGCAGCGGCGGGTCAGACAGCCCTTGAGGCCTCCTTTGCCTCAGTTTACAGGAAGATTGCCACAAAGGCAGAGGAGAGCGGCAGGTGCTCCTTGGCTGACGGGCTGCCGTGTCCTACTGTAGCCATGTGACAAAGCCAGCTCAGCTGTCCAGCCTCTGAAATGATGGATTTCAGAGTTGCTCTGACCGTGGCAATCATGGGGGCTTGTATCAGATTGCTCAGGCTGCTGTAACAAAGTTCCGCAGACCGGGTGGGTGAAACAACAGAAATTTAGTATCTCCCTGTTCTGGAGACCAGAAGTCCAAAGGCAAGGTGTCAGCAGGGTTGGTTCCTTCGGAGGCCTCTCTCCTTGGCTTGTGTTAACAGATGTCTGTCTTCTCTGTGACACCATTCAGCCCATAGCAGGGCTCAAGCAGCTTCCAGAAAGCATTTTCCTCTCTTCTAATGCCCTATGTACTCCAGATGCCCCTCTCTGACTTACTTTCGGGGTGCCATATATGTATGAACTAATTTCCTCCACGGAGCAATCCCTTGGGGTGGGTCCCTTGGGGGTCATCCTTATTTTACTCGAGAGGAAATTGCAAAGAAGACAAACACCCTGCCTGTGCCTAAGAGCTGGTACTTGGCCAGTGAACCCAGAGACCTGAGGCCAGTTGCCCACATGCCCCTGCTGCGCTGATCTGCCTCCAGAAGTTAGCGCCATCTTCCTCCACCGCCACTGATCCAACCTTAGCAGCCTGCACGGGCTCCGATAGTCACTTGCTCCTCCACGTAAATCTGATTGTGCAACGTCCGTGAGCAAGCTCGTGATAAGAACGAGCATCAGAGTTGTGAGTACTGTCATTTTACAGCCTGGGTACCAGGAGGTTGAGGCTTTTATGCAAGATGCTGTACTCAAGGTATCCAAGAGCTCAGAAGGTCTCTGCCTACCAAAGATCATTCTTCTGGAAAGACTGTACCTATCCAGAGGCTAATAAAGTGAGGCATCTTTTTGCCCTCAGGGAGAAAGAACACTACAACTATTTAAAAGAGACAGAAAATGACTCCTGATGGGTCTCAGTGGTCAAACTAAACATGAACATTAAAAGGAATTCTATGTCATAGCGTGAAGAGCACAGGTTTGGGACTCAGATGTATTTGCATTTGATGTAAGTGCTGCCTTCCTGGGTGTGATGTTTTACCCTCAATTGCTTCATCTGAGAAATGGGTACATAATATCTCCTTGCACGGTCATTGTAGGATTATAGATTATATAGCTGAGGTGCCCAGTTCAATGTTTTGGTTGGTTTTTGTTTTGTTTTGTAGTAAAAATAGGCTGATCATCAGGCTGTACCTAACCACGAGGGGGCCACGAAGGGCAAACATTCCAGCCCCTGGAGTGGGGAAGCCCAGAGAGGTTGGTGAACAGCAGTAAGGACACTATCCTAGCACAGAGGAGGTGTTCAGTGAACGGTAGCAATAATTACAGCTCACCCTGCCTTTTCTTAAAGCAATTGTGTTCTGTTCCATTTGCTCTTGTTAACAAGACTTAATTCATACTAATTAAATGGACTAACTGATTTGATCACATGTTCTCTTACCCCCTTGCCCTTGGAGAAAATTATCTCCGAATATCCCAAAGTCAGTTGCTATTCTCTGCGCTGTCGAGGTGGAGCAGTGTAGATTCCTTGGTAAGAGAAGGTATTTGACCACAGGTTGAGAAGAAGATTTTACGCATGTGTGACGTGTCGCAGGCAGGAATGGAATGAAACTCAGAGATAGTCGCTTGTATCTTAGATGTCCAACTGAGGGTCCCACTGCTTTTTGGCGCTCACTTGAATGTAATTAAATGGCAGGGTGTTTTTTTTTTTTTTTTCTAATTGGGGTAATACATACGTTACCCAAAAATTTACCATTCTAACCATTTTTAAGTGTTCAGTGTAGTGGCATTAAGTACATTAAGTACGATGTTGTACAACCGTCACCTCTGTCCATTTTCAGAACTTTTTTTATCTTCTCCAACTGGAACCCTGTAGCCGTTAAACAAGTCCACACCGCCTCCTCCCCCAGACCTTGGGGACCACCATTCTACTTTCTGTCTCCATGAATTTGACTACTCCAGGGACCTCATATAAGTGGAATCATACGGTATTTGTCCCTATTTTGTCTGGCTAGTCTGACTTAGCATAATGTCCTCAAGGTCCATCCAGGTTGTAGCGTGGGTCCGAATTTGCTTCTTTTTTTATGCTGCATAATATTCCAATGTGTCTATATGTCTATACACCACCTCATGTTTGCCCCCTGCAGTAGGTATGTGGTTTGCTTCTACCTTTTAGCTTTTAGGAATCATGCTGCCATGAGCATGGCTATCTTAAAATACCTGTTGGAAACCTCGCTTTCAATTCCTTTGGACATATACCCAGAAGTGGAATTGCAGGATTATACGGTAGTTCTATGTTTAATTTTTTTGAGGAACCTCCCTACTGTTTTCCACAGAGAATGCACCATTTTACGTTCTCACCAGCAAGATCCTTTTGACTTTTAACTTCCCATCTGACCTCCCCGTGGAGCTTGGGAACATTAGCTGTTTGTTTCCCATGGTTTGTACAAAGGACAGAATCCCTCTCGTATCCTATCTGTCATGACTTAATTTGGCATTTATTGCCTCCTTACTCTTGTTGTACTTTGTAATTTTGTTCAGAGGTCATGCGCTAGAGGCATAGGTTACACTTTAAATCCTCGCAAAGAACATGTGAATGTGGACGTTATCCTTTGTATGTCTGTATTGGACTTTTGTCATTTTTTATTACTATTAATATACTACCTATACCTGTGGGCTACCTATCACGGAATTTCTCCAACATCCTTAGCAACGGCATATAAGAAATATCTGCAAAATATAATAACGCAGTCCCTTAGAGATTTGTGAGAATAAAATTAACTCGCAGAATGCTTTTGATTTCCATTAGCATTTGATTTTTAGGTGTACTACACATATCTAAAGACATGTTGCTATATTGGAAAAGAACACATGGGGAATGGAGGAACGGAAGAGAATCTTCCAAAAGTTCTCCTTCCTCTCTCCACCCTCTCCGTGACTCCCGATGGCAATAAATATCCGATCGCTGGAATCTGTCAGTGTTTTCTCAGTATCGTCTTTCTCCTTTCACTTTTGGAAGGATGAATTTTTTTTCCCACATTGCTTAGGTCCCAAGCCCAAGGGGATTTTAATTTCCTAAGGTTGTGTTCTCAGCTTGCGACCGCAGGTACAAATGCTTTGAAGAGTGAGGATGGAGCTAACAGCAACAAGACCTCCTGCAGTCTGAGATCCACTAGTGCCGTCGGGGTGTCCTCCGTCAGTGTTGTCTTAGAAAACAGCAGTCCCCTCCCACCCCTGTGCTCAGCATCCCTAGCAAAGCAGCTTGGTGGTGGTACAAGCTTGGGAAAACAAACAACATCCTCAGGATGGCCTGATTCTTCCTAAATTGCCCCCCAAATCCCTAGCCTATGTGGCCTTAGGGTCCCCAGAAAGCCACTTTTCCCATCCTCCCAGGCAGAGACGGACACGCAAACACCTCGACAGCTCTTCTGTTCATTTCACTTTCGTAATTTCTGTTCCTGACAACACCTCTGTTTAATTCTCAGTTGCCTTTTATCTAGAAGGAAAAGACAAATTCCCTCCAATACTCTGTGGAAGGGGATTAGAATCACTGTGGAATTCTGTGTTGCCTAATTAAGCAATTTGAATGTAAATTATATAAACTCTGAAGATGAGTGTCTGAACACACAGGTGTCCGAGCCAGTGCACTTCCGCTTTTCAAGAATAGAAGACTTTTTTTAAGAAACCAAGAATTAAAAATAAACCCTTGGCCCGGCGCGGTGGCTCACGCCTGTAATCCTAGCACTCTGGGAGGCCGAGGCAGGAGGATCGTTTGAGCTCAGGAGTTCGAGACCAGCCTGAGCAAGAGCGAGACCCCATCTCTACTAAAAAAATAGAAAGAAATTGGCTAGACAATTAAAAATATATAGAAAAAATTAGCCGGGCATGGTGGCGCATGCCTGTAGTCCCAGCTACTCGGGAGGCTGAGGCAGGAGGATCGCTTGAGCCCAGGAGTTTGAGGTTGCTGTGAGCTAGGATGACGCCACGGCACTCTAGCCCGGACAACACAGTGAGACTCTGTCTCAAAAAATAAATAAATAAACCCTTGAGTGAAATCTCTCTTATGCTAGATGGAATCTTAATTATTGTTGAATAGTCAGCCTCACCTGAATATAAGGTTGTCCTAAAATTGCTGACAATTGCAAAAAAGGATTCTAGAAGCTATTTCAAATAACAGGTTCAGATAGTTGTAACTGAGTTGCTGTTGAGTTGTTTTATGTGAAAAACTCAGGTCAAAGCTGATCTTGCTGGGTATACATTCTATTTTCTCTGAATGGGGACTGACTGGCTATTTTATACGTATGGTGACAGGAATTAAGTTTTATATTAGCGGGACTATTTTATTATAAGCTGTTTTTGTAGGCTCTTTATAATATAGGCTATTTTATTATATGCTTTGAAAGCGCTGCATTTTGGTGGAAGATGTTCAGTGCTCATTAAGCCAGCAGAAACCTATGTAGACTGAATTTAGTAGCCAGGAGAAGAGCGGTAACTGCTTCTTCATCTACAGAATGCTGATCTATTAACAGAGATCAATCAGGAGACGGTGGTGAGAGGCACCCACACAGACATTTTCAGCATGGTTCTGTTGGTGCATCTGAATGCTAAATAGTCCAGGATTTTTTTTGAAGTGCATTAAAATGAAAAGGATCCCAGCAGGAGCTTCAAAAGGATTTTTTTTTCCTTCTGTTTTTACTTTTTATTTTTATACCAGGCTCCATAGTTTGAAAACCATTTTGAAGTTGATGTTACGAATATTAAGTGGGGAAGGGAATGAAGCCAAGCTGTTACCTTGCAATAAAAATGAGATACTAACCCTTTCCCACCGCCTGTGTGGAAGGTGTGATAGCTTCAGGATGGCAGTTTTGATCCTGTCAAATGGGCAAATTGAGTAATAACGGTTAAACCTTACACAGGTGCAAGAGAGGTTGTCACTGGTGTGGGTTTGAGAGGAGATCCTAGTCTCCAGGGCATAAACTTGAACCTCCATCAGGAGACCAAAGATGTCCTGTAGCCACTGAATTAAACTAAACATGCCGATGTTGCCCATAACAACAGTTGCTAGGCGACCTTTGCCAGGATGTGGAGGGTGGGAATCGCAGCAGATCATGGCACTATTTATCATCATACACCAGCAGTCTTGTTTAGGGTAAAGTCTGACACATGCATTGAGTGTGCCACACGATAGAAATGTCATCCACACACTGGGGAAGGGAAGTATTTGAGGAAGGTCTGAAAAATCATAAATCGTCATGCAGCTGCCAGTGTGGTTTCTGACCAAAACTTCCAACAGGGCATTCCAGTTGCATGACAGCGTCAGATTTACTATGTAACCACCTTGCCTCTTTTAGGGGAGGTCAGAGAAGAAGGGAAGAGAGCACAGGCAAGAAATAATGAAGATGTCATTGCTACGTCAGTATTAGGATTGTGACTCTATCAGCTACCAACACAGTACCGTATATTATCAATATGCAGCCCAAGGGAGCACAAATTCAGAGCGTCCTCGAAATCCATAGATGATTTGATTTACAGTTCACCAAATATCTCCTGCTGTAATTCACTTTCTGAGGTGCAAAGGACTCTGTTGCAGGACTATTTACTTTTTTAAAAGGTGTTATGTAGATTCCCACAAAAATGTCACCACTGTTCTTTAAACAGATTGGCTAAAAGTTATCAGATCCTAAGTGTGTCTTTCCAAAAAAAATCACACCACTCTGAGATGAGCAAATGCTCAGACAGCTTCTTTTCTTTCTTTTTTCTTTTTTTTCTTCCCATTCTTTATGCCACTTGGCCAATCTGTGCAGCTCAGCAGTTGGGCTGCAGTTCATGTAGTTCGAGCGGTTAGATTTCAGATCAATAGAAACCTGCCTACCCCACTGGCTTTTGCCATTTTTAAAGGAACAATTCTCAAGACAATTTTGTTTTTGCCAATTAAAAAGGTGTTTTTAATTAGAACAAATTAAGGAGGTTCATGAATTTATTAAGCCTTGTATGGTTACACAGCCTCAGCAGCACTTTTGTTTCCAAGTCTTCGACTCTTAAATGATCCAGCTGTATCACACAGATGAGAAGAAAAGACGGGCATCTTCAAGACATTTTTCTAGGAATGTGCCAGACAATTAAAACGACAGCCGCTTCGGGGTAAAATGTTGTGCCTAACTTTCCGTGTTCTCGATATTAGAACTGTATTTATAAGACGCTCTTTATAGGTCATGAGAAAGGAAGAGTAGAAATAAATCGATAATTTTTAAAAAGTACCTCTTGCACAAAAAAGGAAGGGGAGGGGAACAGAAGAGATATTTAAGAGGTCCTTTGGAGGAAGATGAGGCCCAGTATGGAATCATTTTCCTAAGGAAGAAATGAAGTTGGTGACGATCCGATTTCTTGGTGGAACATCACACAGTGGTTACGATTCTGGCTCTGGGATCAGGCCTGGACTTGTATATTGTTTCCAGCATTTAATCCTGAGTCACTTTAGACAAGTTATTTAATCTAAATAAGCCTCCACTTCTCCTATAAATTTGGGGACATAATGATACCTACCTGGCAGAGTTATTATGTGAATTAGGTGACGCGCAGCATATGAGGAACTTAGTCTAGTGCCCTGGCCCACCGTAAGGTGGCAACGGTTGTTAGTGAAGTGTCTCTAGTGCCTTGTTGTTACTGTTACATCGCTGGGGGAAAGTTCTTAGGCAGAACTCCAGGAGGGAGCAGTAGGTGGGATTTGACCTCGTGGGGTGGCCCTGACCCTCGGGAGCAACCCCAAACTGAGCGAGAAAAGGAGTCAGTGGTTAAAGAGGTCAGTGTCCTGTCCTTGAGGGGACAATTTTAAGGTACATTCTACCAGGCTCCTTAGAGGGTCCCCAGCGATCCTGGCCCCACCTGCCCACGGCGGTCCTCAGCTCAGTTGCAAGACTCTTGGGGGTTTCCTTCCTTCCCCGCCCCTCTTTCCTGCCCACGCCCTGCTGACTCTCGGGACTTCCTCCCAAATACACTGCGCACACCCTGCACTCAGGGGACCCAGACAAAGACCGGTTTGTAAACCTTCAACCAAGAAGCTCCCAAAACAACGCGAGGCTTCTGTACTCAGGAAGGACAAAGGCCAAATCGTTAGGAAAGTGCCAGTTTCATATTCAAAGCCACTCATCTTGCAGATTTTGTAAGGAAAAAAAAAAGTATTCCATGGGGATCCAAAATTCAACAAGGCAAAAGGGAGACGTGTTTTTGCTGGGGGTTGTTGAATGGATTTGCCTTCTCTGGGGCACGTGGCCCGGGTCCCTGTGCATTCGCTGTCCCTTGACTGTGGTCCGGCCCAAACGCAGCCATCATGGCAGCACAGCCCAGAGCCCCTTTCTGCTCCCGTGGAGCCAAAGCCCCTTGGGGATTCACAAGGAAACGCAAGGCTAGTTCTTCCCTCTCTTGTGCCCTTGGACATCCCGCCAGAGCGTTGTGCGGAGGGGCAGGGAGAGTGCATGGCTCTGTGGGGCAGCGCTGAGCTCCTAGATCCGGCCACGTTTCCTAGGTTCGTTCTTCAATGGGATGTGCATGGGTGAGAACACCCGGGCTGGAGTCTAGACTGTTTTCCCTGACTGCTGTGTGAATACGGGCAAGTCACATCTGCTCTCTGAGCCTCACATCCTCCTTTGCAAAAAAAAGTTATGGTCCTAAAGACGTGGACCTCATGGGGTTGTAGGCATGAAGTGTAGATAAATGTGAATGGACTCAGAAAACCAAAGGGCACTAAACAAATGTTAGTTAATTTTTAGAGATGGGGAGAGGAGAAAAGAGAAAAAGAGGGAAGAAGAAAGGTAACAAGACCCCTGCCTAGAAAATTCCATCCCCTAAGCATGCTGCCACCTCTGCCTCACTACTCGTGTCCCCTCTGCCGCCAGGTTTGCCTGGCTCACTCTGCCCTTCCTTCGGATCTCAGCTTAGAGGCCACCTCCTCCAGGAAGCCTGCTCTGACCACCCCTCTACTAAGTGTCTGACAGGAGCCTTTGTCCCCTCATTTCACCCTGAACTTGACCTGTCAGAGCCCCTCCTCCCACACAGAACTGTGATTTGTCTCCGTTATCTACAGCACCATGAAGACAGTGCCCTCGTCACCACAGGGTCTCTCTCAGTACCCGGCCCAGTGCTTAGCACATAGTGAGTGCTCAAAATACAACTGTTTTTGATAAATGACCAATCCATGAATGGCCTGTGTTCTTTAAATCACTCCGTAGTTGAGAATTTCGAGGCTTGGTCTGAATCATCTTAACCTCACTAGTAATTAAATCCTATAGTGACCAAAATGTCAGGAGGCACAAACCCCTGGATATATTAATAATATTTTCCTGCTAGAGGAACACATCGTTTACTTATGTACAATCATTAAAGTTGCTTCCATCCAAGTTCAGAATGAGGACCCAGCCTTTCCTGAGGGCTTAAGGGAGCTCTGACTATCAGTCCCAGAGATTTGATCTGTGGCGTAAACTCTGCCGATCGAAGACGTGTCAACGTACAAAACAAATGCCATCAGTGGCTTTTCGTATCAATTCGCTATGTAGCAAACCTTAAAAAAAAAATAAGGTTCCACTCCATCTAATTTCACCTAGTGGGAGAATATTGGTCTTTAGTTAGTGCTGAAGTCACAGCAGACATCATGACAACAGAAAGATAGAATCTTGGGAAATGTTGGTGTTTATGTAATATACATCTTTTAAAAATACCTTAACATTTAAGTGTCAGAAATTATACTGCTCTGTGCTTAGCATCTACATCTTTTCATCAAACAAATCAATCAGTCGTAAATAAACTCATCAGATTTTCCTTAGGGCCAATCATGCTCAGTGAAGTTCCAATGTGTTTTCCTGGGCTTTGCCATTCGTAGCTCGCCTGAGCTGTAATGAGTATGGGAACTACTACTAATGGCTCTGTGATAGCTGTCGATCCTCCCTGCCAAATCAGGTAATGGAGAACAGGGAAGGCACGAGGCAAGACTTGGATGCGGCTGATGTCAAGTTACGGTTGATGGGTGTCCCTGAAGCTTGGGAGGGCTCTGAGTCCTGGAGGCGGCAGAGCCCAGCCAAGCACATCTACATGGTGATGATGCCTGCGGTGGGATGTGCACATCCAGAGCTCCAGAGAGAGTCCTGGGACGGAGAAATGGATCTCGGTCACAACAGCACGTCCCCACCTTTGAGAGCCATAGGCGGGATGCAATGACGTCAGGAGTGTGGCTGGAGAAGGAAGGAGTCTCCGTGAGGTGCTGCAACGTTCAGCAGTGACCAGGTGCTCCTGGTGCATCCTGCCCGGAACCACAGAGCGCCTGCTCAGTGCGGCAAGGGGCCAACTGCAATGTCGCTCTGGTCCCGGAGAGGGTGGTTGCCAACCGTAAGCCACACAGGGTAGTTGGCATTGCTACCATGGAGCCTTCTTTATAGAGTCCCCACCGGGACCAGCAGGGTTGGTGTTCCCTGGGTCTTACCTGCATCTGCTCCTGGAAAGGGAGGTCTCTGAAGCATTTCAGAGAACGTCATGGAGAACCCGCTCAATCTCAGACACACTGGGCTGGGGCCACCTGCACTGGGAGGAAAGCCAGCCGGAGACTAGCAGAGGTGGCCCGTGTTCCAGCAGCAGTGTCAGGCATCCAGAGGCATGGGCTCCGCAGCTGTGCCCTGCCTGTGACTCTGGGGACCTCAGCTGTCCCCTCTGCCACCGAGACCCCAGTTCCAGCTCATCCTCTGACTTTCTAGTCCTCTAGAAGCAAGCAAATCATCTTATCTTTAGCGGAAATAAGATAATATTGCAATTCCCAATCCTCATGAAAAAATCTGTTTTCTTCCTTCAGCGTTCTCTTGGTCTTTGACATGATAGGCTGTTAAGCAGACGGAATTAAAAAATACGTCGAGCTGTGCAACTATTCGCAAATTCCACTTCAAATGGAAACACAGTGCATTGTTTTCAAAAGCTGGTAACAGACTGGTGTACTCAACCCCCATAAAATCTCTCCAACCAGCCTCGTGCAGTAGGGGTGCCAGTTAGGCGGGGGAAGTTAGAACTAAACCATGAGTGTAGCAGCCGTCAATTTAGCTCTTGTGGCTTACTACTGTTCTAATTGTGCTGGCCAATCTGGGAAGATCATTTTGTCGAAACTTATTTTATTCTTTGGCATTTTAAATACATTCATTTTTAAAATAAAATGAAAAATAAAAGACAAAGATGTATTAATAAAAATAAAAGTATTTGTTACGAAAAATTTAGATTCAGTCAAAAGGTGGCACTTAAGGGCCTAGAAGGCCACATATGACCTTACGGCTACAGGTTCCCCTCCCCTGACCCAGGCCCAAAGAGAGACCAAGTCTCACCAAATCCCATAGGAAGAATTTGGCGGGGCCAGGAGAAGGTGAAACAGAAGGAACTCCAGCTAGCCTCACCCACGATTATCCTCTGTGAGTCTTTCTTTTACATCCTTGAGGATTTTCAAAAAGCAGTGCTCTCCTTGCCACACTTGCCTTCACATGGGATGGCAGAGGGCGGAGTAGAACCTTGTCCTCACTCCCATTTCATTCTCGGCCTGGCCCTGTTTGTAGCTCTTCAGGGGGACATGCTTCCCCGGGCAGACCCCCTGTCAGTAGAACGTGGCTGGATTTCTCAGCAGCGTGGATGAAGGGCTCTCGGTTGTCATCATAGAGGGCAATTCTGCTTGATTCCAGCAACAGACGTGGTGTTGGAAGGATTCGAAGGACTCACTGAACTGAGAGTGAGTCTAGAGGACTAACATCATCGTAAAGGAGAACACTTCCTAGCAATGCAGAGGGGAGCGTATATGGGGAAACGGTGGGGGCAAGGGGTGCTGTCCAAAAGGCAGATGAGGTTACCCATAAAGATCCCCCTGCCCCATTGACATAGCAGAGACCCAGAAAATATGTTGTGCGAGCACAAACAACTACAGGTGGACTAATTCTAGAACCGGGAAAGAACTACCCCTTCCGCCTCTGCATGTATCTATATAGTAGCAAAAAAGAAAAAAGTAACGACAGCTACTGAAGTACAGTTGCTAAAGATAAACGCTTGAAAGCCGGAGCTTGGAGCAATTTTAGTGTGATGCTAAAAATTCTCTGTCATCCGCGGCTCCTGCATGAGACACAGAAGGGACTGATCTAACACAGAGCCACAGGGGCTGTTAGTAGATGTGGGACCATGAGGATGTGGCTTCTGATTATGAAAGGGGAAGATCTGAATGCCCCGCATAGAGACATCTCCCCAGCTGCTCTTGGCTAGAAGCGTCAGCCGTGTTAATAAGGAAAAGTTGGTCTTTAGCATCAAGCGCACACTGTAGTTACCATGCTCTGTTTCCAGAACGAGGCCAGAGCCTTGCTAATTGTGGCCCACGTTACAAATCCACAGATCATAGCCACATGAGACAGTCTTTGGCATTAAATGTGCCTTTAGAACACCCAATCCCAGCCCCCATGCATTCCAAAATAGAGTCCCAAGGAGCTGGCATTGGGTGTTCCAAAGCACACTGGAACCACCTTATACCAGGATACTCAGACACAAGTCTGGGCCTCCCAGCGTAAATCAGGCCGGTGGCTGCCTGTGAGGAATTCTCTCATGCCGCATTTTGCATCAATCCCAGCATCCCTGAGAGCCACTGGACCAAAGGAGGAGAGAAAGTTGCTGATAAGAACTTTACGAAAGCAGAAAAATACAAGAGTTGGTCTCTGATGTTTTGATCAATGTACTGGGCCGCCTCAGAACTTACAGACGTTTCTCCAGGGACTGACACAAACCAATCCAGAGCTGCAGTGGTTGATTCATCCGGTGCTACATTTTCCCCCTTCCCTGAAGTCCTGGCGAATAGGGAATCAATATACTAGATGCTGATCTTCAGAGATACTGTGTCAAGAGTTCAGACAAGAAAGATGCCGTTTCATTTATCTGCTCGTCTGCGGCTGAGCACAGGGAGAGCATGTGCTCCGTGCTTAGTCTTGGGAGGGAATACATTAGTTTTCTATGCCATCAGCCTGGGATTTCTTTCTTAGCCCTTTATCTTGGCGCAACAGAAAAGAAGAGATATTTAAATTTTCCGCAACGGCAAAATGTTGCCCATTTAGAATCTTTTCCCTGTGTCATGTTGATTTATTATTGCAGACTCACTTTCAAAAACATCTCTCCAGCCTTTGAAATGCTGAATTAGAATCTGAAGCACATTCCAATTCTGACTTCAGCTCTCCAAATTGCAAAAACCAGTCAGCTGCGTGGCTGTGCAGTCTAATTGCATCTGTCCCCACTGCTTCCTGCCTCCACTGTGCTGAGCACATCTTTTGTAGGGAAGCAAAGCCAGCCAGTCTTTCTCAGCTCGCCTGTTGTTATTCTTT
>NW_012152951.1:4381426-4398337 GCF_000956105.1 Propithecus coquereli
ACCTTTGTCCACATTATTTTCATAATCCTCCCAATAATTTTGTGATTTAGAGATTATTTTTATCCCTATTTTAGCAACAAGGAGGCTGAGCCTAGAATAACTAAAGAAATTTGCTCAGGACACACACCTTGCAGTTGATGGAGTTGATTGTTAGACCCAGGTCTATGGGATCTGGAATCTGAGTTCCTAAGCATTCCTCAGAGGTGACAACCACTGGCAAAAGCATCCCTAAATTAGGTGTTTTTGTCCCAGGACGCCTGGGGGAAGAGGATTCCGTGTTTCTGACTTGGGGAGCGAGCAACTGTAGCGAACCTCTGTAGATCGTAAAGAAGAAGTGCCTGCCTTCGCTTGTGTTTGATTCCGAGAGGTGCACGTTAGAAAGAAGGGCAGAGACTATTTACAGGAAGCTCCCAGCGCAGTCGAGACCTGAACCCTCTCTCACAATTAAATCAGCCCGCCTCCGTAGGCAGAGATGGAAAGGAGCAAATTGGATTTTCCACCAATTCTCAAAGGGCATGAACTCAACTTTTATAGTTCATAAGACAATTCAAGTTTTGATTTGGGGTAGAGCGACCCCATGGAGCGAGGACAGGCTAGCTGGACTGTCTGAGCTTTCAGCTGTGTTTCCATGTGGTAGCTTTGGGGAGTCAGAATTTTAGTTTTACGTTTTATATAGAACTTGTTGGTGTTAAATGGCTCGGTTTTGAAATAATAACGTGTGTGTGTGGTGGGGGGATATATTAGGACAGCCACGTGTCCTAAACAAAATCATGTTGCCTTTAAAAAAAAAAAAAAAAACAAGATACTAAAATTTATTTTGTAGAAGTACCTAACTAAGTTGCTCTGGTTGTCCTATTTCCACACCTAGCTTTAGTTTTAAAAGTGGGGCTACTTAAAGAAGTGCAATATTTTGAATAGCATGAGTTTAAATGACAGTGTAGACATGTGTAACCCGCATATCCACCCATGCAACCAACCTGGCTTTAAATACCGTTTTTAAATCCTGTGTCGATGCTTATGTAGCGAGTCTTCAGTTTATTACCTCTATTAGAATACGGTTTTTTGAGGATGCTTTTAAATTTCGAACTATTTTAGTGAAAAGACGAGAAAGTAATCTTAACTCGGAAATGACTCCAGGGTCTCTCTCCCAGTCCCATCTTTCCAAAGGCCCATTTTTAGCATCATAAAAACATTTCTCCAATATTAGTGTGGCTAAGAGGGAAACAAAGGCAAGGAAAATCCACAGGAAGGGACCATCCCAGCAGGGCTTATATTAGACCGTGGGGCATATTCGAATGCTTCTGTCTTACCATGGTTAAACTGGTATTGTGGGAATACTAGCGCTTGAAACTACATAAGAAAGCAACCTTGAGCAATCTGATACGGAGGTTCTAGAAACTGGACCGCCGCCCAGCTGTCTGCTTTTGCACAGTGAGGGCTTGGTCATAATTTTTCTTAATATAAGAAATTAATTGCAAATATTTTTCAATTACTAAAAAAATAAGCAAATAGAAATTAGTGATTTGTATTAATGCAGAACCTAATCTACTTTAACTCAATTACTCCAGCTACACGGATTCCCTGCTGGGTTGATTGCAAGTTGAATCAAATTCATTGTTTCATTTTTGCTTTAAGTCCAAAGTCTGCATCTCACAAGCCTTAGCTTGTTTCTAAGCCCCATTTCAAATAAACTTCATTCTGCATTTTGGACAATAGCTCTTTACTTTCTTCTAAGAAAGCAGGCTTAGCAAAATGCTGTTTTCATCTACAAAATTAAAAATTCGTAAACTGGCTTATGAGTAGGTGACCACGTAATTAATCATCCAGAGCAGAACACTTGTGCGAGTGTACAGGAACATTATTAATAATTATGCTCAGACAATAGGCAATGTTATTTTAGAATATTTGCATGCAAGGAAGGAGTATATAGCAGAACCAGGATACCAATAGAGTGAAAGACCCATCACCCTGCCAGAGGCCAGCCCTGGCTACCCTTTGGGTTAAGAAATTATCCCTTTAAGATGGTCTTAGAATACACTCCGAGATTCCAGTGCACACCAAATTTATGAGAGACAATAGCTAGAATCCAAACACCAAATTATTAATTTATAATGGGAAATAGAACTGGTGGGTGGAACAGATACACGTGTCTAACTAGCTTCTTCTATCACTGAACAGAAGAGCTACAGAGGGAAACAAATTATCAGAAGGTTGTTTGGTGCACATGGAATGAGAACAAGGAAGTTTAGGGTTAACGATGTGAATTTGTAATGAGATCAGCCTCCAATAGCCTGATCCAGAGGCGACTGCCCCCACCAGCTATCAGCTGGCTGCCCTCTGCCGGGCCATTGTTCGGAGGCCCTGCCAACTTTTATCTCTGCAACTTTCCTATTATTATGTCTCCATGGATGATCCACTCCATTGCAAGAAAAGCACAGTTTGCCTTTGGAATATTAATATCTTCGATCAGATTAAAGACCCCTCTGGCTACCCTAAGACCCATTCATCTTCTTTGAAATAATTCTGTCTCTCTCTGCTTTAATCCATTATGTGTTGATTTTAAAGTTTCTTTTTCCTTATTTCCACATTCCTGCCCATGGGGGTGAAGATGAGGATTGGGGATAAGTCCTCACTGTATTTCTCATTTAAATGTCTTGAATAGAGATCCGTTTCTTATTTCAAAGCTATCATTTTGGTCATGATTATTTTAGCCTGCATGTTTCTTGGTGATTTTTTTTAAGATGTTGATTTGTAAAATATAATTAACCTACTACCATTTGGTTTATACCTACCCTCTCACTCTTCCTACTAATTCTAACAAGAATGCCAAGTTTCTTTGTAGTCAGGTAACACTTCCTTTTTTAGGACTTTTTAGAATTCAGGCGATAACAGTACCGTGATGGGAGAGACAGTACACATTTATTGAAGGTTTGCTATTGCATTTCTTTGAGACCTCTTGAATTTCTCCTTAACCTTATTAAGCAGATGAATAATTATTTCCCCTGGGGTTGTTTTTCACTAGTTGCAAGTTGGACTTATAAGAAAAGTTGATAAAACTTGAGGGCTCTGTCCTCATAGCTTCAGGCCAGTGAAATTGAAAAGTGTCTCCTCTTAACACAGTCTGTCACCAAAATTCCTGTGCTCCCAGGAGATAGCAGGAGTGGCTTTTAAGCTTCCTCTCTTATCTTTTGTTGCTTCAAGATTGCAATCTGCATATGCCCGTCCCCTCCTCCCCCTTCCCCCTGCCCAACATCCAATAAATGTTATTCTTATATGTGCGCTTAAGTGTTGATCAGCTAATACCAATTTGCGGGTGAGTACATGTGGTGCTTGTCTTTCCATTCTTGGGATACCTCACTTAGTAGAATGTGTTCCAGCGCTTTCCAGGAGAATACAGGAGGTGCTATATCACCATTGTTTCTTAAAGCTGAATAGTACTCCATGGTATACATATGCCACATTTTATTAATCCATTCATGTATTAATGGCCATTTGGGTTGTTTCCACATCTTTGCAATTGCGCACACCTCCTGGGGAATGGACACACTTGAAGCTCAGACTTGGGGGGGAGGGGGGCAAGGGCATCATATACAACCTAATCATCTGTACCCCCATAATATGCTGAAATAAAAAAAAAAAAGAAAAGAAAAAACGACAACAACAACAAAAAAGATTGCAATCTGGGTGGGGCCCTGAATGATTGAAACTTATAGTTGAAATTTTATCCACGTAGGCTGATTTGCAAGATGCTGATATTCGAAAACTCTTCCCGGGAAAAATATTTCAAAACTTAATCAAGGCACAAACCATTCTCAGAAACACTTTCCTGGTTGTGTTATGAACTAGTCTTTTAAGTGACTAGAACCAAAGTCTTCCTTCCGGGTCTGAGCAGAGGTGAAGGTGCGGGAAGAAAGACCAAGTGAAATAAACACAGCCATGCTCTGAAAGGGCCCCCATCTGGCGGGGAGGTGGCTGCATCACTGTGGCAAGTGCTCTGGGAGAGCCAGGCATGCTACAGAGAAATGAGGATGGGTGGAGATCTGCTTGGAGGAGGGTGGCAAACCTGCAGGTGTTTGCAGCACTTTTAGAAACAAGAACCTTGATTCTTGAGACATTTCTCAGAAGCTGGGTTATTTTTGTGGAATTGGCTTTCTGCACTTTTTTTCTTTCTTTCTTGTTTTTTTTTTTTTTTTTTTTTTTTGGCAGAGGAGGGACATGGATTTGCAAGAGGAGCTAGTTCTTTCCATCAGATAGGGCACAGCAGCCCTGTCCTGTTTGGGAGAAGACAGGGCTTCTCCCCTGAGCAGAGCGATGCACAGCGACAGTCAGGCACAAAGGCAGCTTTTCAAAGGGAGTGATTTGAGGGAACACAGGGCAGAGCTCCCTACTGCAGATTATCCATTTTAGAAAGGGGTCCCCTAAAATCTTTTCAGCTAGCCCCCTGGCAGGAATGAGGTAAGCGGGGTGCAGAGTCCATGCCGCAGCTGCCTGTGGGTTGCAGAGGAGAATCCAACAACAGGGAGGTGGAGGGTCGCCGGGATGTCCCCTGCCAGTCAGAGTGGCCTCTGCCCATACATCGCATTTGGCTCTTTTGAGCCAGGAACCCCAAAGAAAATGCAGGGGAGCCTATGGCAGTGCAGTCTGTCGCCTTCCAGAGAGCAGCTCTTCGTAGACATAAGGCTGGATTTGGCCTCCAGACTGGGTATGGGGGAAGAGAGGAGGAAGTTTCTCCTTGTTCACACCGTAAGGAGGGACAGGTGTTCCTGGTCCCGATGCAGAAAAGGTGGTGCCAGGCAGAGGGCATCTGCTGAGCTCCCCGAGAAGTTGAACCTGCTTCATCCAGAGGTGTGGACCCTAGAAGTCTTCATATCAGGGGAAGCAAGAATCATTAGAGCAGTGGTGGCCACTAATTTATTCATTTCAGAGCCCATCGCAGTTACCAATAGCCAGAAGTGCTGCTCAAAATCAGTAAGAAAGCAATACAAAAATATTTATCTTTTCAAGGTGATTTCATTCCAGTTATCTCCCGCTCAATGCTATGGCCTAATTGTGCAGTGGGGAGGGACAGAGAGGGGGAGAGACCCCAGTTCAATGGGAAGGGATCACACGTGATGAGAATCACACTTTGAATGTCATTATAAGAAGCAGCCTCTGATTTCTAAGTATCTGTTCCTGCTCTCAATTTAGAATATCTGCTGTTACAGATGGCTTAGTTTCCTCCCCCCCCACTCTCATCAAATCAGGCCTTCAGATCTTCTCTCCAAAGATGATTCTGATTGCTCGACCACTGGATAGCTGTCATTTGCCTTTTCTAGGCATGCTCAGCAGCGGACACACGCTTAGCCATGCATTTCACATGCCAGGGAACACCTCCCCTTCCAAGTTCAAAGCTGCGTTCTCATCAAACAAGGAGACCTTTGGCTAAGCGAGGCTTACTGAGGTTTGTTGGTAATTATTCCGCACTGCCGAGAAAGAGCCCAAACACATAGGAGTTTCAAATGATTTCACAGCTGATTTATATGCACAAAGAATAATTAGCATCATGTAGTTTTCCTTGCCAGATTGAATCTCATTTGAATATCGAAAGATATGTCATTTAAAAATAATTTCATACTTGGCTGATGAACTAAAATTGAGACATTGGACACATATGGCATGCGTGTGCCGGTGGGCAAGCTTGCAGTCGTTTTCCCTCCCAGGAAGGCAGGGACAGCGTCACCCACAAGAAGTCATTACCTGCCTTCCAGAGAAGCAACTTCAAATCATTTTGAAGCTGTTATCCAGCAAAAGAAACTCGGGCCTGGCTACTCAATACCCAACTGTGGCCCCTCCGATAACACAGACGGCTTCAGCAGCAAAATTGTTGACATGAAATCTCCACAAATTAAGAAATGCAGACGTAGTCAGAGTTTTCCCTAATCCGAAAAGTAATGGCGTTAGGGCTGTACCAAACAGATTTGGTTTTGAAGAAAGCAAAATGTTGACCTTCCCCTCTCCAAATGAGGCCATCCAACGCCAGCCCTAACACACTGGGGTAAGAGAGCCTGTCTTTGATGTCTGCCCCATGCGTGCCTCCTCTGAGATGTCCCACCCACTCACAGGCCTCCTCCTCCACGCTACTCCAGATTGTGAAATTAGGCCTCCATCTGCACCAAGGCTCCCTGCTTGGCTCCCTTCCCCCAAGCCTCTCTGTCCCCATAGATGGAGCACTTCCTCCTGGCCCATGGAAGGCAAGCCCTCAGCCAACCTCCCACAACTGTGCTGACCTAGGTCAGAGGAGTTAAGGCGCCTTGGGCCAGTAGGGCAGCGCCCACAGCCCCAGATCAACTTGCTTCTGCTCTGCCCCACCTAGGAGGAACCTGAGTTTGCACCTCACCTTGCTTCCCCGAGCCCAGGTCTTGCTGCCATTGGTTGTATGATCTCCAGATTTATTCAGGAAGTCTTTCCTTAATCCTCTTGCTCCTCCTTCCAGTCAGTACGGTAAGATTACTGCTCCTCTTTTCAGTCAATACGGTGAGGTTCCAGCTCCCTGACCTCACCATATAGGCAGGGCCTCAGCCCTTGCCATCTGTCTCTGAGCCCTGGGAGCCCCCGGACAGCTCAGCCAATTCCTCTGGCTGCCTCTTGTGGGCCAGGGGCTGCTAAGCCTCCGCACGGGCCCCCTCCCCTCTGGTGGTCCTGTAGGGCAGCAGTCCCCAACCTTTTTGGCACTAGGGACCAGTTTCATAGAAGACAATCTTTCCACGGATGGGGGGCAGGGATGGTTTTAGGATGATTCAAGCACGTTACATTTATTGTGCAGTCAAACCTCTCTGCTAATGATAATCTGTATTCGTAGCCGCTCCCCAGAGCTAGCATCACCACCTCAGCTCCACCTCAGATCATCACACAGTAGAGTCTCATAAGGAGCACAACCTAGATCCCTCCCATGTGCAGTTTACAGTAGGGTTCTCGCTCCTATGAGAATCTAATGCCGTGCTGATGTGACAGGAGACAGAGCTCAGGCGGTGATGCCAACAGTGGGGCGCGGCTGTAAATACAGATGAAGCTTCACTGGCTCACCTCCTGCTGTGCGGCCCAGTTCCTAACAGGCCACAGACCGGTACTAGGGCGTGAGGACCGCAGCTGTATGGGATGACTCTGGTCTGACATTGCCACTCCTCACTAAGGTCAGCGAGTTTAAGAGTCACTTCCTCCAGAATCAGAATGCTTTCAAGATAAATGGATTTCTTCTAATTGGTGGGATTTCAGAGAGTACGGCAATGTGAAAAATTTTAGGAGTTAGAACACACACATACGAGAAATTCAATTATTGGCATCAACGGTGGGGGTGGAGATGGGGCCATCCTGGCACCCCCTTCACAGCATGGAGGGAGGTGACTAATGGGGACCTTCACTTCCCTAGAAGTCAAACTCGCCCTGCCCTGCCCTGCCCTGCCCACAGGGGCTTACAGGCGTTCTTGTCTCAAGGGAGTTCACATGGGCAACTGAGTTTGTATTTGGATGGGCTTGAGAAAGTAGTAATATTACCCACGTGCAAAGCTTACATTGCTTCCTGGGCTGGGGCAGTAGAAACAGGGCACTTTGAGCCTGGACTTGGTGGAGCTGACCCACACTGACTTGGTGTTTGTCAGCCCCTTTGGAATGAGGATGATGAATTGCAGTTGGTCAATGCTGGGCAGTTTTGTCATTTAGAAGGACAAGAGTGAACTGATGTGAATCACTAGAACATAAGTGCTGGGATGACGGCAGAGGAAAACCGAGACCCAGGATTGTCAAGGCCACCTGGTCATCACAGACAGTAGACAGCCTGGCTTGAAAACTGCTCTGTAGCTTTTAGATAGTCTCTGGGGTGCAATTCATAATGGATCATAAAAACATTCATTCTAGGAATCTCCACATCTCCTCTCTCATCTTGAAATCAGGGTAAAAATGCTTTTATCGCTCTTGATAACAGAGACTTCAGGGGTTCAGGCAGGATTAACATAGCTCATGATGAAGCATCTTAAATCAGGCCTCGACCAAAAACATCGTTTCTCCTCCCTGTCACCAGCCTGTGTCCCCTAAATGAGTCTAGACTGAGGATGCCCACAGGTGCCCTCCACTTTCCCTGGGCACTTCTGAAGTTCTCCAAGACCTCTCTGAAGGTATTGCACTGGGCTCAGCTGTCTCTGTGTACTCTCATGTCTTGAAAAACAAAACCTATTCCCTGGAGACAGTCAGGATCTGCCTCGGTGGGGAGAGCAAAGGTTTGCAGGACCAAACCTGATGGAATCCAAGGTCAGCCTCACCTGGTACTGTGACCTCAGGTTGCTGCCTTACCAGCTCCAAGCACTGTTTCCTCCTTCGTGAATTAGGAAGAATAGTATTCACTTTGCAAATCTGTGGGAGGATGAGAATGTGTTGTCATGTAAGTAGTAGGTGCTCAGTGACTATTTGTGGAAGGTTGTGGTATTCGCTAGTTTACATGTCAGTCCTTGTCAAAAGCATCAGGCAGAGAGGACAGAAGGGACATCCTCAGAGAAGAATGGCTGCTTCTCGAGATGGGCATCAGAGACTCAAGGTGCCCAGGGTCACAAAGAGAACTCACCCTAGTGCTCAGACAATGCAAAATAAAATGGAAACACTAGCTTTTGAGATGTCTTTGTTATCGTGTTTCTGTTTCCCTTTCTCACGTAGACTGAGCCACGTATACCTGGCTTTCTCGAGATCATCTCTCTCCCTTGCTTTCTTCTCGCTTCATATTTTCTGGGCCTCTTTTTCTATCGTCGTCTTTCTGTCATTAGCAACCCCATAGCCAAGATGTGTCTTAATCGAGCCCTATGACCTCCTGCAATTGAGGTGAATCACATGAGATAACACAAGATTCTATATACAAAAGAACTCTGGGAACTAAAATCTAACGCAAGGTAAGGGATTACAAAGATTCTTATGACTGCAAGCCCATGGGTTCATCCCAAGGATGATCACTCAGCAGTTTTGAGTTCCAATCTCGGGCAGATAATGAGCATTTAAACAACTACGCCTACTGGGTGAAAGAAGAAATTAGTCCAACTGCTCGATTAAATTCTCTGTTGGTGTGAATGGGCAGATGGATAAAAAGGAGATGAGTGTGTATAATCTTTAGGAAAATCTTCAACTGCATTTCACACCCATTTAAACAAAGTGAATCATCATGGATTTGGGAAGTGTTTGGATGCAGAGTGCAAAAGAAAAGGAAAGAGTAGAAATAAGTGATTGCTATCTTGCTAGTCTACACGACACCCTTACAAGAATGTTCAAAATGGTGGTCCTTCCTGTAGGTAGAAAGATCCTTGTCCCAGGAAGGGGGACCCAGGTGGCAGAGAGCCAGCCCGATGCCTGGCTCCCTTGTGCGGGCCACCACCTCTCCACCCTGCTGTGTGGTCCAGAGAGGAAAGGAACCTTAGAAGGATCCATATGTGGGACTATTTCACTTGACATCTTCTTAACTTGTTTACAGGAGAGTGTGCATATTCATTTGGAAACTTATTCTGTAGAGTAAAAATGTTTCAACCAAAAAAGATGACTGAATCAAGTCTGATGACAGAGAAGTGAGGACGTGAAGATGACACTTGAGTGAATCACGTGGGATCAATGCCCACCCATCTGCCAGCTGTCAGGAGGAGATCCCAGCATGTTCCTCTGTCCTTGGCAGCCACATTTTAGGCACATGGTAGACACTTAGGAAACATAATGTGAGAAATCTAAAGGAAGGATGGAAAATCAGAAAAAGGAGAAAACTAAAGAAAGAGGTTCTAGAGAAAAAGAGTTTAAGGATTTGGTCCCTGTCTTAGAAATATTAAAATCTCACCAAGGAGAAGGACTTCCTGGAGAATAGGTGGTTGGTACAAGACTGACAATTTGTATTCTCGTTTGAAGACCTCTTCCAGTGACCAGAGATATTTCAGACAAAACCAACAGTCCCTTCTGCTTTTGAGCAAACCCAGCTCCTGTGCTATTTGGAAATGCAAGTGCGATTCCTGTTAATATATCTCAAGAAGATAAAGAAATCAAGAAGGAGCCCTAAAATACTGGGGTGCTTAGGAAGAGAGGAGAGAAATTGGAATTGAGTTTGAGGAAGTTTGGAGTCAGTACAAACAGGAATGGTAAGGACGGGGTGATGAATGAGACTTATTCAGCAAATCTCAAGACTGCTGAAGAGAATTTTGGAATAATCATGGTTTATGCAAAGCTGGTGAAGTTTCAAACACTCAAACATAGAGTTCCTGTCCAAAAGCAGCAGAACATGGAATTAGGTGCCACCTACAGAAAGTGTCGTTGAACTTCTTTTCCCAAAGGAGATTGCAATCACAGCTCACAGGATTTTAAAGAGAGAAACAAATCAAAGTGGTTTTATTTTCCTTCCAAGAAGAAAATAGAAGGACCTGTTTAGGACAGTAAATTCCCCACCCCCCACCCCCCCACCTTTGGGATGCAAGGCAGCTGTAAAGCAAGGACAGTAGCAACTGAGACTCCCATGACAAAGGCCTTAAAAAGTATGAAATGGTTAATTTCATGGTAGGCTTTCCTTGTTCTCGGGTTAAACTTGGTGCATTTACTGACTGATTAGTTAATATAGACCATCCCTCGTGTGTGTGTGTACTATTCTTTCTAGGTTTCTCCGAGCTCCTCAAATAGAACCTCTAAGAAAAAGCTTTCAAAATGAGTGGGAGAAATAGCTGAACACCTTGCCATCGTATTCTGTAGGGAAGTGTGTCATTACACGCAATTTTATTCAATTTGCTTTTCCCCCTTTACTTAATGTTCTTTTTCTCTAAAAGATGGAAAGCTTGAACAGTGAAAAATCACTTTTGTTACTTTTAGTTTATGAAGTTAAAAAATTAAGTAAAAAAGAAAGCCATTCTTTAATGCTTTGGCAAAGATTAAGCCTTCCATGGTCTTGATAATTATATTTGGGTGTTAAATTAACTTTTTAAGCATACCTTGCAATTCAAGTAGCAGAAGGCAAAGAAACCAGATTGCACATGTTATTTCATTTTTTATGAGTAAGAAATATTGGGTCCTTTCAAACCCGAGTGGTATATATTGATGGCTTTAATTATTTTAGGACCTAGCTTGAATTTTGCTTATGTATACACATGGAATTTAAAATAACTTCTGAGCCCCTGGAATGTATTTATTTTTCCATGGCTTTTCTGTTAAAGTCAAGACAATGGCTTCTAGAGTTGATGGCATCTACCTATTTTTCCTATTTAACTGGCTGTAGCCATGCCATTTCAACAGGCCAACCATTGGCATTTTAAAATTTTATATGTCTTATCTTAAATCTAATCCGATTAAATGACCCAGTTCATCATGCTTGCTCTAATTCAGGCTCAATAATAAGTTGCAAAATAATTGGGATAATGTGCTTTCTTGTCCATGCCTGTTAGCTTTATTGGAGCAATTCATATTTACAGATTATGATGTTAAAGTGTAAATTAGCAATGAGGCTATTACTTAGATAGTTATTTGTTTACATGTAGGCACAACACAAAGAAGATTTTTAAAAATCATAGCGGGTTTCCTTCCTTTCTATGTTTCTCAGAATGCTACAATTTTTGTTCTATCTATGTGGTAGCCTGGTGGTGGATTTCTAGGCACATGGGAAATATGTCAATTACAGGCTTATCTGTGAATGGTGGGACTCTAAACATCCCCAAATCAGTCAGTTATTTATTGAGAATCTAGAGTTCTTGCCTGAAAGAAACTCACAATTTTTAGAAAAATATGATAGAAATGGAGATATACGGAAATAATAATGTCATGCAAGGTGATATATAAGTACTAAGTATAAATATTTTGAGTTAAAATGAGACTGGTTATAGGATTTTAGAGTTTACCAGAACTGTAGACTCACCTAGGTCTATGTCCTTATTTTCCAGGGAGAAAACTAAGGTTCAGAAAGATTAAGTAATTTGTCTAAGGTCATTCAGCTTGTATGCGGCAGAGTCAAAGCTAATGTCAACTAACTCCCTGCCTATAACTTCTTGAACCATGACTGCCCAGACATGGGATTTGGGTTGGGCTCTAAAGACCACATTCAGGACCTCCAGGTAGAGTTGTGTAGGTTGGGCACTGCATGACGACTCCAGTAGGTGCTATTCCCATGGACTCCGATGACCACCATCTGAGGAGGATGACATGCCAAATGAGAGTGGCATTTAAACAAAACAGGGAATGTGACAAGCTGGTGTGTTGGGATGCTTTGATGCCCTCTGGCTCTCCTGTTTCCCGGGGGGGTTTTGTTTGTGTAGACCACCTTGACCTGGGGCAACCCTGAGGGACGATCTGGTCATATCAGGATTGGTCACTTGGAGAATCCTTGGTGTTGGTAAAAGCTTGACCAGAGCTTGAATACTACTCCAGTGCCTCCTGTTTGTGTGACCTTGTGCAAGCTACTTACCCTCTCTGAGCACTAAGAAAATAGTAGCACCTACTTCACAGGGTTGTTACAGAAATTAAATGAAATCGAACTCATAAAGAAATTACCAGAGCACCTGTCTCTAGTACACGTTAAATAAATGTTCACAATTTTAATCACGAGGGCTCCGATCGACCCTAGATTTCTGAACCCAGCCCCTGGTTTGCCCTGAGCAACTCCTCTGAGGACTTCGTGGCCTTGGGGAGCATCTACTCTGCTTTCTTCTTCATGACAGCAAAGTTAAAGGCAGAGAAAGAAAAGACAGTAAGCATATTCCAAGGTGAAAAATGCATTCCCGAGCAAAGCCCTTCTAGCATCTCCCCGTCGGCGACCATAAAGCACTTAAGTAATTCATTCTGATGGCGTTAAAGCAGTTACAGTTATCAAATTTTACAGCATCTTCTTTAAAAACAGCTCATTGGTTGCCCACAACAAGTACCAGTCACAGAATTACCAAGAGTCATCCTCCTGGTCTCCTACTCTGGTTTCAAGACATCTTCATGTACATTAAGATAAACTGTATCTATATAATTTTTTCCTCCTGGTACCCAATGTCTAGAGTAGGAGAGCTGCGCTTGTGGCTGGCATCACAGAGACTAAGGATTTTCAGTGTCAGGAAAGAAGATCAGCTTTTCCATTAAGGGGGAAATCAGATCACTGGATGCTGGGGGCTCAGAGCAAACATCTGATTCAGACCCTTTCTCCCGTGACACGGCGGTGGCGGAGGGTGGGGAGGTCATTCAGATGAGGCTGAAAGGACAAAGGGAGCTGTCCCACTGCTCACTGGAAACAAAAGGTCCAAAGAGGCAAAGGGTAATGATGTGATGTGCCATCTCTCGCCATGAATATTCTCCCAGTGGCTTTCTTCCCTTTCTTCCCTTGCTGCTGATGCAAAGGCCCCATGGCCTCTGGACTGTGGTGTAGACGCTGCCGTGCAGCCCCTTGTTAGCGGGATCCCATGGGGAGTGAGAGGGGTGGGTGCGGGGAGAGGTGCGCCGCCCCCTCTCTGCCCCTGGGAGAGGACGTCCAATTTGGAGCACTTCTTCTCAGCCCCAACAGAGACGTATTGTCTGGAAGCATCAAAGGGGCTGTCTGTTCATATCCCAGGCATCCTGCTGGAGCTCGGTGCAGCCTCATTATGCAACCCAGGTTTCCAGTAAAGAGGGATGAGAAAAGCCAGGCAGCCCGTTTTTCTGAGCTAAGGCATCATCCAGAGATGGTCGGGCTTTTAAGCCCTTCCAACTTAAACCTCTGTCACGGCAGCCCCTCTACAACTGCCATTAGGAAATGCGTTTATAATGTGCTATAATGGGTGACAGTTTTTCACACTCGTTTGAATCGTTCTTGTGATTCTTACTTAACTGTTAGATTTCAGGCCCGAACCCTTCAAGGTCTTTGGAACTTCGAAATACATTACTACCCAGCCTGGCCCGTGGAAGACACGCCATTGTCATTTGCTCTGTCAGCAATAATGGGTTAAGCTGCAGGGGACCCATGACAAGTAGAACACAATCTTTGCCCCCTAAAGATCTTACCACAGCAGGGGAGAGGAAGGGGGGAATTTAAAAGAGATGGTAACCAGCTCTTTACAAACAGCATGCACGATCTGGCTCCTAGCACAGCTCTGAGAAGTATCTGAACCTCTGTTTTCTTGCCCGTGCAATAGGCATTGATCCCTTAAGAGGCTATTGCAGGACGCAGTAATTAAAAGCACAGGTTCCCAAACCAGACCACGTGAGCACAAATCCCAGAACTGCCTCCCAGTCCCTTGGGAACCCTGCACAAGTTACCTCGCTTTTCTAAGCTTCAGTTTTCTCACCTGTCCACTGGGGTTTATACCAGCACCTGCCTTGTGGGGTTGTGGGAAGGATGAAATGGATTGGAGTACTTGGAATAGATTTAGTACAATGTAAGCCTTCAATACAAATTAGATATTAATATTATTCATCCTCTCCAACATTATACATTAATTCATTTGACTAGTACTAATATACCAGGGAAGTGTGGCAGGGACAGGAACTCAGTTCTTTTAAACTAAAAATCCCTTTTTCTTTCCCTATGCTATAATACTTCCCTAACGTATAAATAACCCCGGACAAGGCCCAACATGAGTGCCGCAGTGCCATTGGAGACATATGAGCCTCCTTAGGAGCTGGGACCCCGACCTAGCCATCCGTGTATCTTTAGCACCAAGCACAGCAGCTGACACATAGTATGTGCTCAGTAAATGGTAGTTAAGGACAACACTGTGCTGTTGAGTTTGAGCGAATACAAGAAAGCAGAACTTCCCAGGATGTGTTTAGGAACCTCATTCCAGGACGTTTGGAATGTAGGGGTGGCGTTTGTTTGCTAGGGCCATGTCTTAGTCTGTGTGGGGTGCTATAACAAATTAGCACGCACTAGGTAGCTTATAAACAACAGAAGTTCCCCATAGTTCCAGAGGCTGGGAAGTCCAAGATCAAGGCGCCAGCAGATTCAGTATTGGGGACCCGTTTTGCGGTTCATAGGTGGCACCTTCTCATTCTGTCCTCACATGGTAGAACAGGCAAAAGTGCTCCCTCTGTTATAATGGGACTAATCACCTCCCAACGTTCCCACCTCCTGATACCATCACTTCTGGGAGTTAGGGTTCCAACATATGAATCTTGGGAAGATGCAAACATTCACACTACAACAAACTGTCACAAATTAGCATCAACTTGGTGGCTGACAACAATAGAAATTTATTCTCTTGCAGTCATGGAGTCCAGAAGTATAAAATCAAGGTGTCTGCAGGGTTGGTCCCTCCCGGAGGCTCCAAGGAAGAACACTTCCTTGCCCCTTGCACGCATTCCTAGGCGTGTGGCCCCATCACTCCAACCTCTTCCTCGGTTCTCTGTGGCGTCTTCTTCCCTACGCTTCTCTGATAAGGATGTCTGTCATTGGATGTAGCGCCCACCCTCATGCAGGGTGATCTCATCATGAGGTGCTGGACGTAATTACATCTGCACACTCTTTCTCCAAATAAGGGCATGTTCGCAAGTTCCAGGTAGACCTATCTTTTCAGGGTCCACCATTCAATACACCGTGTGGATATTAAAATGCCTCCCACACAGCCTTCCAGCCCGGGCTGTGACCCATTTACTCATTTACTCATTCATTCATTCAGTCCTCATCACGCATATAATGGAGCCTGCTCTGGAAATGTCAGCCCAGAAGGTACACAGATGAGGCACCTGTGTTCCTTCCCGTCCACCAGGGGATGACCACACAGGGGGTGCACACAGGTGGTGCCTTACCACAGTCACAGGGCCACCCCCACCCCCCTGGATGGCCCAAATCCCCTGCCCTCACTGATGGGGGCAGGGAAGGCAGGGGTCCAGCCACGAGCACAGGCACTGGCTAATCCCAGCAGCTCTGACGCCCATCATACTGGCCCAGGGCCCTGGAGGAAGGGCTCAGGCAGGAGGTGGGGACACAGGGTGGCAGCTCTTTTCCATCCACCCTGGGAGCATTTCAATATTCTGATGCCAATTGCACCGTTCCCTCGTGTACTGGCTGAATGTCAACCTGCTCCGGGTCTCAGTTCACCTCCCTGCAGAGGGAGAGCTCTGGCTTCAGGGACAACCAGGGGCAGAGGGCGACTGGCCTGCAGGAACACAGAGGGCCAAGGTGGGGGAGAAGTGCAGCAGTGAGTGGCTTCCCTTCAGCCCAACTAGATTCACAGAGACACCCCTTCGTCTTCCGCAAGACAGGAGTTACTGCCATGAGCTTTAGGCCGTTGGGCTCTTGGAACTAACTAGGGTGTCACCCTCCCTGCAGCGGCCACAGGTAGATAACGTGAGAGTGTGTGACTATGAGTCTGAATGGGCGAGGCCTGGGGGAGCCCAGAGCCCTGGGCGGCCTGAGCAAATCTTACTCTTTGGCAGTTATGACCAGGACCCTGGCAGGTGACCGCCCCGAGACAGTATGTGGTCTTTAAGCAATAACTTTGTTTTATTATATTAAGGTAAGGTTTATAGTGCCTTCCTCTGATTACAAAAGCAATACACACTCATTGTATAACACTGCAAAATTCAATCAGTATAAGGAAGAAAACTAAGAAAAGAAAAAAAGAAAAACCACTAATGAGCTCATTGTCTACCGATAGGTTTATGTGTTGCTTCCTAGTCGTACGTGTGTATGTGTGTGTATTCTGTCACATATGACAATAGCTGACATTTATGGCTCTCCTACCAGTGTGAAGCTAAGTGCTAAGCAATTTACAAGGTTGATTTTATTTAACTCCTGCAGAAAATCTAAAAATAAGTAAATAAATAAAGGAAGGGCAGTACGATTAATAGCATTTTACGGATCAAAAGACGAGCCTGGGTTGGGGTCATCTTTTATGTACAGGATTCTATCGCACTTCGGACACCAAGTATAGCATGAGCATCTTTCACAGCATTAATTGTGCTTCCAAAGCATGATCTTTAAAGGCGGCATGA
>NW_012152951.1:4399702-4401599 GCF_000956105.1 Propithecus coquereli
CAAATCCTGTGTTAGGGAAACTTTCGATGTATACAGTCTTGAAGAAGGAAAGCAAAAGAGAAAGATGAGAGCTAGAACGTTGGTAAGGAAGGGTTGAGGCAAGACGCTTAACTCGGGATGGGGACCACAGCAATGAATCTGACTGAAATGCAGCCCAAGTCTGTGTGGCTCTCTGCGCTCCGTTGAGGCACTGGTTCCTCGCCTTCCTGGTTAGAGCGGTTATTCCGGTGGCTCAATGCTTTCGTCTTCAATAGGCTTGATTTTCCACACAGCTGGGTTATCTCGGGTATGAAAACTCCCTGCTTAATCTTCCCGATTTCTCCCTACTCGTTCCGGCTGCACAGATGCTAGCGTGACGCCTTCATCTCTTTCTCCAGGCTCTGATCAAGTCTGACAGCTTCTCTGATGTGCCCACATAGAGAAATAAACAAATCGCAACTTTCAGAAGGAAAAATGAGGATCCCGCAAAAGGCTGCATGTCCTGTTTCCCTTTCTTATTCCTTGGGGCCGTGGGTCCCAGTCTATTCATTGCGCAGTTATGGGAAAAAGAATTAACTCTGACTGTGGTGATTCACTCATAATTTAGTCTGTTATGAGTTTCTACTCTTACGTGAAACCCATTTGTCCTAATTAAGAATTCCTGATGGATAGATACGGTGATATCTTTGAGTGAGTCTCTCCTTTCTTCTTTTCAGTAATTTTTCAAAGCAACTGGCACCTGATTGAATAAGAAAGTCGAGTGGCTTTCCTAATGCCTACTAAGTGAAGAACTAAAGATCTTCTGTGATTTCAATGACGGCCTTTCAAATGGCACTGAGCTACTTGGTACCCACAAGGCCGGTGGGAGCTGAGGGTCAGATGACCATAGGCAAGTGGCTCTCGTTCAGGAGGAAGAATGATTCAGTACGATAATCCTTCAGGCCAGCTGTCATGACCTTGGATGCAACTAAAATGCATGCTTTCCAAGGAGGGGAATTTTAAAAGTTAAGGGAAATTCTAATCAGACAGCAATTCAGGATAAGGCACTCCCATCCGCAGAATCGTACTGACAATAAATACAGAAATGGGAGAAAGGGAAAACCACAAGCGTTTCTAATTGTGATGGAACAGAGCCAGATGACAAGATGACAAACAAGGTGACCCCCTGGGGAGCACTTAATGATTCAAAAACCAAATAGTGAAGAGTATCGGAGAATAAGCGTAAATGTAGCCGAGTTAATATCTGTTCTTTATGTTTGTCAGAGAGGGACAAAAGCCACTTGACATTGCTGGTGTTAATTCACTAACATCCTCACCACTTACTTCCTAGTGTCTAGTCCAGATGCTTTCTAGAATCTAGTGGTAGCTTACATCAAATGTTTATCGGATGCCCCCCATCATGCAAGCGACACTGCAGAAACATTCTGCATTAACCACAGCAAGATGGCCAATGTCATAATTAGGCTCACTTTAGGAAAACCCGTCTCTACCAAATTTTGAGATGAAAAATGGGAACATAATGACGTCGGTTGTGTCAGTTTCTTCTACATTATGTCAAATGTTCGACGACCTGGTTGCTTTATTTATTTTAAAAATGTATACATGCTGCGATACACATTTACATTAAGAAAGCAAAGAAACTTTGCTTTCTTTGAGGCAAGAGGAAGGTAAGGGAGGCAGCCAGTTCATGTGTCATAGGCCACCATGTTTCTGCATGCCTTGGAAGTACCAGGCATAAACTTGACTCTACAACATTTAGCAGCCACTGCAAAGAGAGAACATCCCCTTATGAGACGCATGGTGGACCATGATGTCAAAACTAACAGGTGCTTGGGATGAGGACAACTATTCCTATTCAGACGCTCCAGAGAGCCTTTACTGTGTCTTCTCTGATCTGAAGGGACATCTCCACCTTCTG
>NW_012152951.1:4403124-4404932 GCF_000956105.1 Propithecus coquereli
TCCCAGTCTGTGGTTGGCCATTATCTTTGTGTATGATATGGTTTATTGGGACAACAGTTGTACAGTCAAATGTGCCACTCTTTTCCTTTGTGGCTTGTATTCGTGTCTTGTTTAAGGGGTCCTCTCCTTCCTCGAGGAAGCTATTCCCCTATTCAAAAAATTTAAAAATTGTATGTTCCTTAGAAGGTAAAGGTAATTTTGACATAAATTTATGTCAAAATTAATATCTTTTATTCACAGTAGCATAAAAAAAAATTTAAAAATTGTATCTTCCTTAGAAGGTAAAGGTAATTTTGACATAAATTTATGTCAAAATTAATATCTTTTATTCACAGTAGCATAAAAAAAGAATGAAAGGTTAAGATTAAACACTATCATAGATGAGGAAATTAAAAGGAAGAAAGGGAAATGTCTAAAAATGAAAACATTAAACCTCTAATAAACACTAATGCAAAATGATACAGAACAAATGACATAGATAAGCATTAAAACAATAACTAGAACACAAATGAGAAAATTTTTTAAATGAAACTTAACACAGGAAAATGTTTAAATCAACCAATAATCCTTTAACATAAAGCTAGTAAAATGCAGTTCCATCACTTTTTGAATAAGAAAGGGAAATTCAGTGGATAAAGAGGGAAATTAATTTTGAATTAGTTTTTAATTAATTTTAAGGCAAGAGAAAGCAGGGAAAGGTAAGACAGAAGCAAAGAGCTCAAATGTAATAGGAAGTAATAGTAACTACCATCTACTAAGCATTCGATAAATGACACTGTTAAGCGTGTTTAATGTAGTATCTCATTTAAACCTCACAACGGCCCCACAAGACAGACACTATTATTCCCGTATTTCATAGATGAGAAAACCAAACACTTTATGAGCATTCTCACAGCTCACAAAATTATGGAATTGCAACTTAAATTCAGCTAGATCTGCCTGGATGCGGAGCTCAAGTGTTGTAGGAAAACTACAAGATAATGCAAAGTAGCAACAGGAAAAGACAAACTCAAGATAACCAAGTCTATGTTACGTTAATGAGGTCCCAAAGTAATACCATGATACTGATTTATTCAACAGAACATACCTGTGATAAGATAAAATGAGGGAAAAATCAGAAAAGAGGGTAAGGGGGATATGGAAGGAAACAAAAACTATAAAACTCAAGATCTGGGGAATTATTAAAGCCCCATGTGAAACTGGCTTGCTCCTGGAGTCCTCACTTTCCTGTCATTCAGTCCCCCGGCCACAAAGAGCCCTGTGCATTTCCTCTGCCCTTTGCCTCAACCTCAATGAGATGGCCTCGGCCCATTGCATCTGTTCTGCCTGACCAAGAGGCTAATTGCATGGCAGTTGCCGCCAACATCCCAGGTCTCTCCAGCCTGATGTCCAAATGAGGTCATGTTGACATGAGTGCCCACATCTCTCTCGCCCCAAGACCCTGGGCTCACATGAGCAATGCAGACCTTGCAGATCTCCTCTGTTGTACCTGGGAGTACCAGAGACGGGATCTCCTGTGTGTCCAAGCAGCTACTTCCACCGGTACCTACTGCTGTGAGTTGTGCCAACGTGTCAACTCTGATGCTCTGGGAGAGCAGTTTGAAAGTGCGGGCAGCCCAGGAAACTCTGCAGGCACATTTCCTGATAGGATGTGTTTTGCTGCGTGGAAAGTGAGCATTGGAAAGCACCAAATTGACCTGGTCTGTCTGCAGACTCCCACCTCACCAAAGAGCCAGGGTGGAAACTTCAGGAAACAAGTTTGAGCTGGCCTGACACATGGTGGGTAATGCATAAGTAGGACTTTTCTG
>NW_012152951.1:4404982-4406367 GCF_000956105.1 Propithecus coquereli
TATAGCATGAGCATCTTTCACAGCATTAATTGTGCTTCCAAAGCATGATCTTTAAAGGCGGCATGACATTCCAGAGTCTAAACATACCGTTCATCTATCCACTTCCCTCTTTGGAACATTTCAAGCCTCCTCCCCAGCTGCGTAGCTTTATAAAGTATCCTGTGATGAACATCGCTGGGCAGGAGCCCAGCTCCCTAGACAGATCGGTCCAAGGCTATGAGGGACTTTAAAGCCACTGATTGGTCTGGATGAAACTGCTTCCCAGAGATGCTGCACCATGTTGCTTTCCCATCAGTGGGGCGTCAGCCTGTTGACCTCACTTCCAGTACTTCAACCAATTTTTACAAAACATTTTGTTTCTCTTTTTAAAGATTAGGTTTTGAAATAGCTTTTTCATATGGAACATTTGGGTCTACACCTAAGAGACAGTGACAAGAAGTAAGGATTAAAAGAAGCTACAGAGCAGAAAGTGGATGAAAATATATTCAAATTCAAAACACGAGCTTCCAATGTGAAGACAGCTGCTGCAATCTTTTTTTTTTTTTTTAACCTATAGGTGGTAGATTCTTCTGTTGATTAATTTTTGCCCCAACTTAAGTGCTGGCTGGTTGTCAGTTTGTTGCTGGGATGGAAAGAAGACGTGTGCACGTTGAGTTGGGAAGGGTGTGAGAGCCGCGTGCGTCCCTGTGGTTACGTGAGTGTCTGTTCAGTGATTCCAAATATTGAGCTTGGAAAATTACCTAACAGCCAATGAATGAATTGCTGGGCTTCTAGTGGCAGCAGGGGGACATACCATACAGCGCATGGAGAGGCAGATTGGTCACTGCCAAGAGGGCTGGCCCCTGGGAAAACCAGCCGAGAGCCAGCTTTTCTCTCCAAGTCCACGCCCTCCAGAAGACACTGCATATCACAGAGAGAAGTCTCAAGAAATGAGACTCTTACCACAGTGAGATGGGGATTGGGGGAGACCACTTTACAGATTAGGAAGAAAAGTCTGTTCTCGCCCCCAAAGCAAGCAGAGGCCTAATAGCCTGCAAGACTGACCCCAACAGTCACCTGGGCCCTGGGGAATTCCTGGTCTCTTAGTCCACATTCAGGAAGCAGGTTAGGCAACTATCAGAGTGTCAGAAAGCTCCTAGGAATATCAGTACATTTGCATACTGAAACCTAACTTCTATAACCCTTTCATGGCCTAGAAAACTTTCTATGATGATGGAAACATTCTATGTAAGAGCTGGACGATATAGTAACCACCAACCACATGTAGCTATTGAGTCGTTGAACTGTGGCTAGAACAACTGAGCAATTACATTTTAAATCTTATTTTATTCTAATTAATTTTAACTTAAATAGGCACCTGTGGCTATTGGCTACTACACTGGATA
>NW_012152951.1:4407358-4409883 GCF_000956105.1 Propithecus coquereli
GGCTCTCGTTCAAGAGGAAGAATGATTCAGTACGATAATCCTTCAGGCCAGCTGTCATGACCTTGGATGCAACTAAAATGCATGCTTTCCAAGGAGGGGAATTTTAAAAGTTAAGGGAAATTCTGATCAGACAGCAATTCAGGATAAGGCACTCCCATCCGCAGAATCGTACTGACAATGAATACAGAAATGGGAGAAAGGGAAAACCACAAGCGTTTCTAATTGTGATGGAACAGAGCCAGATGACAAGATGACAAACAAGGTGACCCCCTGGGAAGCACTTAATGATTCAAAAACCAAATAGTGAAGAGTATCGGAGAATAAGCGTAAATGTAGCCGAGTTAATATCTGTTCTTTATGTTTGTCAGAGAGGGACAAAAGCCACTTGACATTGCTGGTGTTAATTCACCAACATCCTCACCACTTACTTCCTAGTGTCTAGTCCAGATGCTTTCTAGAATCTAGTGGTAGCTTACATCAAATGTTTATCGGATGCCCCCCATCATGCAAGCGACACTGCAGAAACATTCTGCATTAACCACAGCAAGATGGCCAATGTCATAATTAGGCTCACTTTAGGAAAACCCGTCTCTACCAAATTTTGAGATGAAAAATGGGAACATAATGACGTCGGTTGTGTCAGTTTCTTCTACATTATGTCAAATGTTCGACGACCTGGTTGCTTTATTTATTTTAAAAATGTATACATGCTGCGATACACATTTACATTAAGAAAGCAAAGAAACTTTGCTTTCTTTGAGGCAAGAGGAAGGTAAGGGAGGCAGCCAGTTCATGTGTCATAGGCCACCATGTTTCTGCATGCCTTGGAAGTACCAGGCATAAACTTGACTCTACAACATTTAGCAGCCACTGCAAAGAGAGAACATCCCCTTATGAGACGCATGGTGGACCATGATGTCAAAACTAACAGGTGCTTGGGATGAGGACAACTATTCCTATTCAGACGCTCCAGAGAGCCTTTACTGTGTCTTCTCTGATCTGAAGGGACATCTCCACCTTCTGCGTCCTCACCAACGTCAAACCAGGACACAGACAGGAAGGTTTCTGCCTGGTTATATGCTCCTGTCTGCCGCTGTCTTGCAGGACATCATTGATCTGGTTTGCCAAAATCCAATGGCCCTACATGTATTTTAAAAACATGAAGGTCCTCATGGATGGAGCAGTTAGTTTGTGAGATGTCAGGAAGCAACCCACTGCCATGTAGCCCTGTGCCATCAGTCTGGAGAGACCCACAGCTCTGGGGAAGCATGAACCCACGGTCTCCCCAGTTTCTCAGAGTGAGGCATTTTGAAGGGTGGGTTTGGTAACAGCCGAAGGCAAGAGTAGCAGCTTCCTGGGTTTGGTGAGGGGGTTCTCTCCTCTCACCACACTCTTTGCTGGACATTATGAAACACAAATTAGGCAGCAGAAGCTAAAGGGAACGGAAGAGGGAAGGCAATATTAACACAACTCAGACATGGCAGTGTTCTTATGAGAAGACTGTCTGATTCCCCCCCGCGCCCACCCCCGACCCAGCTAACCCTGAAGCAGTACTCACAAGTGCTCTGTGTTCCCTCCAGAAAAAAATCCACTTTTCAGGCCTTAGGAAGTACATCAGTCAGGGTCCAGTTAGGAGACGGAACCCACGCCAGTTATTTTAACAGGAAGAATTTGACAAAAAGAATTGTTAACCAGATGACCGGAAGGGCAGAGAGCTCTAGGGAGGCAGAGAGGCCACTCTTACAGGAAGCAGCTCTCACTTCCAGGGCTGGGCTCCACAGGGAAGAGGCTGGAATTATGAAAACAGAGGAGTTTGAAGGAAGAGCCCCGCAGAGCTGGAACTCGGCCTTCTGGGGAGGCGTGCTGATGGTCAGGCACTGGTCCCTGATCTGAGAGTTGGGGGGGGATCTCTGGAGCTGGCCCCTGAGCTCTGAGCAGGTGGGCTGGCAGGTAAAGGTGCCGTCTCAGGGAGTGTGATGAAGCTGGTTCTGCTGGCGTTGGAGAAACCGCAAAGTGGGTTCAGCTGTTCTGCCGCTGCGGCTGGGAGGAAATGCCCCTGGCAGGTGGCAACAGCCAAATGGCCTTGGCTAGACAGGAACTGGCCACAAACGGGAAGAAACCTGCGCTCAGCCCGGCAGCCTCCCTCTGGCGCCCCCTATGGGCGGAGCCTGCGGTCAACCAGCCCCAGCCCCAGGAAGCAGCATCCCCCCTGCCTATCTCTCTCCCTTGGTGCCTCTGCTGGGCATCCTTTGCTATGGTCCTCATCCCTTTCCAATACGAAACCACATTATCTGCTCTACTCTTGCAACTCTAAGCCCATCCCCCATCAATAAAAATTTGTCAGAAAACATTTTCTCGGTTTTTACCAAAAAAAAAAAGTATGCAAGGTGATGGATGTGTTCATCCATCCAAAGCTTGATTGAATCATTCCACAGTATAACCAAATACTACGACATAACATGTACCCCATAAATATATACACAATTATTATTTGTCAAGTAAAAATAAATTTTTGAAAAGTTAAA
>NW_012152951.1:4412108-4455326 GCF_000956105.1 Propithecus coquereli
AAAAAAAAAAACTCATGTGGTCATCATAGCCATAACACAGTAAGTGGGGTTCCAATTTGTCAATCATATAAAAATGTGGAGTTCCCTTATTGTGAGGTTAATGAATGGAACAAGTGAGCTTCTGGACAACTGGGAATTTCTGAGTTGGGCTGCTGGTCCCAGCCTTGTTGTGGCGCCACCTGGTGGCAAGTTTCTGAGCTGGCTTAAATATCCATAGGGGCCATTCTGGGTCTGCAAGCTGGCTGGGACTTTGAGGACATTGGTATCAATTCTAGGATTCTTCCAATTAGTTGGTTTCCAATTCATAGAGATAGGGCTGGCAGACTACTGAGATCTCACGGATCCATCCCAGACAGTGTTGCCTGTCTTCTCCTGCCTGGCCTTGGACTGTCTTCTACATCACTCCCCCAGATAAGAACTTCAGCCCACCCCCTTTAAAGGACTAGGGCTGGACAAAGAAGATGCCAATGAATTGCCTAGCGCTTTATATTTGAATCCAAGTTATCACAGTTAGCATCAGTAATCCCAATAACAGCTAACATTTATTGAGCGATTTTTATGGGCCCACAATTTACATGAAGAACGGCATTTCTAATCGAACATCAAATAAATATAAATGAAGTACACTGCAGACTCTGTCGCGACGCACTTTCTACAACCCCATGGAGGTTGATGTCTATCCGTATCTAAGAATGACACAAAAAATATTATTTTGCTTTGAGCTTAATTTTTTCTTCTATAAGAATAAAGCCTTCACATTTTTATCTGAATTGAAACTTAGCCTTTGATTTGAATCATTTATGTTCTTCAGGTGGCCCAAAGCTATGTGATAACCAGGTACACGTTAATGTTTTACAGTCTGTCTGGAACTCTCGCGGCTTGGGCTGTGGGGTCTGTGCATGAACGTCAGCCTGGCCAGAGATGCTGAGATGTAGCCTTGGAGGGGAGATCACGTTTGAGTCCATCTTGACAGCAGGTCTTACCCAGCCTCAGCTCTCTCGAGTTCCTATAAATGGGATTTCCGCCCTAGTTCATGACCGCGCGTGTGTCAGGATGCGTGTGTGTGTGTGTGTGTGTGTGTGTGTGTGTGTGTGTGTGCCCCTGTGTGCTTGTGGTTATACCAGAGAGGTTATAATATGGGAATCAGACTCTGTTTTTGCAGTTCCTGGCCACTGTAACCGATTTGCCTTCCCCGGGAAAGTCTTTGTTGACACTGTCTCCCCTGATATTTCACAAAAAGCTAATAAAGAGACACGATAGCTGCTCTGTAAATGTGCTGTAGGAGAAATTTCAGGGTGGCTCTGTTGCGCCATGGATAGCACGTTGGACTTCCATGGCCAAAAAATTTCAGTGTCACGAAGTGGTAACGAACAACCTGGTTTAGATTCCGAGTTTGTATGTGTTTTACGTGGGCACAAGAAACTATGACAGTATGCACAGCGGCCACCTTCTGTATAACCTTTCCTGAGCCGTTTGCATACGAGAGTCTTCGATGCACTTAATCCAAGGAGTTGCTGCTGTTAATTTTCTAAGGGGACCCGTCCTGAGTACAGGAGCTGGTTTCACAGCGGTCTTTGCAGTCATGAACATCAGCACCTTCCTGCTGGCAATCATGTAAGAAATTGATTAGTCCCAGCTTGCGTCCTCCTGCAACAGGGAACACCTGGAGATCTCACCGCACGAAGAGTCAGATTCGCAAAACTGAGCAAGTTTATTTATTACCTGAGGAGAGAACGGCATAAATGCAGAACCTTAGGGAAATAACTTTTCCGGGTAGTTTTCAGCCTCTAACTGCAGCCCAGTCTCTTTGCTATTTCCTGATGGCAACCGATTCTGTTTTTTTATGCAAGAAAACACAGGGGAGACAATTTACTTTTGTCAGAAAGATTTACTATCTTGTGCAGATACGGTTCTCTCCCAGATGTTTGGTTTTTTGTTTTTCGTTTTTTTTTTAATTTCACTGAATTCCTGGGCCAGATTTGGTTTCTAGTTCATGCTCCATGTCTAATTTATGGGATTATAACAGGTAATGTCCTTAATTCCGCTGGGCCTATGTGTATTCAAGCAAAAATAAGAATTAGGACATCCAGCCTCCAGAAAAGGGAATGCCAAGGGAATGTGATAGATTATTTTTGATGTTTTGAGAGAAAGAAATAGCATATACTACTAATAATAATTCTCATTGTTCTATTTAAACCTGCCCTGAGAATAAGAATTGCTATTTCACTTTTAAGGAATGAAGGAAAAATACAAGTGAGCAGAGAGACGATTTCACGCTTAGACCGACCTGAAGTGAAATGGGTCTTCTACTCCAAGACCTGGACGTGGTCCATAATTTTTGGCTAACAGTATCTGAAAAATCAGATGGGCTATTTTTCAAAGGACATTTGAAATATAAATGGAACAATTTTTTTTTTAGAACAAAAAGCTCTTAATTTTTTTTAAGGAGATAAAAGAGAATTGTAAGATAGGAACTTTCAGAAATTTCCTCCTCCTGACATCTCAGAAATTAAAAGTTCCTGAAGGTAGGAATAAGTGAATATTCTGGCATCACCCGAGTGCTTTGTTGTTCATTTGTTTTTGTCTTTACTTGTTGTCGTTATAGTAGTTCATTGTAGGAAATTTGAAAACTGAAGATAAGTATAAAAGTGAAAATTAAAATCACAGAGGATCCTCCCCGGGGTCTTCATTTACGGGTTTGCGCCTTGGCCAACCTATAGAGCTAGTTATGTAAATCTCACTCATAAAAATTTCATTTCTTAAAGCCTAATCTTCAAGGAATGGCAGAAGAAAGGGAATTTCCATAGTGTGTGTGTATCAACCTTGATTCAGGGAAGATTTCAGATAAGCAAAGAACACAGGTCCGAGTGGATCAGTGTTCACAACAGAACCAACTGAGAAAAGAACCAAGAAGTCTTGGATAGGAACCACACATTTCCCTCAACCTCACCAAACTTAGAAGTGCACCAGTGTCTTAATAAGAGAGGCCTGGAGCTGACACTAGAACTTCATAGTGGTATCTCTAAGCATACGTGTTTGTGCAAAAAACTACAAATAAAATAGTAATCTAACTGTGCAGTATATCATCTCATATATATAATATATAAATACACCCATATACACACATACGTATGTACATACCTATGTATATATACACATATGTCATTTTTAGTTTATTGCATATGTGCTTATGTTTAACATAACTGATTAGCAAAATTTACGTTATTCATTCCACAGTATTCATTTTTTCCTATGAATCCTTTTGCCTTTATAAAGCAGGTTTGAAACATCCCTTTAATGATGGTAGAAGAGGCAAACTAGAAGCACAGAGATCTAAGTGACAGTTTTGGACAAGCAATACCCCTGTGCAGGGGTCCTGAGGATCAATTGGCCCCTGGCTGCACCTGCTGGAACTCTTGCCTGCATAGAACTGTCCTTCGAGGTCACCCACACTGTCTCCCACTAGTCTGTCTCTGCTCTTGCATCTCCCGAGTCTGCCTGTTTGGGAAAATCTAGCCACATCACCCAGGACCCTTGAAGTCTTCCTCAGTGCTTCCCCCTTTAACTGGTCTCTCGTCGTCTACTTCCCGACAGCACTGCTGTCTCTGCTCCATCCTCTTGCATGGCTTCCCAGGCCATCTTTTAATACTTAGAAATGGTTTCTGGTGTCTTCTCTACTCAACTAAGTGATAAGCCCCTGGAAGACTGGTCTGGGTCTTGTTCTGAATTCATCCCTATGATTTTTCATTGACTCTACCAGTTTCCATACTTGGTGTGTGGTAAGACGCTAAGGGTTAAAAAGCAACGCAATGTGACACTGCTGATTTCTAGGAGTTTAGTCTCTAGTTGATAAGAAAAGGTCTCCAGACCTGAAAGTGTTAAGTAAAAATGTCAGCAAAGGCTCTCCCAGGCCCCCGTGGTGTCCCGATGTAGGGGACATCACTTGGTGCATTATTTTTGGTTGATGGATTGATTAATGAAGAGACAACCTATCAGGGCAGAAAACAAGGTATAGTACTGTTCATTGGTTTCCAGACAGTCAAGTTTGTTTAAAAACCATCTGAAGTAGGAGTGTGTTCTTCCCAAGGTAGTGTTTGCCAGAAATCCTATTCACACAAAAAACAAAATTAGCCATGGTCGGCCCAGAATGTAATTTTCTGAAAACAGTATTTAACTTGACCCAGATATTGACAAGGATAACAGGGCAGTCCTTGATATTGGAGTCAGCAAATACAGGCTGTTATTCTTTCTTTCTTTTTGTGGCATTACTGTCTGTGCAAATATATTTAGCGTGCACTGCTGTGTACACAACACTGATAACTGCAGCCTATCAGGGTGATTATAAATGCAACAGGGACTGCATAGATCATTCCTTGGTGACCCCTCAATGACTCAAAAAATGCTGAAAAACTCTTCCAAGGAATTCATGATGATTTTAAATTCAGTAACCTAGAGGAGCCATGTTAGTTAGTTCCTGGAAACTCACAGAATAAAAGTCGCACCTTGGTAACGCCATGCGTACCGATGGACTTGAGCTTACTGTCTAATATTATGGTGAGAACAAGAAGGCTCTTCTTTGGAGAGGTTTAAAGAGGAGAAGAAAATAAATAAGTCCAAGAGATCCTGAAACTCTCTTAAGGAAAGAGGTTCAAAGGAGAAGCCTCTTACACACAGCAAAAGGTTTGAAGAGGCTCACGCTAGGTGAATTAAAGGAATGTGGAGGAAACTTATCACACAGCAGTGTCCTAACTTAACAAGTTTCTTTTAGCAGAGTTTTGTTATGTAAATTTATATTTCCTGAAATATATATATTTGCAGTTTCCCATATTTTCTTCTAAGCTCACTAGGTTATAGGAGTTGTTATTTTTAACAAGATGGTCGGCCTCTTTTAACTTCTTTCAAATAAGATAAAATATCTGCGACTGTGTGCGTGTGCATGCCCACTTATATTCAAAACGGTGTGTACAGAGCAAAATAATCTTCTTAGAATTCTCATAAAGTGGAAAATGATGTGTCTGTTATTCTAGATCCAAAAGAATGACTTTATTCAAAGCCCGGAAAAGTCATTAAATTAGAATCACCTTGGATGATAACGGGATGGTAACTTCAGAGATTTAAAAAAAAAAAAAAGAAGCCCATGGGAGATAACTATGCACCTTTGGCTGAGGCTTAGAACTGTTGGTTATTAGCAGCTAAGACTTCAAGGGCGATCAGTTAAGACCAGTGGAGATTAACGCTCGGATGAAATGTCAACTAGGGATGCGAAAGTGTAATCTGGTGGAAGAAGAGATAGGCAGTGAGTAAGAAAATAATTTTAATTATAGAATAAAGAGAACATAGGAAGCAAAAATGAAGCAACATCTAGGAAATAAGAAAAGTATAGAAAGAGTTGCAATCGCTCATCAGGAGATGGAGCATTTACCAGGAAGGGGAAAAAAAATCTATCCAGTTGAGTCGAAAAATCCCATCTAAATATGAAAGCAGGGAATGTATGCTGAGGCTGGAAATATTCATCAATGTGTTAAATGTCACACGTTCTAAAAATATGAGATAGATTTCAACAGCCCTATAGTTAAAGACTGATGATTGGGATTTTGCTTTTATGATGCCATTGCAATTCAGTTGGTTCTTGAGTCTCCATAGCAACAGCCTGGTACTACTTCTTGTTCTCTTGTGTAGTCACGTGATGCCTGATGCAGGCATAGGAAACATGGGGAAGCAGTTGGTAGTATTTCCTAATTGGGGACACGGAGACCAGGGCCACTGCGGAGGGCTTTTATTAGGATCGGTCCTGGGCCCTACAGCATTCTGTGGGAATGCTTTCTTCTGGGAGCTGGCTCTTGTACTGGATGTTAACCTTGTCTTAATTAGCCACTGCTTTGTATCAACGGTGTTGTTGTTTTAGGAGTTGTACATCCACTTAGATAAAATTCCTTCAAGCAGAGGACCCCTTTGATTTGTGATGCCAAATTGTCTTAGAAGTTGCCACCGAGGTCAGGGTGAGCAACAGACTCGTCTACTAGGGCAGGGGCATACTGTTGAGTCATGAGACATTAGCAAGTCACTGCAGTGATCTGTTCCTCAATTTTTCCATCTATGAAATGGGAGCCTAGCCAAAGCCTTTTTCTTGCTCAAAGGGTAATGTCTACAAAACATTTAGACAAGTTTTGTCAAACACGTTTTGGAATGTGATATATGGGTCAAGAGAACCCAACTGCCTTAGGTTTATGTATGAGAGGTATCAAGGTGCTACATGTCTGAACCTAGAGCCAGGGAGAGCAACATGAAGTTTGTAAGCATAAGTAAGACAGATAGAAATCTCTCCTGAGCTCTCATTAAATTTACAAGGCTTTCTTACTGACGCAGACTCAAGCTCCCAACACTTTTACCATCGTTCTCATTCATGAGTATTGGGCTGAGTTAAGGTCCATCCAAACTCACCTTGACATTGGCTGTTTTTCAATGGGAGTCAGAAGTTGATACACTCTAGTTCCAAGTGATGACACTAACATTTGTTACCCTGACTGAATCAATTCACTCTTTTGTTTCATTTTTTTTAATGAGAGGGTGTTTACATAAGAACAAAGAATGTTACCTTGTACATAGAAGGAAGTCAGTAAGTATTTTTCTCTTCCTCCTTTCTCCACCCAAAATTTTTACATTTCTGGTATTTTGCTATGGGGGTTTAAAAGGTGAGCCAGTGGTGTAAGCAATTTGGAGCTAAGGATAACACGATAGCAATGCTACAGCAGCATCATCAGTGTCAAGTATTAAGCTCCCAGTGTCTACAGGACACAATAGGTAGTGGTGGAAATACAAACAGTTATGAGAGACCATGTGCTTTAGGGTTAAAATATAGTTAAAAGCTAAAAGATAACAACCACACCAGGTAACCTAAGCTAAATGTCAAATAGGCAGTTTAGATAAGCAGAAGTGAGCTAGATTGTTTCAGGGAAGGTTTCCTGGAAGGAGGAGGGGTTGATGTAGACTTTGAAGAGAGCTGATATCTCCTGAGTGCTTATTAAGTAATGGACATTGGCCCTCTGCCTGCTTCATCTCATTGATTGAAAGTTAGATTCTTGATAAGGGAATACAGATGAAAACGTGGGATTGGTGGCCTAGAAGTGGAAATGATTGAATAATGAGTTTGGCAGGAGGGGAGGCAAGTAGGAGAGAAGATGGCGGATGATTCTAAAAGCCAAAGTAAGGAGTTTTGGGAATGAGAAGCCATCCTAGATTTTCGGTAGGGAATGTTGTGTGCCCAAGTGTACGATTTCAGAGGAAAACACTCAAGATGGCAGAAAGCAACCAGCCCACTGAAATAGCCCAGGCATTAGGTCATGGGACCTTGGTGCAGGAGGAGAGGCGGAAGTCACGTAAGGTTGACCAGAGTGTCAAGTAATTTTTGATTAGATTCTAGGCATTTTGTGTAAAGAGTCCAGTAGCTAATTAAATAAACCATTTTTACAGCAAAAAATTAAAAAGGTTGACTAGAAGAGTGATTTCACATTGAGGATAGCATTTGGAAAAGTCCGAGGAGGGAGCTCATTTGGGGAAAGAAGGTTGGAGTTGAGTTTTGGGTATATTCAATGGGAAGGGTCTGCATGCAGGTGGAGATATCTTCCCTATGGGATATGAGAGATGGAAATTTACACTGTGAGGGCTGCTCGAATACATCCCTATCACCCTCTGCAGGGGGGATTGTAAAGCCCACAGCCCCAAGGCCCATGAAGCTAACGGCATGTCTTCTATCTCTTTTTGTATCTCTCTTTTCCCCTAGAGAGTTATGGAACCAAATAAAAACCAAATTCTCCAATGCTACTTTTGACCCCTCAAATACACCTTTCAGCAATATTTATTGAATTCCTATTCTGAGACAGGCCCATGTCACTCCCAGCCACTCTACCTGGCTGTTCTTTTTTTATGTACATTTAGGGGTGAGTGGAGAAACGTACTAGATACAGATCAAAGCAAATGTCCAAGGCAGAGCTTTCTAAGTCATTCCACCATAATGGCCTGGTTCCTTTGTTTATTTCGTACAAAGGACACATACAGCTGACAGTATGTTGAAGGAGAAAGAACATCAAATTAGGAGGGCAGAGGACTTCTGTAATCTTAGGAAAGCGATTAAACTCCGAGACTCAAATAACTTAACTGTGAAATGAGTGGATGGATGAGTTGATATATAAGTCGACTCTGGTATCCTATGATTTGGTGTCATGTAGTTAGGCTTCCAATGCCTTTAAGAGTAGCATCATTGCACTTATAGAATGTAGGCGTTTCTTGTTGTAAGTCTTATAAGAGTATTCTTTAAGGCTGCAGTACCCAACCCCAGGGCCGTGGACTGATACTGGTCTGTGGCCTGTTAGACACTGGGCCACACAGCAGGAGGTGAGTGGCAGGTGAGTGAGGGAAGCTTCATCTGTATTTACAGCCGCTCCCCATTGCTCACATCACTGCCTGAGCTCCGCCTCCTGCCAGATCAACAGCAGCATTAGATTCTCATAGAAGCACAAACTCTACTGTAAACTGCACATGCGAGGGATCTAGGTTGCACACTCCTTATGAGAATCTAACGCCTGATGATCTGAGGTGGAGCTGAGGCGGTGATGCTAGCACTGGGGAGCGGCTGCAAATGTAATAAATGTAACGTGCTTGAATCATCCCGGAGCCGTCCTCCGCCCCCCTCACCCCTGTCCATGGAAAAATTGTCTTCCATGAAACCAGTCCCTGTGCCAAAAAGGTTGGGGACCACTGCTTTAAGGATATACCTTGCGTCAGGGCCACCTTGAGCAGTCAAAGGCCACAGTGTTCTTTGCTGGGTCCCCTGGCAAAACATCCTGGGACTCACCCAACAGCGACATCCACTGAGGCTGGGTAACTCTCTCCTACCTCATAAGGATGTGAATACAGTTAAGGGGGAAGAAGATGCACAGTCTATTCCCTGGGTCTTATGTGAGTGAGAGTGAGCACAAGAGCAGCAAGGTCCCCAGCCCACCATGTCTCCATCACTCTAACACCTGAATCCCAGCCTGCACCCCTGCCCACTCCTGCGCTCCACTGACCATGGACCCTGTGCAGCTGACCCTCGGGGCTTGCTCTGTTCCTTACCTGCAACACAGATGGTTCTGCTCTGGCTGCATCCTTGCCTGCTGCTCTCTTTGGAGCTGCTACTAGGTCTGTCTCTGCTCTGCTGCCGTTGTCACTCTATCCCACTCTATAGGGAACCTGGCCACTGCTTCCTCCGCTGCGTCCTGCCCTGCTCCTTCCGGGCTTGGTCCGATTGCGCGTCCCTGTTGTTTCGGCTGGTGCCAGCCTTCTCACCTGCTGCCACCGTCATTTCCCTCTGGCACTGCTGAAGATGCCGCTGCTGGGCTGTCTGCACTCTCACCTGACACCACGGCCACCTCGTCCCCTCTACTGTGACCTCAATGATAGACACTATGACATCAAGGCCATGGCCACTACAATTGGCTCCACCCATAGAGCTAACAGCTGTCCCTGCAGTTTCTTACCCATGAGGTACTTTTCAGCCCCAAACATTGCACCTGTGTTTTTTCCTACCGGCAGATGTCTTTGAGTTTCTGGCGATCTCGTTCTATGCTTCCACTGACTTAGATTAACTGCCAGAGGTTAACTCGAACCAGGAAAACTGCACAACGTGGCTGGACGTGCCAGGACCCTGGGGCCTGCCTCTGCTACAACGCCCTGATCTTCAGTAGCTCTTCCTTTGCTTGGATGGTACCTTTTTTTCTAGAACATTCTACAGACGTTGGGATTTAGTCACATGCCTCTCTCCTGTGGATGTCTAGAACAAAACGGAAAAATGAAAAGACTCCACCTCTAAATCCTTCTGCTGGGGTCTCTCAGGAAGCAAGAGCCTCATGCAAATGGTCCTCCAGGCTTCATGACATAGCCACGCGAAGTCGACCCCACAGCGGCTTTGGGCTACGCCATGTTAGACACGCAATAGGCAGAGTGGGATGGAACGTTCTTTCTGAGCTGTAAGCCTGGGAGCAACCTGCCCAGACAAAGACTCTGGCATGATCCACGTATGGAACGGCCTTGGTTTGGTTTAACAAAGAAAGTAAGCAAAGTCAAGGCCCAGGGGTGTGGATTCAAAGCATTCCTTTCTCCTGGGCATTGTTTTCTTTCACCCCAAGCTTTCTGGTTATGTAACTGTCCAAACAAATTCAGACATGAAAGGGAAATCCCTAAACCACTGTAGCGGTGCTGTTTGTTTATGCTCCGTGGTACCCGCGGTTGCATCCTGGCAGAGCTCGCACGAGGACGCAGTAAGGAAATCCAGCGCTTCCTTAGAAAGAGAAAAAAAGAAAGAGAAAACACGCCTTCTCCTCTTTCATTTCTGACACTGAGCCCACGTGCCACACATCTGGGCTTCTCTGAAAGGAAGCTCTAGGAGAGATTTATTTCCCCAAGAGGTGACACAAGCTATGCCTTGTCCAGCCTGGACGTGTGCTTCTGTGACATTCAGGGGACCACTGAGGACATGGGCACAGTGCCTTGAATGAAACACTTCAAGCTTTGTTGAGCAAATGAATTTCCTTAAATTGGAGGTTGTGGGGGTGGGGGGATGAAATCTACCTTCTTTAACATTTGAGAAGTAGCAATTTTCCCATTTTTAAATTTAATAGAATAGAAAGTTGCTAAGAGAAGCTCGGTAAATAACCAAGATCATTCAACACACTAGGTATAGAAAATGGGTTCGGACTCAAGAGCTCTGGTGATCTGGTTTTAAAAGGCCCCAACCTCTCTTCCCAGGCCTTGACCGGGTAAAACATGCTCAGAAAACCATAGCAAAGTTTTCAAAGCTTTCATTTTCTCTGCAGTGCGCTCCAGGTCTCATAATTTCTCTTGGTTCTTATGATAAATTACCATTACATTCAAAGTCAATACTATTCACAAAATTTGGTATCTAAGGTTCCCAGAAAAATCACATCTTCTTAGAATTGAGGTAGAACTATTCCTCCTGTCTGATCAAAATGCCACCTGACTTTGTGACCTCAGGCATCAGTGTCTCTTTTTCTGTTTATGGAAAAAAAGAAAAAGACAGTAGTTTTGCTTTTAAGGAACATACTTAAGATATCACAGTTAAGATTTCAGTTTGCAAAACAGAATGCATTTCCAGCTTTGGGGATAAAAGATGCCTATCAATATCCATCATTCATTTCATTTATTTTGACACAGTGAGAAATTGAATCAAGCAATTATTTTCCTTTGTGCCTCGGGTTGAAACTGGCCAAGGAAATTTAACATACAGGATTGATTTGAAAAACTCCTCAGAGCTACGAAAATAACGCACATTTATGGTTTGAAAGGTCACATGTTAAACATCATTCCATTATTGGGCGATCCCACTCCTGTTAATTAAAGGGACTTTCAAGTACTATGCAAGAGTGGCCCATTCCAACTTGTAAAATTAAATAACTTTCATAAAACAATTTCCTGCAGATTTTTAAATAAATGAATGTACAGCTTTTCAAGACACCACTAACAGTTCATGAATACAGTGAACTCTGCCTAAGTAGTATTTCATTTGTGCATGGCATATAAATGTTTCCAAATAAAGTGAGGTGCAAATTAAGAAAAATAAAGCCTGACACCGTATAACCTGGAGATCACTCTGTAAACTTCAGGATTCTTCCTTTTGTCCTCAAATATATTATTTTCTGACTCTACCTTTTTTGTATATGATGGTCTTTCTGACTGAAATCCTCTCTCAACTGCGACATTCCTCCACCTTCATCCCACCGGTGACAGCTCTATGCCCCAATGCAGCAACCTCCTCGAAGTGGTTGAAACCAGCTCCCAACCCTCTGTGAAGCCTTAATCAATAATCCCAGGTGAAACCAGTACTTCCCCCAACCTTTGGTTCCACTTCGGTTGTTCAACTCTCACGCTAGTTCCCACTTGGTAGAATTCGGATTATTTAAGCAATTATCATGTCCAATCTTTGGAGTGCTTCCAGAGCAGTTACCTGTGTTCCTCATCCTGGTAACCTCAGGGCAGAGCCTCTGGCTGGGTCTGCCCTGACCCCGTAGGTTCTCAACACATATGCGTGCCTTGAAGGAACCACACCGCATCCCAGTACCAAACTTAGACAACTGCAGTGGTTAATGAGGTGCTTTCAGGGCAGAAGATGGAGTTTCTTTCACACCCCCAGAAAGCAGGACACGCCCATTGGAGAAACAAAATTCTTATTCTGTCTCTACAGCTTGAGGATTCAAAGATGTCTCAGAAGCAGAAACTGTGTAGATTCCTATCTCCAGCGACCATTTTTCTTCCCTCCCAGTTGAGGTTTTGACAAACACTTAGGAGGCAATTTGGTAGTCATGTTGGGGTTGCTTCTTAGAAAAACATACAAATGAACAAACAAAACTTTCTAAAGCAATCTGTCCGAGGCCTGACAAATCCTGAACATTTTGAGAAAAATATCATGAAACAATGTTTCCATGGTGATCGTTTCACAATGTATACATATATCAGAATATCATGTTTTCTACCCCAAATAGATACAATTTTTGTCAAAAATTAAAATAAAATGAATGTTTCCCTACATAATTTCCTTCAGCACAATTCCTTATTTGGGAGCTTTGAAATAACTACCCCAACAGGAGCAGGAGGTGTTAAGATGCTACCCAACACGCCAACTTCGCAGGACCATGCAACTGCTTCCCCCTCTGTGAGGACGAGAAGGAAGGAGGCATTCCTTCCACCCGGGTGCCCGGCGCGGAGATTTCTCTTCGTCTTCGCTCCCGAAGGTCTTCTCAGCAAACACGGGGCAATGATCTGAGTCCACACCAGCTGTTGGTTTTCTTCTCCCTCTTAACAAAAGCACTTAAATCAAAAATCTTAAAGAAAAGAGAGAAAGGAAAAAAAATGCAAATACCTCTTTTCCAACACTGCAAAATAACATCACTCTGTTCTCTATATGTTTTTATGAAACACAGGGACAGGTAGAGACCCATTTCCAGCTGAAGTGTTTATGAAAATGAAAAAAAAAGCGATTTTATTTTTTTCCCACTGTGTGGCACTTTTTCGGGAAGACAAGAACTGCTGAAGGAAGAAGTCTCCCAGGGCTAGATTCTAATTAACTTCTGTACCGATTGCTGATAACATAGGCAATCACTGTTCTTTAGAAAATGGGGCAGAGAGACTAAAAGATCATAAGGACAAGATGACTAATCAGCTTAGACATAGAACCTAATGCCACCGTTTCCACCAGTCTGCCACAATTTTAGAGAATGGTGAATAAAATACCGTAGATCCTATATTTGATATTCAGTAACATAAAAGTGCTGGTGTGTGTGTGTCTTGGAGCTGAGACGTTGATCTGCAGGTATGGAAAATACTAATCACATAACCCATTACTCTGCACAGCCACAGAACTGTGGTAGAGTCAGAAGAACCTGAAATTTGGAGTGAGAAGACTTGAGTTTGGGGTTCCAGTTCTGGCTCTCTTATTTGGGAACTCTGTGATCTTGGATCAGTGATTGTATCCATTAGCTGCATGAAAACCACCATGTCTGGTACCAGGTAACAGTAGACACCGGTTTTTTTAGAAGTTCACAGTTTCGCTGATCTTGGCTGGGCTCGGCTGATCTTGGTTGGTCTTGCTCATTTGCGATTCCCTGGCTTGCTCTAAGTCTATAATCAATGCTGGCTCTTCTCCCGCTGGGATCAGCCTGGGTGTATCTTTCCCATGGACATTTTGAAGCTTCCGTTTGCACCGTGTCTGTTAGCATTCTATTGGTTGAAACAAGTCACATAACCATACCCTGAGAAAATGACAGAGTAACGAACTTACATGGAAAATGGCATGGATAACAAAACGCATCAATAATTGGGACCAAATGATACCATCGACCACCAAACTTAATTCTGTCGATCTCAGGCCATCAGCTGTGAAATGGGAATAATAAAACCCCTTTGAAAATTAAATGAGATAGCACTTAAAAGTACCTAGCTCAACACCTGGAAAAAAAAGTTGATGCTCAATAAATATTACTTTCTTTCTGTTCACCTCTCCAACCTTGTAAAATGGAAATTAATACCTGCCACTCTGAATGGGATTATTGTGAGGTACTTAAAAGGGTTAATACGTGTGAAAACACTTTGAAAGAATGATAATAGCTCTATAATTTTTGTACTGCAGTCACTGATAGAATGTTTATCCTTATACAGACACAAAGAAATTCCAGCTCTTGGATGTTAAATCACAATTTTCACTAAGCACTTGCTTAGCATGGGGTCAGTAGAAATTTTCTCCGCGCTAAGTTCTGATTTTTATATTATAAATCAAAGCAAATATGTACGGCTTAGGATAAGGGTCAGAGAAAAAGGAGGAAGGAGGTTTGTAGTGTTAGTTAAATAACTCCCTTAGTGTTACCCAGGAACTGATTTAGGAAGAAGGACTTTTCTACCCATTATTACCCTAAAGCCTAAGTCTTGATGGAGATGTTTCCAGATAGGAAGTAAAGAGCGATGAGGAGGTCACAGAGGGCGAAACCTCAATGGTTCTCGGGTCACAATCCTCTTACCTTAATAAATCAAAAACTGTTTATGAAACAAGGCAATACAATCCTCAGATAATAAACCTTAATGTGTGGCTTGCTGTGGTCCCCCGGGACTCCTAGGGACCTAAAGAAATTAACCTAGGAAAAGGCAGAGATGTGACAAAGAGTCAGTATCTTAGTGCAAGAGAGATGGAAAACCTGAGTCTCCGACCGTGACATACCTAATGGCCTTTGTGACATTTACAAGTGTTCCCAGTTTAGAGAAGTTTATTACAAAGTTATTATTTCTCTCTTTTTTTAAACATCAAAATGGGGAGGAGAATAGCTCAAAGGGCAAGGGCATTAGCTAAGAGAGGCTTCTTCGTGCAAGGACATTCCCTCTGGAGGTCAGGAGCTCCCCCAGAACAGAAAGGAACCTTCCTTCACTCAGATTTTCAGCTCAGATGCCTTTTTTTCCCTTGCAGGGCAAACAGCTGATATTTCACCAGTTTCTACATATTGGATATTTATTAACTTTTTCCCCCTAAGGTTGGATTAATTCCAGATTATAAGTTCTGCCCTTTGGGAGGTTAAAGGACATTTTTTTTTTTTTTTTTGGACATGAGGTTGCAAGGAGAGAGTGCCCCAATTCAAAGAAATCTGGGAGGGGGAGACATGAATTGCTGTTCCCAGTTCTGAATATTTTGGCGACGTTGATCCTTGTCAACAATGTCAGGATGCCTAATGATCTAATAATGGTCATTCTTCACTGAAATCACACATTTATTGCCTAGGTTAAAATATTTCCTAAACCCCCCTGCCCCTCCCAGCCCCCTCTCCCCTCAAAAAATATCTAATGACTTTATACATACACTTAAAAGATGGAATCACCAGTAAAGGACTTGGAAATGATAGGTAAAACATTGACAGGTGTGTTCCGTTTTATAAATAACTATTTACCTTTGATAAATGCAGGACTTTGTGTTTGATAAGTGCCTAACACTGGCTTGAGGTGGATGGTCAATGAATATTGGTTTTCTGAATAAATAAGTGAATAAAGTACTGTAAGTTAACATAATAACCTAAATAATATGGTTTTGGATGCTTATTTTGCAACCCCTAATATAGGACAAAAACTCAAATATGTTTTTAACTTTTTATGTCTTATGTTGGTGGGGGATTTTTTATTTTTAATGAAATAAGCTGAGGCAGATACAGTGCACTAGTAGTGGCCTCATGGAACTAAAATGCAGGCCCTTGCGTGGGTAAATTACTTAGTCGAAGCTTCTGCAAAATAGCAATGAGAACAGTACCTCCCTCGTGGGGGAGGGGCTTAAGGAGATCATATGAGCTAAAGCATGAAAATCACATAGTTCAGTGCCCAACACCAAGTTAAATGTTTAGCAGCCATCGTCAACTTCATCTTTATCATCAACATCAGCATCATCTCAAGAGCTAATCAATAGTCTCTGGGTCCTCTTTGTCCCCAGGGGTTTGGTTTAGTGGGGACCTCTTAGACTATTATGAAAATACGGCGAAAGCCCCAGACTCCAGGGGTTGGAGGGCTGTGTGTAAACAACCAGAAAAGTTATACTTTCCCTAAGTGGTGTGATTACACAGGATATTCAAAATTCCTTCCTAAAGTACCTTCCTTTGACTCAGGAGGGCTGTTATGGTTCCAAAACGTATGCTTGGAATTCATCAGAAACCGACCAGCCTTAAACATGTAGTCAGTCTGATGTTTTAAAATCTTGACACAGTCCCCCCTCTGTTCTACCCACTTTAAACAGATGCTTTGGGAGGTTTAGGGTCAGAGAGAGTACCAGGAGGTGAGGGGGTATCAGTTGTGCCAAAGACAAAAAAAAGATGAAGGAGAAAACTCTTGAGAAGGAGGAATGATTGGGAATTCTGGTAAGAGGGTGTCTGGGATTAGGAAGGGACCAAGGACAAAATAGAATGCTTCAGAAAAGAGTTGCTGAAAGTGAAAAAGCAAATAATGGATGTAGCTTGTTCTGGTTGTCCAGGAATCAGGATGAAAGTCAAATGTAGGACGTGGAACGAGCGATATCTCAACAATGAGTGGATAACAAGTCCGTTTTAACGTTCCAGGGCCAATGACTGGGGGAGGTCAGGAACAGCATCTCTGTCTTGAATAAACAAGAGAGATATCCCGCCCCGCCCCCCAAATAAAGTCTTTGAGAAGACAGAGGAAGAGTTTGGGGAAGAGGAGAGGCCAGAGACTTAACGATGGAGGTGAAGGAACGGAATTCTTGTGGAGCCAACTTGGTTTTTAGTTTCACTGGAGAAAGTTGATAGCAGCATACAGGTAGGAGAAGAGTCACCAAGACAGTGACAGGACTCTGGAAATCACGTCAGGGGGTTTACAGTCCTAAAGAGAAACCCAGAAACATGGAGGGAGGTTGGCAGAGACAGCAAAATGACAGATGCAGGGGCTTGGTGAGTTGGCCGAGTTTTGCGTCAAATCTGCTGAGAATAGAAGGGCCAAGGGGACAAAAGCTCTGGCTACCTTCTTCTCCACTGTGTCGTCAGAGGCTAGGACAGGTTCCAGCATATAGCAGGTGCATTACTACTATTTGTTGAATGACTGAATGAGCGAAAGAAAAGAGGAGGGGACCTCAGGCACTGGGATACTGGATAAGAAGTAATGTTTAAGACACTGACAAAGGAAATAAGGTCTAGAGGTCCCCAGAAATGGCAAGAAAATAAAAGTATATAAGGACAGGGCGTTTTACCCAATATGTTGGGGCTGCTGAAGATTAGTCGGGATGTTAAGACTCTGGTCCAAGGATGTAAGTGTCTGGTTGAGCAAGAATGAGGTCGCTGCCATGCACCTAAGCTTAAGAATTCGAGACTAGACAAGGGGGTGAATCCGGGGGTGTAGCTGGGGTGGACTCTGAAGTTCTTTAGAATGCAGATGTGTGAACTGCAGGAGAAAAAGCAGGGTAATGAAGGATGAAAACATCAATAAAGGAGGAGGCAGGGCCGGGGCGGGGGGGCAGCCTGTGACTCCATCTGGAGGACAGTGTGAGGATCGCCCTGCCTCAAAGATGTACTGGGTGCGCAAGAGCCACAGATGGAAAGAGGAACATGTTCCATCCCTCTGGGACAAGGCACAGGGGACATCAGCCTTACGTAGCCTTGACCAGTTCACATATGGCGTGTGTGTCACATATGTGATGCGAACGTGTCCTGGCACCTTTGTAGTGGCATAGGTGCGCTTAGCGATAATTAAGGAGTCGCCAGCTGAAGCAGAGATATTGAATTATTTCCACAGAGAGGATTCCTGAAGCATAAGGAAGTTGAGGGAAATCTCATCTTTTCAACTTCACGTCTTTGCCATTTTTCTTTCATTGTCTGCTTTTTCCAAGTGACCAGCAATGCAGAATGAAACAATCACTCCTGATGTGTTTGGAGCCCTAGACACACACACACACACACACACACACACACACACACACACACACACTCACTCTCTCTCTCTCACACTCACACTCATGCTTACTATCTAATGTTCGACTGCTCAGGAATGGAGTCCATAAATCTGTTTTTGAAACTTTGTCTAAGAAGGGGCTATGCGTTTCTAAACATCTGTTCAAGCTGCAAAAAAAAAAAAAAAATCCAGTTAACTATCCAGATGTTACATCTACACTGGGCTAAACATGGGTATTTAGAAATATCCAAGCAGTGGAATTTCTTTCTCAGCTTTCTGCACACAAGTCAGAAAATCCGCTGAGTAATGATGTCAACCGGACCCACTGCTATGGAGGTCCCCTTTCTTAACAGAGAAATGAATGAATGAATGAATGAATGCATGCAGTGCTGGCAGCTCTAGAGAGAACGAGCCGAGGAGCCCAAGCGGTGGATGCTCAGGCACAGCTCAGCCCCCCTCGCCTGCTGTCCTGGGCGAGCTGCTGCCCTGGGGGTGGGTTCAGATCACTTTTCTTGGCTCAAATGCTTTACCTAAGACGGGGATCATTTGTCAAGTGAGCAGGGTACACAGAGAGCTGTAGGCAGATTATGGAAAGAGAGAGGGAGGAGAGAGAGGGAGGAGAGAGAGCGCGGGAGAGGGAGAAAGAGAAAGAGACAGGGGACCAGGGCGAGGACAGGAGCCGGCTTCTCGGGGAGCAGCGCTTTCCTGGCGCTGGGGATTCAAGTTAGACCCGGTGGCAGGCGCCACCCGGGAGTGCGGAGCCACTGGCGGCTCCGACATGGCTCTTTTCGTGTGGGATGCTTAAGGACGGCGCAGAGAGAGTAACTTGCAGAACAGAGAAACTGGCGTGAGGATTCCGCCAAAATGGAAGGGCTCCTGTCTCCGATGAGGACGAAGGTAAGGGGAGTGGACCTCGATTTCTCTTCCTTCTGCTTGGAGGTGCAGAAACGGCTCTGTGCATGCATGGGAGGCTCAGGGAGCTTTTGTCTTATTTCAGAACTAGGCTGGCCGCGATTGCAACTGGATCTCTGAAAGAATAGGCTTGCCTCCCAGGCAGCGATCTGGGCAAGGGGAGAGCCGAGGGGCGCGAGCCATCTGTCAGCGTGGACAATGGGCGTCTTAGTAAATGAGTTCGCCTCTCGCCTGATTAGACAGCCATATTTTAGCAGGATTTCCAATCACTCTTGTTTTGGGGCCGTGCAACCCTGGGAGCTGTGCGTTTGCAGGAAGTGCCAATTTCTCAGGTTGCATTGCTGTGTAGCAGGAAGAGTGACACGTTTAAGGCAGAGAGCATGCCCAGCTCCCCCTTGAAATATCCTCCTTCCTCCTCCTCTCCTTCAGAGCGGGAGGACCAGGGAACCCTCTCCGTGGAAAGTAGGTTAATGCATTCTGGAGGCTGGCGTGTTCTCGGAAAACTAGCAGACCTACAGAAAGGATTTCAGAGCACTGCACTAATCTGACATCTTGAACTTGGTCCTGTAACATTGAGAGATGCTCACGGAGAACTGTGCGTAGTCTCCTGAAGACTCCTTGCCTGGAGTTTGCTTTTTCACTTCACATAGGGATGGCTTGAACATGGAGTTTTCCATTATAAGCTCAGATGGTGAGGGGACTATTTGGTATCTGCTATATCCACATATAACTCTAAATGGATGGGTCAAAAGTTTTAAATGCTGCTGGACATACTACTTAATCAGAAATTTCCAAGAAAAATAAATCAGGGGCAAATACCTCTCTACAACATCGGTGTTAGAGCCAAGAGGATAAGGCTTTGACTACCTTCATCTCTCTGATGTTCTGTTTAGTGATTTGGACACAAATAGACTCTTTTGTCATTGGAGATTTTTTTTTCCTGCTGGTTGATGAGCATGACCACGATGTTTTCTGGGAACATTAGAACTAAGTCTTGTGCATGAGGTGTGCTATCCTTTGGGAGAATTCCCTGTCTTTCTGTCGTGTTCACCAATGGTCTGGGAGTCATTCATTAGAAGGACAGCCTCAAGTGAGAGTTTGTTACAAAGGTTCCAACTCCAGCCCCTCGCTCGGCGGGCTGACTGATCTTCTTGGAGACTCCCCTGGCGACCCATTTGTTCTTGCTGAATGTGTAGCTGAAGTCCTGTTGCTTGCAGGCAGCACAGTTCAATCCAAGGTGCTGCGGAAACAGCAGGTGCTATTTCCCAAAGCCTCTACCGCAGCAAAGGAAATGGCAAATGGCATCGGCTTCTTAGCTCCTCTCATTGGCAGGATGAGGTTTGAATGCTTCAGGGGATGGCATTATAGTCTGTCATCTGACCAGCTTTTGAAACGACTGCCTCAGACAAACTAGCCTGGTGTTGCGCACTCTCCGATGCCTAACAGATCCATGGCACTGAGCTCATAACCCCACACAAGTACGACTCTCGTAGACTTCGAGAGGAGTTCCCTATGCAAATAAATCAGGACCCAGGTGCTGCGTAAATCACACGATGAGCCAATTAAAATGGCATGCTCTAAAAGGGGGAGACATAGATGTCAGCGGGTCAGACTGCTCATATATTAGGTTCATCTGTTTCATTCCCATCGTGGCTTGTTCCTTGATCACCATATTATCTAATGAACATTGAAACTGTAGGGGTTTTGGTCCTACCAAAGTTCAAACATAAAACCTCTACATAGCAAATCCACTCATTCAAAACCTTCGCTTTTGAGGTTTCAAGGGATTCGTGTGTATGTATGTGTGTGTTTTAAATTGCTTCTGTGAATTCTTTTTTCATCTCTTTATTTCTGATGCTGGAAATGGATTTTCCACATGGGAAATTCAAATTCCAGTTGAATTCAGTAACCTACAAGATCATTAGGACTCACAGAATGAGACCACAGCCTTAGTTCCTGTTGCTGTCCTATGCTGTCGAAATTACCCGGTGACATTTTTAATTTATCCGAAGGCATATCAGTGACAATTGGTTGCCATTCTTCAACTTTGATCACATTGTGCCTCGTTAGGTCTGTTCTGGAATATTTCCTCCCTTTGGTGAGGATTTAGCTTGAAGTTCCTGATATCCTGGTATCGTGATGGGTCAGACAAAGAAAGTCTCCTAGAGCTAAATTTTGGTGTGTTATGGTTACTTAGTAACTCACGGACAGTTTAAAGCGAGTGTCGAGGTAAATTGGACATCATACGGTAATTTCATTATGCCATGTAATGGACTTAACCAGTCTAAATCATGGGTGCTTAATGCATTTTTATCATGGGATTTGCATAATTGGCGCATAAATATGCATGAGATTAACTGGAAGTGGCAAAATGGAGTGAGCTCAATGTTCATGAGCATTGAAATTAAGGCTGTTGCGAACAGGACACCTGAACAGGCTCTGTCTCCTGGGTGGGCGGCCACACTTGACACACCTAGAAACAGGGTGGCAGGTGGCGTCCCCGGTCACAGTTAGTGTATTGTCAGTGATACGCAGCCTTAGCACAGCTTTGGCTCCTGGCTGGATTCACTTGGGCACACTACTTATTCTTTTTTATATATATACAATGCAATCTAAAAAACGTCTCTGGGCTGATGGATATACTTCTACTGGCCTCCTGGCAGGCGGTGACACAGGTCTTGGAATCGCAACTGTAACAAATGATGTTTGCAGAGGACAGTAGTTGGAAAAAAAGAAAAGTAGGGGGGAAAAAAAAGGAGAGAAGCTGATTGAATCATTTCTCCTGTGAGGGTCAAGGCAATAATTTTATAATTGATCATCTTTGTGTACTTTTTAAATGTGCCTCATTTTTTAATTGGATTTTTTAATCCTCCAACCTGTGTAATTTTCCCTAATCCTCTGAGCACTGCCTCCAATAAATGAGGCGGGCAAGAAATTCCTCTCGTGTTCAGCCTGGAGGTCCATCTTTAATATCCAGACAAGATTATAGCTATGTTTTACCAAATGTTTGTGCGGTAGAGAGTGGATTGAAATTAACCTCTAGAAAGGATAAAGTCCTAACTTTTAAAAAGTTTAATTAACTATTTCCGGTGCTAATTAGAGTTTTTAGAATATTCCAATACTGTTGCCTTTAATACCTGCTCTCAGTTTACAATCACTTACCTCCCCAGGGACCGTGTCTTTTTCTTGTCTGTCTGAACCTGTTTTATTTCCGCCATGAAGACATTAGATCACTTACTGCACTTCAGTTACTTTATTAAGGGAGCAGCTTCTGATTTGTAGCGTAAAGTAACTTTCTAAAGGAAATCTTCTGAGAGGGTCAGGCCATTTTATGAAAGCGGGGAGGAAGGGGAGGTGGAAACTGATCTTATAAAGAAAGAGCATTTGAAATTAGCACAAGAATTGCATTGGGTCCTACTCTTAGGTCCCCAGAGACAACTCACTGCCACACATAGCTAGAATTAGCTCAAGAATGGTCCTTCTCAAGACCACTCTGCAATTTTGGAAACACTTTAGTTATAGATGTAAGATGTCAAAATTCTAAAATAACAGGCAATACAGATAGCAAAAGAAAGAATCAAGCAAGTACAGTCAAAGGCTCGATAGCTCTTTAGAGCAATTATCACATAATATATGAAAGCTTAAAGTCACTTAGAATTACGCTGAATCTGCCTGAAACTTTGCCAAGACTCCGTGGAGAACAGTGCCTGGAACAATCCATTGTGTTCCACCTACTTGATACGTGGATTTGGATAAAATGTTGGAATCACTCGTTTAAAGAACTCTGTGAACCAAAAATCACTAAAGGTTAAGGAATGGTTTATCCTGAATAGGGTCAGATTGTGGAGAGCTTGACAATTACTTTCAAATACACTAAACATCACACAAGATTATGCACAAGCCAACGACAGCCTATGCTTTATATTCATGGAGACTTAAATAAGAGGAGATGTTCTGTCACTGAAGAATGACATAAATTCGAGGAAATGTTTCCTGATATCAAAATGTTTTCCTAAGAAAGTTTGAGGCCACCCGGAGGCCTCTGAGATAGGTAAGGTGTCATCCTACCTGAAAAGGTATGACCCTACCTGAGAAGCTAGGAGAAGCTGATGTGGCCATTCCATGTTTTTATGGTGCTGTGACATTTTTACGATAAAGCCAATAAAACCAGAAATAGGTTTGTATGTGAAGCATGTGTCAGATGCCCTTACAGACAGCTACAATGATGCATTGAACCGCTGAACTCAGTTGGGTGCGAACAGAAAATGACTTTATTCTTTTTCAGAACGACCCCTTTGAAGGTATCTGTGAACTGTGGAAAGTTGAGGGCTATAGGGCAATTTATTTGGTTAATAAGAAGGAAATGTAAGAGACACCATGGCCTATTGCAATCAGACTACCTGGTTCAGATTCTAGCCTTGTCACTTACTAAGGTGTAACTTTTCTGAGCCTCAGTTTCCTCATGTGTAAAATGCATATCATAATAGGACCTATGTCCTAGGTCATTGTGAGAAGTAGATCTGTTCCTGCCTATGAGGTCTTGGCACGCCATAATGAATGTTAGCTACTGCTAGTATGACTGTATGAACAAATATGTGGATAAATACGTGCAGAAATGCAAATCTCATGACAACTGTTTGCAGTGCATTGTCACTGTCATGAATACAAGTGGGAAAAGCAGGCAGTCTGTCCCCAGGATGATGCTGTCAGCTGAAACACAGAAGGAAAGTTCTGCCTGCAACATCCCTGTGAGGTCAGGGTGCAAGATCCCCATCAAGGTGCAGCTCGAAGAGGTCAGAATAAAACAGATGCCTTTGTAGAATAAATCAGCTCTCCTTACAACAAGGCCTCTCACAACAAATAATTATCATAGGTGGATTGTTTAGAAGAAAAGATTCAGTGTAAGGCAAAAAATATCCCCTCAATAAAAGAATAACAACCTTTGTGCTTCAGATCTTACACAGTTGGTCATACATTATCTCATGTGATCATCGTCACAGTTTAACAACCTAGAAATCAGCAAACTGAGAATCACCCCACCCCAAATCCCATTGTTGAGCATTTACCAGCACACCACTGCCTGTGACCCTCACAAAAAGGTCTGAGTGTCTCCCTGGACCTCCAGGCTGTTCATGATTTGATCGTCACCCACGCAACCCTGCTTCATTTCGTGTGGTTTTCCCCCCGACATTCTGCACTAGTGGTTCAGGCTGCAGTTGAGCCTTCAGATCTCCCGCGAATGTGTTTAAAAGTACAGATTCCCAGGCCTCTCTTCCAGAGATCCTGATTCACTAAATGGGAGGTGGGGCCCAAGAACCTGTGTTTTTGTCAAAAGGCTGGGGGACTCCGCTGCAGGTGATACTGAGTCTCACCATGTCCTAAAACACTGAGTCTACCCTATGTCTAGCCATCAGGAACGCCTTGCAGTGCCCTGGGCGTGGCGCACTGGCTCAGCCCCTAGATCTTACAGTGCTCTACTCTCTTTGGTGGAGGCATTGCCCACCCACCCCACCCTGTCCTCCCACCCTGCTCTGTCCTCCCACCCCGCTGACTCTAACTCACCCTTGAGGTGGCAGGTCGGAAGCCACTTCCTCTGGGAAATCCTTGAGACCCCAAGACTGAACTGGGTGCCCACAGCACCCTCTGCCTGCTCTGTTTCAAGCCTTCCACACACTCTGAGCAAACATGTATTTATTGGCTGCCTTTTGCAACGGTCTGTGAGCCTGTCAAAAGCAGACTTCACTGTATCTTGTTTTTATTTCTTTATTTTTATTGATGCATATTATTAATAGTCATATATACTTTCCAGGTACCTGTGATAATTTGATACATTCATATAATCAAATCAAGGTAATTGGGATATCCATCACCTTAAATGTTTATCTTTTCTTCACGCTAGGAACATTCAATTTATTCTCTTCTAGCTAGTTTGAAATATATAATCAATTAATGTTAACTATAATCCACCCTATTGATCTACTGAGCGCCAGGTCTTATTTCTTCTGTCGAAGTGTATGTTCGTCGCACTGTATCTTGTTCACCCTTGTCTGCGTAGCACATGGCGTGGTGCAGAAACATTGTAGGTCCTCCATACCTATGTGTTGACTAAGCACATGAACACAGAGCTCCTGCAGATTCCCTAAGAACTCATGGGGTGTTGATAAATAAAGGCCGGAGTAGCTGGTTAGAACCAGTGTAGAACTATCTCCACAAAGTAGGATAGGTAAATTCCCCAGTGAGACCGAGGGGCAGAATATTCACAGCAAGTAATGGGCAGGTCATTGTTTTCATTTTCCTGTCCCATCTTTTTGGATTATTAATAATAACGAACATTTACTGAGTGTCTGACTGACTGCCAGGGTTAGGAGACTACGGTGGAGCTGTCATAACCAAAGGCGAGCACGGACTTCGCTTTGGGTTCCTGTGTTATCCCTGACTTGTATTCAGAACCTTAGATTCTAAAATGTTTTAGTGACTTTAGTTGAAAAAGCAAATGACTATTTTCCAGATAAAATAAGGCTATGTGTACTCCAGGCAAGTTGGGAAAAAATGCCGACTTTATTTTTCTTTTACTTCTAATGTATCTGAATAGAGAGAAGAAAGTAGCTAAAAATGGTAAAACAAGTTAGTTTCTTGCATCATTACAAAACAATATTAATCCATACTTTAACTGTGCATTAACAGCAATAATATACCAGTATGCTATAACAATATATAAATTGTTATAATAGCTATACTATATCAGTATTTAATATATTGTAAGTTTTAGATTATATTTATTATTTATAAAGCACATTAATACATCAGTATATAATATTAGTGTAAGTTATATAACATAGTAAAAATATTGAATATTTTGGTATACTACTCATAAAATATATTTTTAGATGTTATATTTTAATAATTATAATAGTAATTTCCATGTATTGCACACTTACTATAAATGCAAGTTTTGAAAAATATCTCACCTCTGCAAGAATTTTAGAAAGTAGGTATTCTTGATCTCATTTTTTTGAGAAGAGAGCGTGGCTCCAAGAGCTAAGTCCTCACATCTGTAGAAATGGGGGTTGGAGAACATGGGATTTGAACCCAGAGTTCTCTGGCTCCTTTTCTTCCCAATACCATGTGCTCCCTGGGCCAACTCAGAAGTGAAAGGAAGCGGTTGAGTGCCCCTCACCCTCCTGGAGTTATGGGGTGAGCAAGCACAGGGAGCAAGGACAGGGACCAGGGACAGAGACTAGCGACAGAGGCCAGGCACAGGGACCAGGGACAGGGACCAGAGACAGAGATCAAGACAGGGGCTAGGCACAGGGACCAGGGACCAGTCATAGGCACCAAGGACAGGCAGCGGGCACAGGGACCAGCATAGGCACAGGTACCAGGATGCTGCCGTTGGGTCTCCCAGCAGAGCAGCTCGCCTGTTTCCTAACAGTGTTGCAGACCACGTCAGGGCAGATACAGGATGCCAGCTCCACGCCCCAGGAGGTAGATGAAAGACCTGGAAACTGACCACAAAGACCAGCAGGTGCTGCTGGGCTTTCAAAGCTATGGCTGGTTTACAGGCTTTTCCACCGCAGGCCAACAACCGCCCTGTGGGCCCAGGCGATCCTGTGAAGTCTGTGGGAGCTGCATGGATGGCCCTGTGCAAGGAGAAAAGACACGGGCCAGTGGCTCCATCAGAGGGGTAAACAGAGCCCGGGTAGCCTCCCCCAGGGGCGGGCAGGCCAGGCTGCACTCGCAGAGCGAGGTGTTCGTTCAGTGGGGAAAAAGGAGACCACTGGGAGGCCCGAGCCCGTGACCCCGCAATGTATAGTTCAGCTGGACTCAAGCATAGCAGGAGGAAGGGGACATGGGTTGGGGGGAGGGGGAAATGAGGATGTCCGGGGATTTCCGATGTCTCAAAATTGGAGCGTTGATTTATTTGTAGCAATTGCATTCATTTTGCGGTCAGACCGGTTTGCTGCATCCCAAGCAGGGGAGGCAGCGAAGCTGCTGAGAAAAGTATCTTGGAGGTTCTCCTATCTCATTTACTTACTCATCCAACTAGGGTTTATTAGACGCTGGTATCGGGTGCCAGGCAATAAACACGTTTCCCTCCAACAGGGTTGTACAAACAAAAGGGAAAGTGTGAACACCGGATCCGCAAACAAGACAAAGCAACCCAGTCAGTTTCTCTTGAAGACACATCAGAGCATAAGCTCTAGCAGCTGCAAACAGATGATTTTTCCAAAAGCTGCATTACTTTTCACTAAGTGTGATGCGGAACAGAACTTTTAATACAAGTGGATGATAGCAGTTGGGTAAATTAACTCCACATTGATATTCAAAGGGAATTATGTTAATGGTAATAACTTAGCGTCTTCAAAGGAGTAAAAATGCTTTCAGGAGGACCCTATTAAGCCCCAGAAGGTCTCCTTTATCTTACACAAAGAGCATGAACTCGGACATATTTTATAAGTGGGGAAACTGAAATTTAGTCATTTCTCCTAAAATTTCAAAGTGAAACACTGTCTTTAACACTAGAGAAATCGGTTTAGAAAATACAGTTCAGGATACCGTGAAACTCGACAAAGATTAAAGCCTAACTTTTAAAAATTAGCTTTGAGAACTAGAATAACCCCCAAGTACATACATGGAAATTCCATTATTCTTTGGTCTCTGTAGATTTTTGGCTGGAGATTCCTATTTAGCCTGTATGGGTAGCTGTCACTCAATGTCAAAATTAATGCCTATGAAAGAGATTCTAAGAGATATGCCAGTGTGTGTGGTAAGAATGGGGGAGGGTTTGCACACGGCCCTACGGGCTCTAAAGCAACTTTTAATTTATTGTATAGGTTGAGTAAATCATGACTAGCTCTTGGGGAAGGCTCTTGCGCAAGTCTGTATGGGTAGATTTGAAACATACTAACATTTATTTACTCTAAGCTGAGCATGCTTCTACCTAGTGTCCTGGTATCTGCAGCAACTAGCCAAAGAAAATCCCAACAGGAATGCAGTTAAGTAAAGGAGAAATCTGATGCAACACTTCAAATGGCAAAAAACCCAGAGAAACTCAAGACGAGTATTGAATTGGCTGGGAGGAGGTGTGGTAAAGGACCAAGTTCACGGGTTAGTTCAGCTCCTTGCCCCACACAGCCCTTTCCACCTGACCCTGCGCCCCTCCAGTACAATGAGAGCGCTGAGCTAATTCATTCTTTGCATGTGACCCTCAGCTTTCACCATGGAGGTCAAAGCACTTTGGGCATTTATCCCACCAAATATGCTTGTACCAGAGGTCCCAGGCTGTGCCAAAATCCCAATTACAAAATAGCACTGGGGAGGGACTACACTGTCAAAATAAGCTATTAGAGTAGCCATTGTAATTTACCGGCATTAGACAAATCCCAGCTTTGTGACTTCTATAGTCGGGCCAATAAATCAGCGCGTCCCTGTCTAGTACAGTGGACACTAACCGCATGTGGCTATTAAGCACTTGAAATGTGGCCAGTCTGAGTTGAGATGTGCTGTAAGCATAAAATGCACACTAGACTTTGAAAACACAGTGTAAAAAATATATGTCAAATATCTTAATAATTTGTATATTGATTACATGGTAATATAATATTGCATATATTTGGCAAAATAAATTATATAAAATATATGTAAAACTTAAATATAAATATAATTTATATAATATAAATACACTATTAGAATTATTTTTGCCTTTTTAATGTTTTGTCTTTTTTATTGATACACAATATTTTTACATATTTATAGCATACATGTGATATTTCGATACATGCGTAGGATGTGCAATGATCAAATTAGGGTATTTAGGATAGCCGTCACCTCAAGCATTTATCATTTCTTTGTGTTGGGAATATTTTAAATCTTCTCTTCTAGCTATCTTGAAATAAATACACAATATGTTGTTGTTAACTATCGTCACCCTACCACGTATCAAACACTGGAACTTATTTCTTCTATCTAACCATACATTTGTACCCATTAACCAACCTCTCTTCATCCCTCTTCCCCACATGCCCTTCCCAGCCTCTGGTATCTATCATTCTACTCTACCTCCACGAGATCAACTTTTTTAGCTCCTACATATGAGCGGGAATATGCAATATTTGTCTTTCTGTGCCTAGCTTGTTTGACTTAACGTAGTAATCTCCGGTTTCATCAATGTTGCTGGAAATTGCAGGATTTCATTCTTTGTTACGGCTGAATAGTATTTCATTGTGTATATATACCACATTTCCTTTATCCATTCATCTGTTAATGAACACTTAGGTTGATTCCATTTCTTTGATACTGTTGATAGTGCTGAAATAAGCATGAGGGTCTGGGTATCCCTTTGATACACTGATTTCCTTTCCTTTGGATAAATACTAGTGGGATTGCTGGATGGAATGGTAGTTCTATTTTTAGTTTTTTGAGAAATCTCCATACTGTTTTCCATAGTGGCTGTACTAATTTACATTTCCACCAAGAGTATATAAGAGTTCCTTTTTCTCTGCATTCTTGCCAGCATTTGTCATTTTTTGTCTTTTTGATAATAGCTGTTCTCACTGGGATAAGATGGTATCTTATTATGGTTTTCCTTTGCATTTCCCTAATGAGTAGTGATGTTGAACATTTTTTCATATACTCGTTGTCCATACGTATGTCTTCTTATGAGAATTGTCTATTCAGATCCTTTGCCCACTTTTTAATGGGATTATTTGTTTTTTGCTGTTGAATTGAGTTTCTTCTATATTTTGTATATTAGTCTCTTGTCAGAGGAATAGTTTGCAAATATTTTCTCCCATTCAGCAGATTATTTCTTCACTCTGTTGATTGTTTCCTTTGCTGTTCAGAAGGTTTTCAGTTTAATGTTTTCCCATTTGTCTATTTTTGGTTTTGTTGCCTGTTTTTTTGAGGTCTTAGCCATAAAACCTTTACCTAGACCAATGTCCTGGAGAGTTTCCCCTATGGCTTCTTCTAGTAGTTTTATAGTTTTGGGTCTTATGTTTAAGATTTTAATCCATTTTGAGTGGATTTTTGTATATGGTGAAAGATAGTTTCATTCTTCTACATATGGATATCCAGTTTTCCTAGCACTATTTATTAAAAAACGTGTCCTTTCCCCAGTGTATGTTCTTGCACCTTTATGGAAAATCAGTTGGCTGTAAACACATGGATTTATTTATATATGGGTTCTCTATTCTGTTCCATTGTGTCTGTTGGTCTATGTGTCTGTTTCTATCCCAATACCATGATGTTCGGGTTACTATAGCTTTGTATTAATAGTATATCTTGAAGTCATGTGGTGTGATACTTCTAACTTTGTTCTTTTTGCTCAGTATTGCTTTGGCTATTCAGGCTTTTTTTGAGTTCCATACAAATTTTAGGATTTTTTTTTTATTTCTGTGAAGAATGTCATTGGTATTTTGGTAGGGATTGCACTGAATCTGCAGATTGCTTTGGGCAGTATGGTCATTTTAACAATATTAATTCTTTCAATCCATGAGCCATGGGATGTCTTTCGATTTGCTCATGTCTCTTCAATTTCATCAGTGTTTTGTAGTTTTCCTTGTAGAGGTCTTTCACCTCCTTGGTTAAATTTATTTCTAGTTATTTTATATTTTTATAGATATTGTAAGGGGATTGCTTTCTTGATTTCTTTTTCAGCTATTATTGGTGTATAGAAATGTTACTGAATGTAGCTATTAGAAAATTTAAAATTACAAGTGTGGTTTACATTGTAACTTGAATCGTATTTCTTTGGCACAGCCCCGAGCTAGAGGACATTTTCTCTCCCACGTTTCATGGCTAGACACCCAAGTAGCTTGTTGCTTTTATTTTTGTTTCTTCCAGCAACCCCTGGTTGCTCCAGAGATACTTTTAACTTACTGTAAGTGTGACCTCATCATGTGCCCCCTTAAGCTGCTCCCTCTCCATGTCCCTTGTCTCACTGAAGGGCAGCCCACTCGATCCAGGTGCCCAAGCCAAAGACCTGGCTCCACACATTTGTTTTTCCCCTCCTCTCCACATTCAGTCAGTTTCCACACCCTGTTACTTCATCTCTTGAGGATATCACATGCCTTTCCCTTCTTCTTCATCCACATGGGTGAGCTTCAGGAGCAAGAGGCCACCTTCTGATCAAATTCTCCCCTGCCTGCTGGGCTTCTGATCTCCAAGGCTCATTCCCTTTACTGTTAATTCATCACCAACAGAGCTGCTGTTCTGAGACATAAATCTGATCATGCCATTTTTCTTCTCATAGTTTTTCTCTAGCTGCTCCCATTGCCTATGGGAGAAAATGTCTCTCTCTGATGCGACATTCAAGGCCCTTTATGATGAGGCCCTTGCCTGTCTTTCCAGTCTCAGCTTCTGCCACTGCTTTTGGGATGTCACGCTCTGGCATTGCTGATGCTTCACCAGAAGGGCTTGGTTTCCGGGCCCTCATGCCTCTGCCCACAATGAGGCTAGTGACTGTGTTCCACTCTCCTCCTTGTCTGCCTGAAAATCCCATAATCCCTCAAAGGTAACTAAACTTTTTCCAGGAATCCTTCCCCGACTTGAAGGGCAGGCTTAGGGTCTTCTCTTCCCACGTCTTCACTTTAGTACCCGCCACCCTCTGTACATACGTGTTACCCGCAAGCAGGTATTCAACGGATACTTGTTAAAAAAGGTAAAACTGTCACCTGAAGATTAAGTTCTCAGGCTTGTCAATTTCATGCATTAGGTATATGCCTCGTGTCCCGTGTGTGTTACACAATAGAACGCTAAAATTCACCTACAGATGTGTGGGTGCCAGATGCTGAGACTAGGCGGCCTTCCCCCCAGTCAGAGCAGCGAGGATCACTGGCAGCAAGGGCCATGTCAATGCTGGAGCTGGCTGGACTCCAGGGCAATGGGGACAGCGATGCCATTTGCTGAGTTCCAGCCATTGCTGTCAGTGCATGAATTAGATGTTATCATCCTCCTTCTAAAACTGAGGAACCTGAGACTCAAAAAGTGAAGTAAACTGCCCAAGACCCTACAGCCATTGAGGGATAGATCCAGGATCTGAACCCTTGTGTGCCTGCCAATCCTACACTCTGTCTACTGTACCAAATACCTCCCACATTTGTGTTGTGGTTGATGGTATTCACACTAGGATATAGAGGTGATGGTGATCTAATTCCTCAGGAAGAAGGGTGCAGTAGCATCCAGAGAGCAGGAGGTCCCAGAGAGCAGGAGGTCGTGGGCTCCACTTGGGCACAGAGATGGACAAAGAGCCAGGGAGAAGATTTGGAGGCTTTCTGCATGAGGTCCATGTCCCACAACCTGGAAGCAACCGGCGTATGACCTGTCCGTAGACTGCCCTGATGTGCGGGATCTCCCTTCCGGAGCACAGGGGGAGTTGATTTGCAACTTAGTTTTAGATCCAGTCTGAACTTTTGCTGTAGCTTTCAGAATTGAACCCCTCCCAGGCTCCAAGGGGTGGGGAGTTGAAAACGTATGTGTCCCTCTGCTCTGATCCCAGGAGCTGTTCTTCTGCCAAACAAATGAACTGCCACCATAATAAAAGCAAGTGCTTTGAACAAGGGTGCATCTGCTTACAAAAAAGAAAAAAAAAACTATCTAGATTGTTGTAAAGCAGAGGTCCCCAACATTTTTGGCACCAGGGACCGGTTTCACAGAGGACAATTTTTCTACGTACCAGGGATTGGGGGCAGGGGGAGGGGTAAGGCAGAGCTCAGGCAGCGATGCAAGTGATAGGGACCAGCTGTAAACACAGATGACAGCCAGCCACCGCTCACCTCCTGCTGTGTGGCCCAGTTCCTAACAGGCCACGCATGGGTACAGGTCCGCAGTCCGGGGCTTGGGGACTGCAGCTGTAAGGTATATTTGCCTTACTGACTCGTGCTTTCATGAAGAGAGACTTGACAGAGTCACAAGGGATAAAAAAGCCTCTTTGATGGAGAAACGTAATGAGGTCATTGAGGAAGAGTCGTACATGGGTTTATAAACTGTGTCTCAGGACCATCCAGGAGTCCATGGAAGCATCAAATGTTTCCATTAATGTGTTTCCCAAGCAGAGTTGAGCTGTACTTAATAAATGACTCATTTATTAAAATGTTTTATTTATCGTGACTTATTCCAGGTATAGCAAAACATACAAAGGGTGCAGACCTACATGGGCATCACTCAGCTTAAGAAATGAAACGTTCCTGATGGAGTAGAAGTGTTCTAAGTGTCTGACTCTTCTCAGCCTGTTGATTTCACCCAGTGGTTTGTGTGTGAGTCACCAACACGGGGGTGTATAGCCGTAGCTCATTCATTTTCCCTGCTGAATGAATTGCTGGGATATAACATTGCACGAATATAGCACAAGTCATATATCCATTGTCTTCTGGGTGGATATTTCTTATCTTTTTTTTAACCATTGACGATCACTCATATATACATCTCCTTGAGCTCATGGGCAAAAGTTTCCCAGTGTCTATACTGGGAGGGGAATTGCTGGGGTGGGAGGTAAGGGTGACCTAACATTTGCTAAATTGCTCTCCAAAGACAGTGAACATTAAAACATGTTTAATTTCCTTAAGTGACACCTATATCTTTACTGTGTTCTGTGACTTGTGTATCTGCACACAATTAAGGATGATGTCAAAAAAGGTAAATAGTGTGTTTCTGTCTATGCGCAGCACATTTGCTATACTTGTTATATTGTATCCTGAATGTGAAACTAAAGAGAAAGATTTGATTACTTCCCTCAAAAACCTCCATCCACTACCATCCTCCCCTAACATTTACTGTCGATTGCATCATCCCCATCTCTCAGAGCCTTCTCTGTTAATCCTTGGGGCTTTAATTCCTTCTTCTAGGGGATTCCTCATCATTTATTGCCACCAGTGCCAGGCAAGGCTCAGGCTTACTCTTGCTGGCACTGTCTTTCTAGATAGAGAGGGCCTCTATGAGAATCTTTGTTTTGTGTTTTCAACACAATCTTTTTGAAAAAATTTCAGAATATTACAGGGGTACAAATGTTTTGGCTACATAAATTGCTTTTGTATCATTTGAGTCAAAATTATAAGTGTGCCCAATAGTGTGCGTTGTACCTGTTAGGTGTGAATTTACCCATCCCCTTCTTCCCCCCACCACCTGCTTGATTTCCGTTGAGTTATACTTTCATATGTGCACATAAGTGTTGATCGATTAGTTCCAATTTAGTGGAGAGTACATGTGGTGCTTGTTTTTCCATTCTTGTGATACTTTACTTAGAATAATAGTCTCCAGCTCCATTCAGGTTAATACAAGAGGTAGTAGTTCAGCATTGCTTTTTATGGCTGACTGGAACTCCACGGTGTACCTATACCACGTTTTATTAATCCACTCATGTATTGATGGGCACTTGGGTTGTTTCCACATCTTTGCAATTGTGAATTGTGTGGCTATAAACATTTGAGTGCAGATGTCTTTATTTTAGAATGTCTCTTTTTCCTTTGGGTGAATACCCAGAATTGCTGAATCAAATGATAGTTCTACTTTTAGTTTTCTGAGGTGTCTCCATACTACTTTCCATAGAGGTTGTACTAGTTTGCAGTCCCACCAGCAGTTTATGAGTGTTCCTATATCTCCATATCCACGGCAGCATCTGTTGTTTTGGGACTTTTTGATAAAAGCCATTCTCACCGGAGTTAAGTGATATCTCACTGTGGTTTTAAGTTGCATTTCCTCGATGATTAGAGACGTTGAGTATTTTTTCATGTTTGTTGGCCATTAGTCTATCTTCTATTGAAAAGTTTCTGTTCATGTCTTTTGCCCACTTTTTAATAGGGTTGATTTTTTGTTTAGTTTTGTTTTGGTTTTTTTTACTGATTTGCTTGAGTAAAGCCACAACGAGTACGAGAGGATTGTGAAGCATCTGAAGACTGCTTCATAATTGAGTGCTGGTCTGGGATTATACCGACCACCATGTTTCTTTCAGGCTAATGAGGGAAGAATGGAGATTTTCTTAATAACAAATGATGTGGTTCAGCCCAATGTAAGCCAAGGACATCTCCCTGCATTAGTCAATGTTTTTTCAGAAGTTTGAACAGGAAAAAAAATGGTAAGAGCATTGACTCCTCACTCGGTATGTGATAACACAGAACCCACAGAATGGGCGTCAGAAACATATTCGAGCTAAGAGCAGCAATTTCCTGTCAGCCAAGAAAAAAAGCAACACCAGGTTAATGCAGTGCTGTTAATTTGAATTTAATGCACTTTGTGTATTTTTGTATTTAATTTAAAATTTCATTTGACTTTATAGTTATGCAGGAACTCTAAGCATAAGGAGATAACATTTTTCCTTGTTTTAGACATATTTAAGGAACTAAAGATAAAAATAAGTTTGGGGAGTTGGAAGTAGGTTGTCCTTGACAGGGATCCATACATTTCTAAAGTGAAATCAAACGTCTTCATATAGCTGAGACCCAGCTGAAGCATTTAAATAAGGCTGTCTAAAATCTCAATGATGGCAGAAAAGGAGACAGATTTGCAATGGTAATCTTGATTACAAGGGTAACTCACTCATCTTCAGCTTTGGGTCCTTGTGCAGTCTACTGTTTGACCCCTTCTTTGGCAGAAGTTCTTGGTCTTCATCACTCTGCAGCTCCCTCAAAGCTGATATAGGCTCTCAAAATCCATACCCTAGACCCTGAAGCTGAGAGATCAACAGAAATTCCCTGCCTAACCTATCAGGGATCATTGCCAGATACTTCCCACTCAAGCGTTTCCAACACAGATCATTCAAGATGGTGAATGGGTTACCCAGGTGCTGGAAGAGCTAAGAGGGTAAGCAAGGGAGGGTGAGGCCACAGCAGGGAGCCACGATCCCCTTAAAGAGGCAGGGACACAGCCAGGAGGGGAGGCTACCCGAGCACAGAAGCCAGAGCCATCTGTCAGGAGTTAGAATTGCTGCAGGGACTGCTGGTAGGAGCTAAGCCTGGAGGGAGGACAGCCCAGAGCGGGTGCAGTACCATGAGAAGCAAAGAGAATGGCCGCCCCTTCTCCTGTTCTCTGATCTTCCACCAACAGTTCTCATTGACGAAACCAATTGGCAAGAAAGCCTGGGAGATGCACTTCCTGTGATAAAGAGCAAAGCTGGGGAGCAGAGGGGGACAGGCACATGAAGACAGGCCCCCCAAGTTCTGTCTTCTTGCCTGGAGACTCTCTACTCCTCTCTGATAACTCACACTGGGATTGAGCACTGGTGGATGACCCCACCTGCTGCTCACTGCTACGGCCTCACCCTCTGGCAGGAAAGGCAAACCGAATGCCTATTTTGTACAGTTCCAACTGGTTGCTATGGCCACTGGAGCCCTGTGCTGAAGTTCTTATGGCTCCATCTTTGTGTGTGGAGTTAGGAAAAGCGATTGATTGATTAATGATGTCTGCCATGAGATCTCTACTGCTCATGGATGCCTGGACTCTATCCTCGTCCCAGGCTGGGGGATTCTCTCTTCTCTCACTTCCTAAATGTAGAGGCTCCACAAAGGGGCTCGGAAGCAGAACATTTGTCCCCTGGTGTCCCCTTCATCAGTGCAAGCAACAGGCCAGTCAGGTATTTGCACTTTAATTTCATACTGAGTTACTATCTTTAGACTTTTCCTGCGGAAGTGTGTCAGCATGTCCTGGTGTGGCTACATATTTATTTACTTGCCAGCACATTCTAGAATATTGAGACAGACGACGTGAACCATGACATCACCTTCCCTTCACGCTGCGTAAAGTCCCACGCACGCTTCGCCTTCTCCCCCCAGGAAGCCTGGCGGCAAACATCTTTTCCATGAGATCGGTTTTAGGAAACTAAACATTGGGATGGAAGGTGTCCCGCAAGCAACTTCTGTTTGGGGGCCACAGTGGGATGTTTCCTTAAGTGAGGAGTGCAGGGGCCTGATGCCTTTCTGAAACAGAGGAGGGAAAAAGATAGGGAGAAAAGAAATTAGTCAAACATCTCCAAAAATTAACCTACAGCATTTCCATTGAATGTACCTGGGGGAGGAGAGGGAGGGAGACAGAAAGGGCTGCAGGAAGAAGGGGCTGCCCTCACTGCAGAAGCTTCTGTCCTTTCCATCAGACATTCATTCCCCTGCAAGGGACAGTCACCCTCCCGGGTTCAGGAGGTGAAAGGGAACCGCCACAACTTCCTCCTGGAGCTCAGAACCAGGAAGTCGAGGAATTCGAATAACCTCAGTGTCAGCCTCTGAGCAGCGCGTACAACTTCTAGGCACGTTGCAAATCCAATACCTAGGGTAATAGATGGGATTGTAAACGGAGACTTCTCCAGGAAAAGCCCATAGTCTGCAGAGTCCACGGTCTTCCCATGAATGAGTGTGAACTTGGTAACGTGCCTTTGAGGAGTAATTTCTAAAAGTGCTGATGTATTTGCACCTTGTTTCATTAGCGAAGGATTGTTGCGGGAGGAGGTGGGGAGGGTGATGGAAATTCGTAGTTTGTCGATCCCCGCTGAGAGTGTGTTTCCTAGGAAACCAGCCGGGATGGAGAGCGGCAGGCTCTCTGAAGGGTGACAAGACTGAGAAATATGAAAGCGAATATGCACAGGGAAAAGAAAAAGTAAATCACTGGCGGAGCCCCTAGGTATTTAATTAATAAAGAAAATATTCCATTCGCAGTGAAATCTTTTGGAACTGCTGATGAGGTAGAGGGAGGGGACGAGGAAGTGGGGGCCATACAGACGCATACAGCGACTGGACAGGAATACGACCTAGAACAGTGCAGCCTTGTTAATATGCCAAATATTAAGAAACTGTTCAGTGAAATAATAACATCATCTCCATTTCAGCTTTGTATCATAAATGAAAATAACCATCTAATTATCCTCTGAGAGCGAAGCCAATACCACTTCCTCACTATCAGCAGTTCGCAGGCGCTGGTTCATTTCACCGGTGGAGGCCACGTGTTAAATGTAGCTGTGCTAGGCTGGACGCGTAGACTGAAACAGGATCCGCACTTTTCACCGTCCTCTTCACGATCGCTTGATTCATCAGCTCGGAAGGGACAATGGTGGTGGCAGGCAAGTCTATGTTTTGGCCCATTAAACGGGATATTTCAAAGGAGTAGGCAGCAGAACTTTTGAAGTAAGCTAGATTTTACGAATTATTTCTGCCCCATTTCACCACTTTTAAGTAACTGTAGCACTTTACACAATCATTTTTACGTGATTTGTTTCTTCAACTCTGAGCCCCAGAGGGTTTTGGCAGGCAAATCTGTGCTGAGGCCCTGCTCACTGGATATTTCAGCATCGTTGGAAGAATCGTCTGTTGGATCCAGTTTTCGTTCGATGCTGAGACTGCAGGTCCTTTGTCAGTCTTTTGTTTGCGTTGATGACCCTCAGAGATGAGAGGTGCGCATTTTCGTGAGAGGTAGAAAGTGCGGATCCTGTTTAAGTAGCTCATGCCTCTAATTCCAGTGCTTTGGGAGGCCAAGGCGGGAGGATCGCTTAAGGCCAGTAGTTTGAGAGCAGCCTGAGCAACATAGCAAGATCCCATCTCTAAAAGATTTTGAAAATTAGCCACATGTGGAGGCACATGCCTGCCGTCTCAGCTGCTTGGGAGGCTGAGGCCGGAGGATCACTTGAGCCCAGGAGTTTGAGGTTACAGTGATCTACGGTGACGCCACTGCACTCTAGCCTGGGTGACAGAGCGAGACCCTGTCTCTTAAAAAATGTGCACTGTTCTGTCCAAATTCTTTCACTGCCTTGCCTTTATGATCAACACTATGGACTCAGGAACTAAAAGAATGAAAGCTGGCCAGGATGGGGGGGTGCCACTTTGGGACATGAGGTGCACTCACTTAACTGCCCGTGTACACCCCTGATGGTCACCTGCATACACCTCTGATGGTCACTGCCCCTTTCCTGCCCTTCCTGAGGGTGGGAAATGTGGTCTTGGTGGACTAAATGGAGCTATGTGTTTAAGGCGAGGAGGGGGTAATGTTTAAAAGACATTTTCATTAATCCCACTAAATATTTCTGTGCCTCCAATGTAACTAATATTTAAATATCAGGTACATTATAGGAGGCATCCGGTTGCCTGATGAATATTGTAATTTATTTTTCGACTAAAATACTGACAGGGCATGAGATTTAGTTTTCTGTGAAAGCAAAGGTCTATGAAAGTATGAACTTGAATTCTGAACAGGTGCAGCTCAGGATGTTTTGAGAACTCAGCTTTTGGCTAGCTCATGATGTTTATAAGTTCCTAGAATCATCTTTATCAATATTTTGTCATTGTTGTGCTTTGGCGTGTGAATTAGGTTTATTTTCAGTGATGTGTATATAATTACGTATTATACCTCATTCGTAATTACAAGTGTGTGAGCATTCGTACATGTCTGGGTATGTATGTAGGAAGTAAAATCTTAGTGTAAACCTCTGATAACTTATGAATCTCGTTAACAGGATAAGGTCTTGCCCCAGATCCTAAAGCTAAATGTTCCCAGATCTATGAGTCTTCACAGAAAAGGGGAAAACGGTTATTTTCATTGTTTCTTAAACAACAAAAAGAAGGCTTTCTCTTTGGTTGTTGATTCTGAAGGTTTTCTCTTGACTCATAATCCCGGTGAGAATGTCTTCTCTGTTCATTCGCTGTTTGCAAAGGCGAGTTCCTGGTGGAGAGGATCCCTGTTTTAGTGAACTGTGTTAAAAGCTGAAATGCTAGTTTCTATAAAAGAGATGAAAGAATAACATAGTCATGACATATAAACTCTGTACAGCTCATTAACCTAAAAACTGAAGAAGAGCAATTAAAACACTTTATTTCCTTTCAACATCTGACTACACCTTGCAGATTCTGGAAGGGTAGGAGGGTGTGGGTGCACGTCCAAATGCTTGGTGGGTCCGAGTTTTCTCCAGCACCTTCTTGGTGACATTGTACCAGTAGCACAATACACATTTATACAGGGTGTCCCTCTTAAATCTGAAAATATTACTTGAATTGAATCATCTTTTAACACCTTGAGGCAGAAATTATTTAGATCATCTACTCCTTTTCAGACAAGATAACTGAGGCACAGAAATATTAAGTAACTGTCCCAAGATCACATAGTAAGTGGAAGAGCCAGGATTTGAACCCAGACAGTGTGTGGGTCCAGAGCCCACAGGCCTAACAGTGGTCTACACTGTCTCCGGTCTGGAGCTGAAGTTTGGCCCCAGCTTCTGCAGTGAACCGACCCCCGCTTAGGAACCCAGCACCAGGGAGAGGGTTCGCTCTGCACTGAGTCCCGCCTGACCTGCTTCGGTTCGTAAACTATTCTCCCACTGCCGGTGGCACGACGACAGGAAAATTTGTGCCTTTTCCAAAAGATAATATTGTCCTGGGCTCCAAAAATCTGCAAAATCCAAGCCATACTTCAATAAACCTGCCTGTCTGGCATTTGTTCATTTTTTTCTAATTTATACCTTGTGTCCAAAAAGGAGTTGAAGCAACTTATAAAAAAGACACGTATATCTATACTTATTAAAACAAAAATAGAGAATTGCAAATGTGAAAAGGAAATGAAGCAAATAGATGATTCTATTTACTGTAATTAAGCATTACAGTTAGTTATTACCCTGGCATTTTCCTCCACTGATTAGGAGCAGAACTGCGTGTTTGTTTTCAACCCATCAACTGACTCGTGTGCCTGGCAAGCGCTCCGTGCTCCGGGTGAGACAGAGGTGACTTGGAGGAAGTCTGAGAAAGTCAAATCTAGTGAGAACTAGATTGCGTGGAACTTAGTGCCATATTGAGTCATTCATGTTATAAATAGGGTTCTGCAAGGTGAAAAAGCTGGTATTTCTGGGAGAGAAACCCCTAGACTTTCAGGATTCTAACAGGTATAGTTACCTTATCGTATATTGATACTAGCCAGGAAAGAATCAACAGCTGTAAGACGAAGAGAGAGCTGGCCAAGCTGCTCGATATTGTTTAGCTGTGTGTTGCATCGCGTCGTGTTGTGTTGTGTTGTGTTGCACTGAGTCGTATTATACGTTGTATGGTACCATATCATATCGCACCCCACTGGGATGTTTCCGTACTCACAGATATCAGGAGGAAATGGCCATCCTGACTGCCTTCCATACTATAGAGGCATCATTTCCTCCCTGCGACATTCCTGTCACTTGATCTAGCTCCCACATTCAGTGTGGTAGAGAAATAATGACAAACAGAAGAGCTAATGTTTATTGAGCACTTACTATGAGCCATCTTTTAAGCATTTCCCATGTATCAACTCACTTCACAACAACTCTATGAGGTAAGTCCTGTTACTGTCCTTATTACAAAGATGAGAACATTGAGGCACAGAGGTGTTAAGTAATTTCCTCAAGGTCACACAGCCAGTGGATAGCAGAGCTCTTAACCACTGAGGTTTTTGAGATGATCCTTTCATTTCTAGATTGTATTGTTAGGAAAACGTTCTGAGCTTCATCCTCAGTCTGCCTTCAAGCGCCTATAGCCGCTGATCCCATTTTATTACCATGGCAGTGCAGAGTAAGCACATACTTTCTTCCAAATGAAAATGCTCCTGCCCCCGTGTCAGAGATGTAAGTCCTTGCTTCTAAAAAAGGTAAACACAGCCCCAATTTTTTCCCATCAGTTTCTCTCTCTTAGGCAGCATAGTGAGAGGTTAAGAGCCTATCTCCTAGGTCTAGGCAGCACAAGTTCAAATCCCAGTTGTGCCAACCATCAGCTGTGTGACCCAGGACATGTTGCTTAACCTCTCTGTGCCTCGGTTTCTATACCTAGCAATAGTAAATATCATTTTTGCAGATATAATCACTAAACTAGACATAATATCTGCAAAATATTCTATAATAAGCTGTTTCACAACATTTAAATCATTTGTGTGTATAAAACAGAACCTAGTGTGATGCAAATAGATGAGTTATTACCGCAGACCCACCCCCCCAGCCTGGGGCCTTCCTCTGGACACATGTGGTCATTGGTCATTGCCCATAACCCCCTTAAAGAGCAGCACTCAGAAATGGAGCAAAGACGCTGAGTCTCCTAATGACCTATAAACAGAATTCGTTTTTAAAATCCGTGAGCATTAGTTAATTGTATACATTATCTCAATACGGAGGAGAGAATGATGAGTTTGATCTGGGGGAGGTTAATTAAGTGACTCTTCCAAATTTATTCAATACATCAGTGGCGGAGTTAGAATTAGAAGTCCAGTTTCCTATGGCTTTCTTGCTTACTTAGCAGTTCTCCTCCGTGCTTGTCACCTTCCTTACTGACGTGACATCCTCGTCCTTTATGTCTGCGTTGGTTTCCTCCTTCGTTCTGTTTCCGTTTGCGCTCGAGTCTGTTCGTGGAAACACCGTTCTCCAAGTCGCCCAGTAATGAATCTTGAAATGACCTTGGATTCCTTTCTTCAGTCTCTGCCACCAGAATCTAATCAGCCACCAGCAGTTCCTGCCTCAGTCCAGCGAACAAGCAGCAGGAGGTGGTTTCCTAGGACCTCTCAGTTCTCTGAGTTTGGTTCTGCATCTTTGCCTCAATCTAGCCATTTCTGTCTCCAAAACTCCTCTTGGCCCCGTGTCCTTCCCCTGCGCTTTCACCGTCTCATCCGCTGCTCCTCCGTACCTGCCCCAGAACCAAGCGTGGCGTGAAACGGTCTAGGTGTTTCCATTCAGCCCAATTCCACCCAAATCCTGGGAAATTGCTGCATCTCCTGCAGGCTTGTAGGTGGACACTCCACCTGTCGGAGCAGACGCCCATGTGGCACCCTGAATGAGAGCACCCTCCCGGTGACACAAACTGCACCGAGACAGTGACCAGGCGTGTGACCACACCACCACAGTAGACAGAAGGAGGCTTCTAAGACACCCTATTGCCAGCGGGGTGGTTTCGAGCAGAAACCCATTGGGGTTTTGTAATTTTCAATTTCTAGAATGAAACGTGTAGGAAGGCAGAGCAAAGATAATTATTTGCCCGCTTCGGAAGATTCACCTGACCACACTGTCATTTTAAACAATAACAACAGGGGCAAGAGAAATAAGGAAGAATTCTTTGGATCAGCAGACTCTTTATTTGATTCTTCTCCCTATCCTTCCTTCCCTTCTCCTCTTTCTCCCCTCAGAACTGGTTCTCAGAGGGGTTCCTCAAGGCTCAGGGGACTGATATTTAAGAGCTTAACTCCTGGGTCTAGGCAGCACAAGTTCAAGTCCAAGTGCTGCCAACCATCAGCTGTGTGACCCGAGACATGTTGCTTAACCTCTCTGTGCCTCACTTTCCCCATCTAGTAATAGTAAATGTAATTGTTTGCAGATATAATCACTAGTCATGTTATCTGTAAAATAGCAGATACTCTTGTAGCTCTCAAGAGTAATGCCGA
>NW_012152951.1:4468166-4469348 GCF_000956105.1 Propithecus coquereli
TGGCATTGCCTCGCTGTAGTACCTGAGTTTTTCTCACTGTCTCACTCCTGCAAAATGCACAACACTAATTATGGGCACTTAGAACCTACTGATTCATAGGGATTAATTAACAACAACATGATAGAAAAACCTTGAACAACCTGGCTAGACAAGACAGTGAGAAGGTCAGAGCCAGCCTTAACGACGAGAGGCCGTCAGGGTCAGGGAGGAACCAGGGTATGTTCAGAATAAGTCGAACATGTACCACAATGTAGTATCTTTATTTAATTGTGATTGTTAGAATACCACGGTTCCTCAGAATACCAGGAATAATTTCTATATTTTCCATGACCGTTATATTCGGTCGCATTCTCTATTTCTATTCAATCTTCCTTACTTAACTGGGCTAGATTCTGTGTCCAGAATAAATATACAAGTTATTCCAGTCAGAATAGTCTATCTCTTGGCTGTAACGGATAGATGCAGGGCCTGAAAGGCTAGAGCTCAGGAAAAGAAAAGATTTCATATTTATATTCCGTAAGTGGAATGAGATGTTAATCTAGTTAAATTTGGTTTTTGATAAATATTTTCATAGGAAATATCATCTGGTGTTTCCACTTGCATCTCTGACATATCTTGATAGTCACATATGTTTTTCTGTGCTTACCAAAACCTGAATCCTCATCATCTATCTGTGAGAACTCATCTCTGGATCCCCATACCATGGAAGACTTGAAAAGGTGAATAAGGAAACAATTTCCAGTTCAATGCTCTCGATGAACAGAGTGCTCGTTTTATTATTTTTAAAAATATATCTCCATGGATTATGGGAATAGAATGGTAGGTTACATGTGCAGCCTCTAGACCTAAAGAAAACATTAAAAATTAGTCCCTCAACATCTCTTTGATTTCCCTTTTCCATAATTGAAAAGGGCGTTGTATTCTGAGCCCTGCTATGGTAGGGTTTGTGATCATGTGTGTTTTCCTTAGTGGAGTCTTCCTCCTTAGTAATTCTTCTATTTTTCTTTGTCTCCCTTGTCAACAGCCAAACAGTGGTGTTTTATACTTTTCCCCTCACTCTCTAAGCATCTATACCTCCTCACCTCATTTATCTTTCTGTATGTGATTATCCATCCATCCACCCATTCACCCATCTACCCATCCACCCATCCATCCATTTACCCATCCACCCCCCATCCACCC
>NW_012152951.1:4469398-4475972 GCF_000956105.1 Propithecus coquereli
AGTACATTCACTTTGTTGTGTGGCCATCACCATCCATCCATCCATTTAGCACAAGTGGAGCTCCGTCCCTATTAAACAATGATTCCTGAGACTCCCACCCCGCCCCCAGCCCCTGGCAGCCACCATTCTACTTTCTGGGTCAGTGAATTTGAGGCTCCTATAATAGGAGCCTCATGTAAGTGGAATCATGTATTTGCCCTTTTGTAACTGGCTTTTTCCACTTAGCGTAATGTCCCCAAATTTCACCCATGTGGTAGCAGGTGTCAGAGTTTCCTTCCGTGTTAAGGCTGACTAGTATTTAATTGCATGTATGGACCACATTGTGTTTCCCAGTTCCTCTGTCCATGGACACTGGGATTGCCTCCAACTTTTGGCTATTGCAAAAAATACTGCTACGAAAATGGATGTACAACTATCTCTGTGTGCCCTTGATTTCAATTCTTTTGGGTCATGCCCAGAAGATTGCTGGATCGTGTGATAATTCTATGTTTAATAGAATTTTGGAGAACCACCGTACCGTTTCCCACAGCAGCTGCACCATTTTACATTCCCACCAGCAGTGCACAAGGGTTCCAACTCCTCCATGTCATTGCCAACTTGTTATCATATGTATTTTTTTTTTTTATTGGTCATAGCCATCCTAATAGGGGCGGGGTTACTGTGGTTTTGATTTGCATTTCCCTGATCATTAGTGATGTTGAACATCTTTTCGTGTGTTTATTAGCCATTCATATATCTTCTTTGGAGAAAGGTCTATTCAAATCCTTTTCCCATTTCTTAATTGGGCTCCATTTTTAGTACATAAACAACCTTATTGCCTAGGCAGCCAGATGTAGTGGGAAGATCCAAGTTCAGACATTCTAGAAGTCTTGGATTTTAATTCTAACCATTAAAATACTATTTAGCCTTAAGTATTAATACTTCTTTGTACCCATCTGGGTTCAGTTTCGCTTATCTGTAAATGAGGGCATTGGATTATATAATCTCTCAAGGTCTGGTCCAGGTTACAAAGCCCGGGATGGTGGTAATTATTCAGACATTGGCTTTGGGGTGCTTATTGTATGCAAACTCTTCAAATCCATGTCTTCGAGTCAGAATTCCAATTAAGGATGCATTGCTCAGTGCTTCTGTTTCTCTTAATTCTCTTAGGGTATATGATAGATTTTTGACGGTATTTAGATTCTAAGAAGCAGTCACCATGAGATTACAGCTTCTGAAGGGTCAGCATTTTACTAGGTCAAATTTTCTGCTTAAATTGCTTGACAGTTTCCCTTAATAGCAGAACAGTACACTTTACTTAGAAAACCTGTGCTCAACAGTTTAGAGACTGTCACCAGAACGCGTATATAAATGATGCACACATACTGAATAACCATTATTGCATGACAGAAAGAAAGCATATTTAAGGAATTAAAAACAAGAAAGCTGGAACTTTCTGGCAAAAAAAAAAAATCTTTCCTGTTTGTATCACCTTTGTTTTTAGGGGTTTTTAAAAATGATTTTTCCGTTCCTCATAATAGAGCTTTTATCTTATGTTATTGATTCTAATCAAAACCAGTCGCCAAACCCTGCCTTTTTCCTGAACCTTCCTTTGTGATGATGTAGGCTATTAGAGCAAATACACGTTTTGGGATGCTTAAAATGGAAATGAGATTTATCAGCCAAGCAACCTTTACTGGATTCAGTCACTATGCCAGTTCCACTCATCATTGTGTGCGACGTGTGTGACGTCATGTGACATCATGACTCCAGGCACCAGAGGATGCACAGAGCAAGAGGCTGGAATCTTGTGGGTGAAACACACACACGTGCACACGCACACACACGCCCCTAACGCTAAGCCAGAAAGACCATGTGGTGAGGTCGCCGTGCAAGGAAGGAAGCAGTTAATTTGCTCCTGGGCGGGGGCGGGGAGTGGCTGAGGCTGGAGTGATTGTCCAGGAGGCTTCATAGGGAAGGAGACCCCGGAGGCGTCCTTAAAAGAGAGCTAGAGGCTCACAAGGTGCAGCAGGTGGGTGCAGGGGTGGAGAAGGGTGTTCGGAGCAGAAGGCAGAGCAATGTGCACATGCTCAGCGTGTTGCAGGATGTGCCCCCTGGGGAGAGAACGTCCGGCGATGTCACATGACGTCACACGCATCACATGATGTCACAGAGCGGGGGAGGGGTGGGCGGCCATGCTGAATACACAACGCAGGGCAGGTGGTGCAGGGGTTGTGTGCCCAGCTGTCTGAGCCTCGTTTTCTGACTTGTAAAATGGTGTCGAAAATGCCTAGAGTGAGATTAGACGCAATACCTGAAGTGATTCGCACATGTGGGCTCATACCGGGCGCTCAATAAATATTCATGCTCTGCTTTGTGTCTTCTCAGTGGAGACTTTAAAGGCTCTTTTGCTCCCTATTTCCGGGGCTACAAGTGCCTGAGAAAGTCCCAGACTGCCGCTGCCTCCCAAGCTCAGAAGCTGGTCCATCCTCCATCTCCCCCTTTCTGCCTGTGTCCCCTCAGCAGGGCCGTACTCTGCCTCCTGGTTGGCTCCCCTGGACGGTGCCCCTTGGGGGGTGGCCTGCCACTGTCTCCTGGCTGCCCTTGGTGGCTGCGTCTCTGCTGTCCTTGAGCAGATGCCCCCCCCAACGCCGGTCTCTGCCATTTGCCTGATCTAGGCCCCCAGGGAAACCACACTCCCCAGCAGACCCCAAGCACCCAGGGTACCTGCTTTACCTGGGAGATGTAGTGACAAATTCTCTAGTTCCCTGAGGAGTGCAGGCCTTGTTCTGTAACAAACGGGAAGATATTGAAGGGTGTTGAGTGGAACAATGGTGCGATTAAACATATGTTTTTTTAAGGCAGTCATGAAAGAGTTAAGGAAGGATGAAGTAATGGATATTCCTTCCCATTTCCAAACACTTTTGAATTATGAGCATGTAGAGGACAGCTGTATCCACAGAGAGGCTAGGGCTAAGGAGAAAACTCTGTGGCCACCAACATTTCAGGAAAACACATGTGAAAAGGAACTTGTAATGAATGATGGGGCAGAGAAGGAGACCCAGAGATGATGCCAAGGAAGAGAAGGGAAGAAAGAGTTTCAAGAAGGAATTCCTGCCCAGTTTCAGAGGCTAAGTGCAAAGGAGGTGTCAAACTTAATATCTATTAATAGATCTTCAAAGTTCTCCCGAATGATAAGAAGGAAGATAGTACCCATCTCAAAGGTTGTAATTAGTATTAAATAATATGTATGAAATGCTCAGGACATTTCTTGACATATGGCAGATACTTAAATCCTTATTTGAAATATAATTTCCCCATGCTATCCTGAAGCTTTGGATTTAGGTATCTTTCAAAATATACGGGTGTATATTTTAATGTGAATAATAAAATTAAACAATGTGTTCGTTAAAGCTAAACTTTCAGTCGTAGTGTTTCTAAGTTGTTTAGTTGTGTGTGAATATACACAAGACATATACACAAGAAATATACACCAGAAAAAGAATTAAGTACACGTGGAAAATGCATATAAATTAATATTTGAGGGGTTTCTGGAAGGAGAATTGAACTAAGTGTGCTGACCAGCAAGCTAGGAGTAACAATATCTTTTGTAGGAAACATGTTTTAAATAGAATTTATTAGCTTTCTGGTCAGAAAAGATAAGAGCATTGCTTAGTCCATGACCTCAGCAACCGTTAGTATAGAAACAAATTGGGTTTGACTCAAATATAGACATCTTAAGATGCTCTTTATTTCATAGCTATTATATCTCTGATTTCCTACCATTGTTACAGCCATCCTTGGGCTGCCAAATTCCAAACAATCATTGGCTTTATTTCCCTTGCATATTTCTTCCTGATTCTACTATCTGTGTGCAGTAACAATACAAACAAGGGTGATTACAAAAACATTAACAAACAATGGTACATAGACAGATACCACTCAGAACGATGCTGTTCATGGCATCGGAGCAGGATCTTGGAGATTCCTAGCCATGCTGGATCACACAGAGGTTCAGCGGTCCCAGGAGAAGGGAAGGCGTGGCTGGGCAGTCCAGGCTATGGGGACAAGGACACTGTTAACAGAAAAAAGCCAAACTGTAAAATAATTCAAGGAGGTTTATTCTGAACCAATATGAATGACCTTGGCCCGGGGATCTGTACCCAAGATGCCTTAAGCAGTCCCAAGGCAAATGGGTTACAGTTTGGTTTTATACATTTTAGGGAGACAGGAATTGCAGGTAAAGCCATCAATCAATACATGGAAGGTATACATTGGTTTGGCCCTGAAAGGTGGGACATCTTGAAGTGGAGCTTACAGGTTATACGTGGGTTCAGAGAGTCTTTGATTTGTAATGGGTTAAAGAAATAAAGCTTTGTCTAAAGACTTGAAGTCAGTAGAAAGGAATGCTTGAGTTAAAATAAGGAGGGCTGATATCTGTCATGTGATACCCTACCAGCATCAGGTTGGAAAGGAAGGCACATTATACCAGCTTAATAAAAATGAAACCCATTTAACGAGATTTTACGGTTTGTAAGGATGGACTTAACCTTTGCCTTGCATGGCCTTAGGTCCTGTTAGTAATGTAGTATATCTTATTTGCCACAAAGAGTCTGTTTTGTCCATCTTATGATCTTTATTTTAACACTGATGCGGGTGTGCCTAAACTCCAAAAGGGAGGGGGTATAAGGAGGTGTGTTGAACCTCCCTTTCCATCATGGCTGGTAACTCAGTTTTAAGGTTTTTCTGAGGTCTCCTTAGCCAAGAGGGGGTCCATTCACTTGATGGGGAGCTTAGGATTTTATTTTTAGTTTATAGTACTCGTGGGGCCCAAAGACAGTGCTGTCTGTACACCAGTAGAGAAGCGTTCCGGTATTTTAATAGCTTGTCTACAGTGGTTACACTAGCTGAATGTCATTGACGCTAGTACATAGGTTCAAATTACTCGGTCTCTAATTTTCTACTGGTCCATTATCCCAGCAGCATTAGGATGATAATAAAGCATATTGAGTTTATTTATTTTGCTATCATTGTCACCAAACCTTTACTTCAGAACTAGAAATAGATCATTATCTTCAGAAGAAAAGGAGCCACTTACAAGGCTGTAGAGAGTCTTTTCCACTGGACAGAGTTGGACTCAGCTGCTCCCTCCTGCCCACCATGGTGTGAAATCCTTGAGAGCAAAGGCAGACATTGGTCACCTTGGTGTTTCCAACACCTGACACTGGGCTGGGCACATAGGAAGTGATTAATACATGTTTGTGAGTGAATAAACAAGATTATTCTCGATTCCTTTGGGGTCTAGAGCTAGCTGAAAATATGAGGACCCGTGTTCCATTCCCTTCGGGTAAATATATTCTAAAGCATTTGGCCCCTTGCCTTACCTGATGAGATGCTGAGGAGGTCTTTGCATCTAACACCGGGCTTCTCATTGGGGAGAGCACGCACACACCTGCTTACTGGCAAAGTGGGTGGAGAGCAGCTCTGTGCACATATTTCAATATACCCCACCCCAGAATGCTTCCCAGAGAAAAAGCACTTGGCACTTAAATAATCCCATCTCCTGAAAGTGAATGAAAGAGAAAAGGGAACGAGAAAGGGATGAACACGTGTTCAGATAGAATTAAAATTAAATTAGAAGAGAAGGAGGGTGTGGAATGCCCTTCCATATCCAGAGGTGGGAAAAACATATAAGTAATTGCTGGCTAATGAAAAGAGAGGTGATAAAGTGAAGGAGTAAGAGCAAGATCCGCCCAAGGAAACTGGGGTAAGGGAAGTGTTTATATTCAATGAGAACAGGTTTTCCTGGGCTACGCAGCATGAATTTTCATCACGCCTCTTTACTATTCTCTAGTCAATTTCAATCACTTCACTCCTATTAGGAAAACAATTGCTTGATGTTGAAATCAGTATGTGCTGAACACTCTCAAGTTGAAAGGCAAAATGCAAAGGGTGGGAGTCTCAGAGGGAGAGGAAGAAGGAGAAGACACCAAACCAACTCAAAGCTTTCCTTCCATCAAACGCAACACCTTTTCATCACCATTCACTCCAAAACACACACGTTACCAGGCAGAATGAAAAGCACAGATCAAATAGCTCCTGAAAATGCACTTGCATGTAGACTGCAAATCTTGTTTCAGAGTCAGAACGCACCCTTCCTCTGAGGATGGAAGATTCATTCCCACAGAGGAAGGTGATGTTTAGTGAATAAAGGTCTAAATGATACTCAGCCCATTCTAGTTGAAGGGGAACAAAGCTGAAGTAATGAGACCCACCATGGAGATGTGACCTATGAACCTTTGTCCATACATGCTGGGTCACCAGAGATCGGAGAGAAAGACCCTTGGTGGCTTCACCTAATGGCATGGCTCTTCTTGAGTTGAAATAATCAGCAAGCGCCAATAATTGAAGGGGAGGGGTAAGTGGATATTAATCATGAGGAATTTACCTGGCATTGAAGTGGACAAAATATGACCATCCACAGGATGTTCACTGAGATTTGGCATTGCCTCGCTGTAGTACCTGAGTTTTTCTCACTGTCTCACTCCTGCAAAATGCACAACACTAATTATGGGCACTTAGAACCTACTGATTC
>NW_012152951.1:4477387-4486803 GCF_000956105.1 Propithecus coquereli
TACAACAGAATAGGACTAAAGAAAGAAAGACAAAGAGAAAATGGTAAGAGGGAGCCCAAGACAAAGTCAGTCCACCAGACTATTTACAAGAAGCCTTGTAAAAATTATCCAAAGGTAGATCACAGATGTGGCTCTAAATTTTCTAGCGGTCAAAGCGAATAGCAGGAATGAGCCTGGAACAAGGCTCACAGGCTTTCCAAGATAGACTCACATCAGGTGCTAAAGAGAAACATAAAACAGAGAACAAGGATGACTGCCCTGTCTTTAGAATCCTAATGGTACAAGGAAATATTGTTGCTGAATCTATGTGAAACCCACTCCTGTTGACTAGGTCACAGTGGGGCCAGACCGTGCCTAAGGCAGGATAAAGCTAGTTTCCCTCCATCCATGATGTGACTCACAAGGGACAGGGCTGGGGTGATGTGCTGACGTCTCAGTCTGTGGCTTCCCACAAACAGGCCCCCAGTAGCAGGGCCTGCATCTGAGTTCGACAGAAGACATGATGTGTCCTGTCCCTCACCTCCCCAGACAGCCCCAGCCTGCCCGCCTGTCGTGTATGAGTAAAACTCCCAACGTCAAAGAAACAGTTTAGGGGAGAAGAATAGGGAAGTGTGGAAAATACCTAAAACCTGCGATCTCTGCTTTCTTCTTCCCTCCTTTCCATGAGAGAGCCTCTCAAATTTCCCAGGTGCCCAGGGGGAGGCTTGGAGCAAACAGGGTTTAGCCAGGTTGGCAACCACCTCTGCAGAGTCATGGATGTTAAAAGGTGAGCGCTTGCTGCTGTCTGCCCCCATGTCACCCAGGGCAGCCTCACCTATCCACGGCACCCTTGCTCTGCCCTCCTTTTCGCTCAGTATTTCCCAGTCTGGCTTGGTGGACAACTTGGAAAGGAAAGCGTGGCTCTCTGGGGAACTCCCGCCTGGTTGGGTGTTTGAGTTCTATGCACCATTGGGCAGGAATAAGGAAGTGGCAATTGCTTGTGACCATAGACCAAAGGGTGACTGTGAACAAAGCAGGGGTCTTCAGTCTGGGCAATGGAGGTGGGACTGTTTTGATCAGGAGCGAAGAGGTGATTGTATGGTTAGAAGGAAAGGCCAGGGGTGCATGATTTCAACAGCCCAGCTCCCAGCAAGGACCACTTCTCGCAAGCCCTGCGGAAAAGGAAGGTTAATGATGTGTGGAAAATGACCGCATCCATCGAGTGGTCCACTATCTTGTTTGTCTTTAGCTCTTGAGCCAAGATTTTAGAATATGTTTTTGTCTCTACCTGATAATGGACTGGCAATGCCTCAGAAGATTCGGATGGGGAGTTGGGGCAGTCACGCAGCGGAGACAAAGACACTTAACTAAGTTATGCTGTCTGTTGTGTGTTCCTGCTTGGATCTGTCTTTCCTAACAGTTCCCAGAGCAGTCACACTTAACTGGATTTCGTCATCCGGGCTGAATAGTGAACCAAGGGGCCCCAGGGGAGACACCATGTAAGGAGACAGCAGGCTGGCCAGGGGACGGTGACTTGGGCTAACTCGCTGCGGCAGTCAGAGGTTGGCTTTCCTTTTCACCATTCTGGAGGTCCTCCCTCAACAGACGATGCTTCCACATCGTCTGAGCCTCCCTGCTCTGGTGGTTTTGCCCATCCTTGTATTTTGGATGTGTTGTAATTAGAGGAGAGAGATTTGTGAACTCTACAACTCGTCGTTTCCTTTGTTCTAGCAAAAGTATAATGTAGGGATTCGTGTGGTTCAATTCCATATTACAAATGCTGCAGCCTGGAGCTTATGCAGTAACAGGACTGATTATAAGAGAACGTGGAGATGTCGCATGAGAATTTTACACTCTTTAGTGCTGCTGAACTTTTCCGAAAGACCAGCTGTCCTCCCCTTCCCGTTCCTGTGCCAGGCACACAAACCCAGGATGCTAAGATTCCACCTCGGTGCATTAAGCTTAGACCAGAGCTTGAGCTCTGATTTGGACTACAAGTTCAATCTGACATGGGAGAACTTGAAGATTGTGGCAGTTTGATCCCAGGCTAAACAGCTTTCCCAGCCTAATGGGAGATAAGAGCTGAGGCATTTTGAGATAAATGTATCAAGTGCCTTATTTCTTGTGTCAAATAAATATACACATATTTACAAATAGGTACATGCAGATAGGTAGTAATGCCTGGGCCTAAGTTGTGTAGCTTATATACAGTATTTAGGTACTGTAATCATCATGTCGTTTTTCAAGTTTGAATGCGAAAATATAGTACCAGGGCCAGGCATGGTGGCTCACGCCCATAATCACAGCACTTTGGGAGGCTGAGGCAGAAGGATCGCTTGAGGCCAGGAGTTCGAGACCAGCCAGGGCAACATAGCAAGACCCATTAACGGAAAAAAAAAAAAAAAAAAAGAAAGAAAGAAAGAAACTATAGTACCAGCCATGTATCACAGTTTGCTCTTAACAATATCACCTGGAACTGCTTTTTGCACATCAAACATGGCATTAAATCCTAAGAATATGTACTGTGGCTAGTGTCACAGAGGAAGGGATCCCCGGTTTGGTGGAAGACAAAAGGTTTTTTGTTATAGTAAGGACCAGAATGGGAGGCATCTGTGTGTCCCCTCCATCTGTAGACGTCACCGGGAGCTCAGGGCTGGGAAACAAACAAGGCAGGCCCATAAACACAGCAGCGTCCAGAATCCAGCGAGAGGACTGCAGCCTGCAAAGGCAGGGAGTGAGGACAACCTGGAACAGCAGCAGGAAACCCCAGTGGGCACAAGATAACACGGAAGGAGCCGGGGGAACGTCTCCCCGCAGACCCAGCCAGGAAAGCCAGCTGCCAGGTGCCCACAGGTGGAAACTTCAGCAACCTATGGGCAAGGAGGTTTCCCAACTTCAAATATCAACCACTGCCTTCTTGTCGTTGAGTGTTAATTAAAGCTATTAATATCATCCAGAAGTATCTTACATTTCAGATATTTCCCAGGAGTATTAAAAGATGGGGGAATATAGGTGGCCAGGTGCGGTGGCTAACGCCTGTAATCCTACCACTCTGGGAGGCCGAGGCGGGTGGATTGTTTGAGCTCAGGAGTTCGAAACCAGCCTGAGCAAGAGCGAGACCCTGTCTCTACTAAAAAATAGAAATAAATTACTTGGACAGCTAAAAATATATAGAAAAAATTAACTGGGTATGGTGGCACATGCCTGTAGTCCCAGCTACTCGGGAGGCTGAGGCAGAAGGATTGCTTGAGCCCAGGAGTTTGAGGTTGCTGTGAGCTAGGCTGATGCCACGGCACTCTAGCCCAGGCAACAGAGTGAGACTCTGTCTCAAAAGAAAAAAAAAAAAAAGATGGGGGAATATAGGAATATGTCAAGTCAGCAGCAGTGCACAGAACTAACTACCCAGAGAGGTCCATTCAGGACTGCACTGGTGGAGGGGTCAGAATGACCCTCCTTCCCCAGTGATGGGCGGCTTGATGCCTCTGCTTTTAGGGACAGGCCTGCTGCCCAGCGAACCTGCTGCCTGGGGCTTTTTATTCCTAGCAGGGCATTGTCTAAAGTCGGCTTCTGCCTTGGGTGCTACTGTAGTACTGACCCTTTCTGTAACCTTAAGCTCGTTTTTAAATTAATGATTCTAAAATGTGTTCCGCCGTTCCTATATATCTAGGAATAATAATGATATTGTTATAAATTATTAGTGATTTTTAATCAGTAAGCAACCCCTGAGGCTCTCAGGGGATTGTTTTGTTTCATTTTTCCCTCTAATTTAAATCAAACGAATAAAGCAAAAAATGCCTCTATGCTTTGGTGCCTTGAATTATTAACTAGACACACTGTAATAAGATGCATCACTACTGTTCACAATGGGGGAGAAAGAGAGAAAGGAAGATCAGAGGCGATTGAGATGGAACGGTTGAACCTTATTGGCAAGTGGAGGCTTTGGAGAAGACGTGGGGAGAGGAAGAAGAAACGCGGTTTGTGGGGGGCAGCACCTGCATTGTCGCTATGCAAACTTGCAAAGGAAGCTCATTTTCTAAGCCAGAAAACAAAACTTATCACACATGGTTGAGCCTCTCTCCAGGACTGCCGTACCTTCCAGCCATGCACCCAGCACTTTTTCAGGTTATCTATCTGGCTCTTACAACCCAGAGAGGAGAGGACAACAGTGATGACAATAATGGTGGCGACAATGACAAAAGTACTTCATATGCATATACTGTTTTGCAATCTACAAAGTGTTAGTACGTGCATTGTCTCGTTACATTAGAAGGCTTCTCTGCACTAACGCATGGCCCACTGAGTTGGGAGGCAGAAAACCTTAGATCTTAGATTCGCTCAGATATGAGATGCAAAGCCATGTACAAAAAAGCAAATGCATTTATTGTCACAGGGGAAACATAGCAAACTTCACATCAGATTTGAGTGCCCAGGAACTGTTGGGATGTGGTGACTATGCAAATGGAACTTGCCCTCCGTGACGTCACGTTTGAGTGGGAGGGGAGATCATAGGTGCCCGTGACTATATATAATAAGGAAAAATATATAAGAAGTGATGGGGAAAAGGGCCCAAAGCATAAAGTAGGCTAGGGGTGATGGAGGGAGCCTCTATGGAGATGGAATTCGAAGTGGTTTCTGGAGGATGGCTTGGGTTTCAACAGGAGGAGATGGACCAGTTACTCTAGGAAGACAAGACGTCTTGAGCAAAGGCTTGGAGAGGAAAATTTGACCATTTTGAGGGATTAATGAGTGGTGCAATTGGGATCTGGCACAGACAGTGAGATGCTAAGAAGGTAACCAAGGGCTGGGCCCACAATCCTAGCACTCGGGCAGGCCGAGGCAGGGGGATCGCTTTAGCCTGGGAGTTGAAGGGTGCAGTGAGCTACAGTGATGCCACTGCACTCTGCCCAGGGTGACAGAGTGAGACTCTGTCTCAAAAAAAAAAAAAAACAAAAAAAAGTAATCAAGGGAAGGGGCCTGGAAGCAGAGGCAGATACTATCATTATCCCATTTTTCTGATGGGAAAACTGAGGCATGGAGGTTGCAAAGGTTGCAAAGCCAGAACGTGCGAGTGGGCAGAGAGCCCGGCTCTCACACGCTATGTTATGGGGCCTCTCACGGGGTGCTCTGCAACCCCTCTGCATCTCCAGCTCCCCCAGGGTGCGGTGAAGCCGTCTGTCCACCTTGCGAGATGGGGGCTCAGAAGCACTTATTCTGCTTTTGGCTGCCAGTAACAGACCCCAACTCAAACTAGCTTTAAAAAAATGAGATTTACGACCTTGCAAAACATACAAGTCTGGAGATGGGGTGAGAGCCAGAACCGGCCGATTCAGTAACTCCAAAGTCACTTCAAGGACTGAGGCATGGTTTCCACCTCTCCACGCCGCCAGCCTGCTGGGGTGCCTTCCCCCTGCCTGAAGGCTCTGTCTTCGCCCTGCTGCCTTCAGGAGGGCAGCCTTCCTGACTCCCTCTGGGGTCAAGTCCACGTCCCCAGGCTGTTGTGGCCACCTGGGTCTCCTCCTTGCAGCATCTCCATACTCTCCCTTCTCACGTGACGCTGCGGTGAACGTCAGCCTTCCCGGTGACACTCTAGCTCTCCCCAGGAAGGAGCCCTGTGCGTTTTTGCTCACTACCCCACCCCTAGCGGCTGCCACTCGAATATCTGTCAAATCTGTGAGTGACAGCTCCGTGTGGGGCCGAGGAACCCAAGAACCACAATCCACGTGAAATATGGCAAGTGACCAATTAGGACTGATTCTCCCCTGGCGCCTCTTCCCTGAGGCATGTTACTATTGGTTTCTTCCCCCGAAAGGTATGCTCTTTCTCATTCCTATAAAACCCATGTTTTGCTCAGATAGCTACACAATCCCCTGTTGGAAGAAGTTTGGATTATTCCACCATGTTGAGGCATTTCTCTGGCAACTGCTATTAGCCCGGGAGTGGCCCAGGGTCTGGGATCTGAGCTGACCCGAGCAGACTGAAGGGAGAACTTATTCTGTGCAGGTGGGAGAAGCTGCTTGGAGGTCCACAGGGTGCTGGTTTCCCAAAGTCATCTTGTAGCCAAGGTTTCGCCAGTGCCGAAGGAGAAAGTGAGGGAATGCAGAGAAATTAAACAGGTAAAAGTCAACAGGACTTGGTGATACCTGAGGAGTTGGGGGATGAGGGAGAAGATAGTCTTAGGGAAACGTCCTAGTTTTCCAGCTTGAACAACTGCCTGGATAGATGGAGGTTCCAATCACTGGGATAGAAAACACTGGGAGAAATGAGATTCATCCAGCAAAGTCCTTCCCGCACTATCCCATAATCGGCTCTGTAAGTGACAGCGAGTCAGAACTCATCGCCACCTCGTTTGCTCCCATCATACTGTGCTGGACCCTCTGTTTGTTCTCCTTATCGTAGTCCTCTTGTAGCAGACGTATTTACTAGTGTTTGCTCTGCCAAGATGGCAGAAGCCGTGTGTGCGTGTGCTCGTGTGTATGTTGGCATGTGATTGCGTTCCCCACGGCACAGTCTTGTACTATCCATAGTAAGTGGTGCATAAATATTTGCTGGATTTAGTTGGGATGCAGCATCGTGGAGGTCAGATAACCACACTTTGGTGGACAAGCTGCGTTAGCTAACCTTGGAGCAGACAAAACTCATCAGGCCCCCTCCCCGCAGTCCTGCCTTTTCTTAGTGGCTGTGTATTCACAGAGCTCACCCAGCGAGCTTCGTAAAAATGCCTTGGACCTTTGCAAGCCTCAGGCTGTTTGGCAGGGTGACCGTGTCTTTGGAAGTCCCAGAAGAAAGCACACGATCCTTTTGCCTTGGGGGGAATATACTTCTCGGGAGGAAGGCAGGGTACATGCACCCTCCCTTATTAATGGGTTTGCAGTTATTTTTGGCAGATCTCAAATAATATTTCAAAGGCAGTAGAGAAGCAACTGGGGACATTACTTGTAATTGTTTAATATTGTTATCACATTCGCTTACAAGAAAAAAGAGGCAAGCCGCCATCAATCAAGGGAGGGAATACTCGGGGATGGTGATCGCCGCGCACGCGTTGGGATGTCATGGCAACGGTCCCCCAGCCCCGGACTTGATTACTTCTGCTGCGTTCCTGGTCAGAGCTGAGTTGCTTCATTAACTTTACTTTCCTCAACCTCATTCGTTAAGAGGAAGCTGGAGCACAGCCCTGCACAGGGCTTCACGCACTGAAAACTCGACGTTATCAAAGGAAGCACCGTCTTCTCTCTACCCTCCAAAGGCACACTGCTGTGGGCTAGGACAGGGTGAGATCACGCCCCGGGCAACGCTTCCCAGACAGGGAGGGGAGGAACGCTGCTCCCCAACAGGCAATGTGCCCTCTCCTCGGTGTCACATAGAGGGGATGTCAGCTGGGAGACCCACTTCTTAGTTGTGTGCTGGTTAAAGCAGCAGTAGCTGCTGAACTAGACCCCTAAGTCTCAGCGACTTCATGTAAGAGGTGTTTACTTCGCACTGGTGTAAAATCCAAGCAGCAGGGAGAGCTCTGCTCCCCACGAGACTAGAAGTGGCACCAGTACTTCCCCTCACAGCCACTCACTGCAAGAAAAGGTGGAAAATGCGTGCTCGGGGAGATTTAGCAAACAGCCAGCAGTCTCTACCCTGGTTCACTAGAAACATTTAGCTGCCAGTTGTTCACGCATTCATTCAGCGAATTAATAAATTACTAAGTAATGAATAAGATTCGCTTATTCACTCTTGCATTCATTTATTCATTCAACAAACATCTATTAGTGGCTGCTATATGGAGGAATTTGCAATACCAAGGAGCTCAGCATCTAGAGGGAAGCACAGAGTTGATACCAATATGCTCTGGGAACACAGAGAGGGTATTGTCATCAGACTGGGACATCAGGGAGGGCTTCCTGGAGGAAGTGACACTGAACTGCGTTGAGACATATGAGAGGAATAGCCTAAGCAGAGAATGAAGTATGAAGACTCAGGGCTTCAGAAAATGCAGTGTGTGTGACGTGGCGGAGGAACTCAGCTCGGGAGACTGAGACATCAGTAGGCTGAAGGATGGTGTCAGGGTCGAAGGAGGTGCAAAGGCATAAAATTCAAAAAGGGCTGATTTGCTTGTCTCCTGGGAGATGCGGAAAAGTGGGCCCGTAGTCTGGCCCATCCTGGCAAGAAAAGATGCAAATAGTTCTGTCCGCACACTTGCAAGTCACCCTCCTGCCTAGCTGCCCCAGGGGTGGGGGGCAGGGGGAGACACTGAACTTCCTCACGAAAATGCCCTTTGTAAGTCTGCGGGAGTCAAGGCGCAAGCTTCTATAAATTAACCCACATTTTATAGTTCTGGGACAGCTGTCACCTGCTCTGCCCTGGGGAACTGGTTGCTCAACAGAGAGATACGCGGATTCCACACATTCCCTCAGTCTTGGTTGCCCTGGGCGCTCTGAGAATCAGGTCTCCACCAAACTGTCACTCCCCAAATATGTCCTTTGGAAAGTCTGTGCGGCAGGATACGAAGCTCTGTCCTTCATCATTAAGGAGTGACTAATTATTTAATCAGAACAGATAGCAGCCCACACAATGTCACCTCCTCTCATTTGCTGGGCTACGGGCACCCATTAATCACACGACATCGTGAATGCAAAAGGGACAGGTTGGCTTGAAGCTTAGTGTTGTGGGAACCTGGCTGCTACTCCCTGCTCCGCGTCAGAAGCGCTGCCGATACATCACAGCAGACATCGCTGTCGCTGGGCGCGCTTTGCTCCCAGGTGAGCGTCTTAGGAAGGGGAACGTAACATCTGTGCACCGAGGAATCTCGCCCCAGCCCCTCGTCTGCCACTTCAGGTCCTTCCTGAAAGTTTCGGCACAGCCCAGGCGCAGGTGGGGAGGCTCCTGGGGGTTTAACCCCAGCCTGAGCCGGAGCTCTGCTCTCCTGCTGAGCTCTGGCGCTGGCTGTTTTCTGCTGATCATGGGTTCTTGTACTGCAGATGGAGTTTCAGGTCTCGTTTGAGAGAATAATTCTCCCTCTGCAGACCCCTTATGCCTCTCCAAAGATGCTCCCGATAAGGGCTTTTCTAACAGCTTTGTTCACAGAAGCCTGCAGCCCAGGTGTCGGCAGGGGTGAGAATGAGTCATACCCTGCTGTGTCTGTCACTCCTCTGAATTTGAGGGCTCACCTGGCTTGCCCTGGCTGCTGGCAGGTGACTCTTGTATATCCCTCAGCACCGCTCATGGCCACTGCCCCGAGCTGCACGCTCAGTTGGAAACCAAGACCTCCTCCACCAAAAGACCACTCAGGCTGTCGGGGTTTTTAGCTCGTTACTGCAGAAACACATCTGGCTGGGCCGGGCGTGGTGGCTCATGTCTGTAATCCTAGCTCTCTGGGAGGCCGAGGCGGGTGGATTGTTTGAGCTCAGGAGTTCGAAACCAGCCTGAGCAAGAGCGAGACCCCGTCTCTACTA
>NW_012152951.1:4487243-4501745 GCF_000956105.1 Propithecus coquereli
GGACGCCTGACACCCTCACTAGGACGGCCACCACGACTGCCTTGGAGCCACATGCTTCTCCACCTGCTGCTGCCACTTGGATGCCACTTGGTCCCCAGAACTTCTTGCCACGGGCCGCGACTCCAGGTCTGAGGCATATGCATCCAATGGAAGGGCCGGGTCTGGTGCCCACACCCCCTACCAGGGAGGCTGGGACAGCAAGTGAGCACCAAATACTGGGCAAGTGTCCTTATGCGATGGCACTTGTTTACTGCTTGTTTTTAAAGCTGCCGGAAGTGGAGTCTCTCTACAGTGAGGAAACTGAGTTCCCCAGCCACGGAGGCTCCTCTCTGCTCCAAGACCCCGTGACCGGAAGCCCTCCCCCACACCCCTCCGGCCACTTCGGGTATCAGGCTTCTTTATTTGTAGATCAGAACCGGGTAGATCCCAGGACGAGCCTGTGTTGGGGTAATTCTCAATATCTGCATTCAGCCAAGAGAGAAAAATACACACGATAAAACACTTGATTAGGTCTGTGCAACCCACCCGTTCCAACGGGCCCAATATGATCTTAGCAGAGGAATGAGCATGCAAAAACCACCCACCAGTGTGCATTCTTCGCTTGAATCAGAGGTGAAAAACAAGCTGTCGTGGCGATTTTCAGGTTTCCCTAACAGATGCTGCACACGTTTCCGGAGTGAAACATGTCCCTGTTTTTTCTGTCAAGTCTGGTTCCTAATAGGACGGTGCAATGAGGCAGGGCATGAAATTTTCATCACCAGCCCCTCCATTGACATGCACAAAAGCTGAGATAGCCCGAGGAGAAAAACAACTGAGGCACGCACGCTCCGAAGCGTCTCTGAATATTGGTGCCGTTTCCCTGATGCTTTGAAATTGACACACGTGGATGCTGTTTCTTTAGCCGTTCACTCAAAGCCGTTTATCCAGTGCCTGTTACGGGCAATGCATTTTTCAGAGAATACCGTGCAGCTGACGATGCTGATGGATACGGGTTGGGGTTTGGGGGGGAAAAATGAAGTTTTACATCGATGTCTATTGAGTAAGAGAGAGAGGACGACAGTCACAAAAGCAATATCCTCGTCTATGGTAAGGAGACTATAAGATGTAGTGTAGCTAACTAAGTAAAACAGTAGCTATATATTATTTTTGTACGTAGTTTGTGATTTTGTGAGAGCTGTGAGATTAGCTATAAATAGCCCAACCACAGTGGGTTGACCTTGACCTCTGCATCAGTAATGATCAAGGAAGAGCCAGATATCCCTAGAGCTGCAGTGTGCAATGCAGTGGCCGCCAGCACAGGTGGGCATCGTCCACTGGCAGAGGGACCGCTCTGAACTGCGGTGTGCGCTTAGTATAAATCGCGCACTGGGTTTCAGAGACAGGGTTGCTCCAGACCGAAAGCTCCCAGGGCACAGGTTCTCATGTTGTATCCTTAGAGCACAGCACGGTTCCTGGGATGTACTGAGATGTTTGCTGGGTGGGTGGGTGTGTGGTGAGTGTGCATTGTACACCCACTCTTTCTGTCCCATTCATCCTCTTTCTGCAATGCTTCAGTGACTTCTCACACGTGCACTCAGAGCTCACTCTGTGGCATCCAGCATGCAGATAACCAGCGCGGATCCCGTGCTGACCCCCTCGGCAGGTGCCAATCTCCGCAGCTTGAATGGGGGTTTTGCAGGCTGAGATGCCTACCAGCGGATCTGCGGGGTTCTGAAACTCTCTGAAAGGGGTTCATCTGGCCATTCTTTGTTGTATCTGATAGTGGGGCCTGAGGCAGTGGTTCTATGGCCACCGTTTCTGCATCGAATCATCCTCCCCACTGCCCCTCGCTGTCGAGTTTCAAGAGTCATTTTTTTCTGCTCTTTGTGGTCGGCTAAGTTATAGGCTATAAAGGGATGAGAAGTCAGGAAACAGAAAAATGGGCTTATTAGAATTATGTCTATAAAGAAGAATAAGTCTGTGCCAAGCGAGGACTTGAGGGGCCATTCTCTAAGTGGTGGACTCAGGCTTTGGACCGTGGGCTGATTCCACTTCTGTTGGCTCTTCCCAGGGCTTTGCTTATTGCGGGTCCCTGGCTGCATTGGAGGCAAGTGGAAGTGAGTTCTGGAAAGTGAAATTAAATGATATCTAGGATGAGGCAGTATTTGGAAAGTGGGCAGCAATTGGAGTGAGGTTAAGATAGTATTTGGTCAGAGCGCTCAGATATACTCAACCAGACCTCCCAAGGAGTGTTTCTAGAAAATATGTGCACAGAGAACTAACAATAAGAAAGAGATATCTCACTGCTGGCTGGGCAGGGGTGCCACGTGCCGCTGCAGAACCGCACCGAGCCTCTCTCCCCCGAGTCAGGCTGCCGTGAGCAGTGGAGAGCCAGAGCAGCTATGAATGACGCCTTAAATCCCTGCCTGCACTTTGGACACAGGACCCGGCTGGCGGAAAGGCCAGAGCTCCCCGCACCCCAGAGAAGGGAGCCTGAGAAAATATCAAAATGGAATTAAGAACCAATCTACCCAACTCTAAGGGAAGCTCATCCCAGCCACCTTCCCTGAACTTTGCTGGGGCACACAGTGGGCAATGCACGACCTTTCACAGAAGCCGCAGGGAGAAGATAAAATTTCCAAAAAGAGCCATCCCCAAATGTATGTTTGCTTGAGCCTTTGAAAGCACCACGCCGTGAGACGCTAGCCCAATCCAAGGTGCTGGAATCCGGCCCACCTGAACTAGCTCTCAGCATCCTTGGCGATCGGGGTTGGTCTTGCTGTCTCAGGGCTGGCAGAGGCGGAAGGAAATCCATGTAAGAGCAGACCCTTGAAGTTCCAACCAGTGTTGTCCAAGGGCCAACTGTATAATTGTTTTTATTATTTTTTTGAAAAGGAACTTTTTATGCAGTAGCAATGATGACAAGTAAAATGAAAATTAGATACCACACGGATTCTTTCAGCTGGTTTTCCCCTGAAGAACGCAGATCGGAAGTGTGCTATCCGAAGGGATTCCAGTACGAATCTGTACCGGATACGCAAGCTCCTGCCCTGCAGGGCTGCCCTCTTGGTGAGCGTTTCACAACGAGCACACGCTTACACAGAGCCACCGTTTAATAACCTCTCTGCCTCCGTAAGTGCAATAATTGCACACACTGAGTGAAGAGGGCGATAGGATGCATCGCAGGCTGTCCTTCTGAATTGGGAGAGAAAGAAAGTTTAATCAGTTCCTTCCTACACACAGAGCCTCCTGCGAAGATGGGTGAGGCCCCGGTGGAGCTATTGTTATCTCGTAAAAGCCGTTTCATTTTTTGGCAATCAACCGCGAGAAAATGCGGACACAGCCCCAGCCAGACCATGCCGCAAACTGCTCTCTCGCTAGAATCATCCTTCCCCTGGCTCCTTCACTGTCGGGGGGAAGCTAGTCCATCACGCATACCCGCCAGATCAATTCTCCTAAAATGCCACATTAATCATGTTACTTCTGCTAACTGATCCTCGCAGCTCCTAATGACTTTGAGAATTAAATTTGAACACGGACTTGATTGTCCCCGGCCCTCCCTGGCAGGGCTGTGTTCCGTGGCTGACATCTTTCCATGCCTGTCCCTTCCTTCTCACAAACCAGTCCGCTTCCCATGTCTCCAATAAATAGTGAACTTCCCCAGCACCGAGCGTTTGCTCACACCATGCCCTGAGCCGTAGATCTCTTGCGTCATTCTCTTCGCCTATCCACACCCCACCGTCCTTCCTTCCCGCGGTCATCATGGGGCACCCACAATGGATTAGGAGCTGTGGGTGAGTCCTACTCCCTCTTCCAACTCCCTGCAAGGTGTCGTCCTTCTCCAGAGCACATACGACTTAAATATTGCAATTAATTTGTCAATAGTCAAATTATATTAATGGGCATAGAATCCGCTAACAGCCTCTTAGGCTAGTCATAGTTTTCAAAACTATATTTACCTTATCTGTCAATGAGATTTCCATTTTCTCAGTGCCAGGATCATGACTTAGTTTTTTTCTTTTGGTACCTGACATAATGCTTTGCCCAGGGTAGGTATGCTCCGCAAACATTTCTTGCAGGGACGAACATTCCTTGTATGGATGAGTTAATTGCTGGATTCGTTTTACTAAAAATCCATCTTAATGATTTCTGTACTCTAATATTCCCCACAGTAGAGCCAGCTAAGTCCTTTAAGCTTGGCAATCCCTGCAGGGAAGAGGACCGGGTAGGACAGAGAAATCCCTGAGCTAGACATCTGGGCGTTTTATGACTATCCAATGGCAACAACAAAACCTTGTGGCAAATCACAGTTTGGGATGCTCTCTCACAGTTCTCGGCAGATCCATGCCTCAGGGAAACCCCTGGCACAGAGCCTGTGATTTTAAAATGCAGAGTAAATAAATCGAGAGTAAAATATTGCCTATGTACCTGGAGGACATTATGCTAAGTGAAATAAGCCAGTAACAAAAAAATCAAATATCGTATGATTCCACTTATATGAGTTCCTAGAATAGTCAGATTCGTAGACACAGAAAGTAGAAGGGTGGTTGCCACGGGCTAGGGTAGGGGAGAAAGGGAACCTTAATGAGGTTCATAAGGTTCATAAGGTTCATAAGGTTCACTCATAACCTTAACGCTTAATGAGTACAGAGTTTGTGTTTTGCAAGATGGAAAAGTGTAGGAGACTTAGTTGCACAACGACATAAATGTCCTTGGCACTACTGAGCTTAAAGATGGTCGATTTTATATTGTGCGTATTTTGTACCACAGTTCTTAAAATTTTAAAAATAACCATTAAAAACAACTGCGTTTGAGAGAATTCTGAGAGGGATGTTCGGCAGATTAAAATCATTTCAGTGATCATGAAAAGAAATTGCCTGTACAGTGGTTTTCAGCATAATGAAGGGATTCACAGGTATTTTTTAAAATAGGCGAGAAATCTACTTGAATATAGCTCAGGTGGCTAGATGGGCCCTTCTTTGGAATATCTTCCAGTCTTGCACTTTTTAGAAATAGATGCACGTCTCAGTTGTCGAGAATGTTTGTTTCTGCATTTTCATCTTGAATGATAAAAAAGAGAATAGCCTATACGGATCAGTTTACAGTTTATAAAATCCCTCACGTTTGCCGTTTCCAAAGACAGGGCTGTCCTCAGCACCCTTTTCCATGGTTGATCTTGGGCAAGGAGGATTTTTTTTCAAGTGAACTCTCTCCATTCTTTTTATGAACCAATTTCTCCTTATTTGATCTTCTAAGCTAGACAGAAAGTTCTTGGAGGCCTTTTCATAATATCTTTCTCAGACTTATATATTTGAATGCAGTGTTTGTGTGTGCATACTTTTTTTTTTTTTTACCACATCTACTTTCTATAATATTTTCAGTGGCTTATGGATAAAACACTTAGGAATAGAAGAAAGAGCATTTTTAAGAAGCAGAAACAGTGAAAACTTTTAGGCACCTACATGGAACAGTTTACAAACCAATTGTTGACGAATTTTGCTCCAATTTTTCTGGCAGCTTAGATACAAAGGGAAACACACTGTATTATATATTTTGTTTTCCAGCAGTAGAATATGTTCAGATTTAAGTGCACTCGAAGACAGTAATTGGGGCACCCTCTACTTTTACCTTCTTTAAAAGAAACAAATCTATTTCCATTTACTTTTTCTTATAACACTAATTTTCCATCCTTTCATTACTTTCTTCTCCTTCTTTGCAGAACTTTCACTTTCTCTGTAACTTGCATCCAAGAGGGAAGCAAAGTGGAGATTATGTTCTACTAGGGAGGTGCGTGTGGAAGGGAATAAGCAAATGGTTCCGTCTCAGCCTTTGCGGGGTGCAACATCTCACCCGTTGCTTCTTCTGAGATGCTTTTCCTCAACCAGCATCTCCCCGGTCCATAGTCCGTATCTGTTACTCCGTCCACAAAGTGCGTGGAGGCCGATGAGCTTGACATGACGTGCGCTATTCCCTAGGAGAGCCCTCGTGTTAGAAGGAAGGCTGCAATCTCATGCAAGTGAAACAAGCAGAGAGCAATGCAAGATTGGTTGTGAGCGATAGCGTGCTAAATTGAACGTAATCAAGAAAATGCCACACTAGCCGACCCTACCGATGAGTCAGGAAGGCATGAAAAATGCCGTGGCCCTCAAAGACCTGGGGAGGTCTCACGGCAGCCGGGGAATTGGGATTAGAGGGATCTGTAACAATTTTTCTCTTGCTCCTTTTAACTTTCCCTGCTAGATTTATTTTTATTTCTATGGAGCAGTTTTCTTCTGTGGGTCCTTTTTTAACTTTATCCCTGCCCCTCAGGAATTCATTGCGTTTCATTTCTTTACCAAATCTGAGGAGCATATTTTTGATTCTTCAATTTTCCAGCTCTTTTTTCTTATGGGGAGGCCCAGTTTGTGAGTGTCACCCTCCTCTGTGCTGTTATAACAAAGCATTTCTTCAGTCCTTTTTGCTATGCAGGACTGTGTGATTTGGTCGAGTTCCTGATGCAGAAGTATGTGGCTTATGTTGGGACAGAATTCTCGCTAGAACGAAGAGCGAAGCTCTGCATGGGTGCGCGTGAAGGCGACATTCCACCCTGGACACATTTTCAGTCGCAGGAGGCAGGTGTGCTACAGGGTTTGAGCCTCCTTGTCGCAGCACTTCTCAGGTGCCCGACTGCCCTAAAGTCAAAGAGACTTCTGGAACCTTCGCAAAGATCTTCTGAATAGCCAGCCCAGGTGCACTTAATTAATACCACAAAATACGACCCATAAATTAAGGCTAAATAATAATACATAACTTAAGAGATGTTTGAAAATGCACTTTATCTGAAAATAGAGCTGAAACCTACTAAAGATGCTGGTCTTGCTTATAATAAGAGAAAATGCAAATTAAAGCTACACGAAAACACCGTTTCTCCCTAGCAGAGGGACAAAAAGCCAAAAGTTTGGCAATGAAGTCTGTTGGTGAGACTGTGAAGAATTAGGCACCTCCAAAAAGTGATGGTGGCAATGCGAGATGCTGCAGCCCTTAGGAAGGGGAATTTGACAACATACATAGCAAAATAACATATGCATTTACTCTTAGGCCCACTACTAGCATCTGTCCCTAAGATAGATTGGCAGAAATAAAAAAACATATATCCATGAAGCTATTTACTGTAGCATTATTTATAAGAGCAAAAAAAAAAAATCGAAATAACCCGGACATCTATTGACAGTTGTCTGGGTAAATAAACTGTGGTCCAATCACATAAAAGAATTATCTTGTAGCTCTAACAGAAAAACTATAACTTATTTTATAGATTGGCAGAAACAAAAAAACATATATCCATGAAGCTATTTACTGTAGCATTATTTATAATAGCAAAAAAAAAAATTGAAATAACCCGGACATCTATTGACAGTTGTCTGGGTGAATAAACTGTGGTCCAATCACATAAAAGAATTATCTTGTAGCTCTAACAGAAAAACTATAACTTATTTTATAGATTTAGAATCCTATAAACATGTTGCATAAATATAAAAATGTTAACTTTAAGCAACTTCTAAGTATTATAAGAATAAAAGATAAAATAAACCTAAATGTGTATCTGGTTGGTGACATAAACACTCAAAGAGGAACTATTCAAAGCAACTTTTAAATGACATCAATTTCATTATACATCTCTAAGGACAAAAAGAACTAAATTTTAAAAAAAAACACATTATTGTCAGTCACTTTGGTGTTGATAGTGCTGTCTTGGAGTCTCTGTGGTCAGCAGAGACCCAGGCCTCTGCCTTTTTGCTGCTCTGCCTCAATGAATCACCTCATGGCCCCCAATGGCTGCTTGAGATCCAAGCATCACATCTGTATTCCAGGCAGCAGTAAGGAAGCAGAGAGACATGGTTACATCCCTCTCGTTTCAGGAGACTTCTGTTAACGCCCCACTAGGCAATGCTTAGTCACAGGATATATCCGAGTGAAGATGCCTTTGTATAATCTTTTAGATCAGATGGGCACATTGTTGATCTGATTAAAACACACATTTTGTTGCACAGAGAAGGGGATACAGAACGTTTGGCTGGGTGCTGGCAGTCTCTGTCCCTTTAGCAGTAGGGCCTGCTGTAGGCACCTGTGTGAAGGAGAGGCTTCTGTCATCGAGGCAGACATGAATGACACCCGCGTGGAACAAACAGTACATTTCTTCATGCTTCTCCTCCCAACTTTTTTCAAGTACTCTTGATTTCCTATGGGCTGGGTTTTCAACTTGGGAAAATTAAGCTTCAGGAAGTGGCTGTGACAAGTTGCCCCGCTTGAAGTCCCCCCCCCCGCCCCCGTGCACATAATCACCGCACCGGTTCTAATTGAGAGCTAATTTCAGATTTCCTGCATATCATATTGGAAAATTGAGCTGTCAGATCTGTTTAAGGTCTACATGCCAAAATGGGACACCCGAGCCCTGCTCTTTTCAATATGTTTCTGAGGACTTTTTTTTCCCCTCACTGTCTTCAAGACTCAATAATGTTGTACTAGACGCCGAATCCATCTCATTGAGTAAGCTTTTGAAGTTCAGATATTTGCTGTGTATAGAATTGAGAAAATTTGCAGGGAAAACCTCCGAGGTATCCTTCCCCATCAAAAGTTCCTTAATTTCCAAAGCGTTTTAAATTGTGGGTTGTAAAATGGGCCAGTGTCCTATACATGGTGGGAGGTTCCATTGGGTCTTGATTATCCATGGTCAGGGCGCCCCGACATACCTGCGTGATCAAGAGCTGGGTTAATAAGACACGAGCAGGGCATTATTCAGTCTGTCTCTTGAGAGAGATTAAGCTCCACGCTATGAATGTATATTCCAGAAGACTCACTGCTGGTGCGGGCACCTTAGCATCTGCCACTCACAAAAGAATCTTCCGATCTGTGGGCCATCTATCTCACTCGTGTTCTTTTCACGTAGCTTTTTCTGAGCTCTTTTGCATATTGTGTTTTCTCAAAAGACACTTCCCTGGGAGCAAATCTGCATCTTCTATTCCCTACAACGTGGGGTTTGACTTCAATCCAGTAAGAGCAGCTTAACTTTCTCACCAGGTCCTACAACTAGCTGAGGGATGGTGGTCATCAGATAGCTGATGGGACATATGTCTGGCATGAGATGAGATGACCGTGATAGGAAATACCAAAATGAAGAGGAAGGGAGAAGAAAGAGAACGCACTTCTGCGATTTGTTCTGGGGAGAGTTTGCGGGCACCATTCACGGGCAGAGGTGTGTGGTGTTGTGTTTCGTTGTGTTGTGTTGTGTTTCGTCGTGTCATGTCTTAGAGGCCAGGCGTATCTGCAGGTAGACGTTCACAAGCGTGGAGACGGCAGCCGGGCACGGTGGCTCATGCTTGTAATCCCAGCACTCTGGGAGGCCAAGGCGGGAGGATCACTTGAGGCCAGGAGTTCAAGACCAGCCTGGGCAACATACAAGCATGGAGATGGGGATCTTGCAGATGGGGTCCAAATATAAATAGAACGTGACGTGGTAAAATGTGTCATTGGTTTCCTCTTCCATCTCTTCTCTTTTGCCATTTCATCCTTCATCTGATGTCCCTTCCCCCTCGGTTCCCGGTGTCAATTTTTCCCTCTCTCCTCCTATCTCAAAACATCTGTTAAAACTAATTCACACCTAAATTATAATAAAGCATAAGTGACTGTCATTGGAATTTCAGCCGATGGTATCTAAGGATCTTTGGAGGAGCAGATCCCATAGGCCTATTTTATTTACTCGTAAGACTAACGTTGCAGCAAGTAACACTTTTAAGGAAGAAGTCTGGGAAGTGTCTTAGCCAAGTTAATTATTGCAGGTCAGTTCCACTAATTTCATTGCCCCCCAAGAAGGATAATTTAGGAAGTTCTGGGAAATCCTGCAGTCATCATGAGTTATCATATTGGCAAAAGGATTATGAAATCTCAGGTGAATAGCCATCTATCTAGCTATCATCTAGCCCAGAGGTTTTCAAACTTTGTTATAAGTGGAATTATTTTTTAATAGGAATAGTATGGGGGGTGGTTCAGAAATGTAAAACATTTAACAGATAAAGCACAGCTGTTTGGGTAGAAACCAGGGGTGAGCATGGGGGGTGGGGCGAGGGAACACTGGAGATTCTTGCAGGAACCCCTGGGATTTGGGGCCTAGAGTCTATGCAACCCACACATCGTGAGGGCCCAGACGCTTGGGTTCACACTAAAAGATTTTCCCAAAGTTACACAGCCAGGAAGGATAGAGTGAAAATTGGATCTAACACTCCAAACTTCTAGTTCAGAGTTTTCCTACTAAAGTAAATAAATTATCGTTCCCTTAGATATTTATTTTTTCTGATTATTAGAAAGCCTAAAACAAGCACAGGATGTGGGGGTGGGAGGGGGAGGAGAGAATGAAATCCATCTAAAATCCTATAATCAGGAAAAAAATATGTTCTATTTATAGCATGAACTAATCTTCAATAATGTTACCTTTAACAATCTTAAACAGATCTGGCTTCTCTCATATTGATTCATATGTGTGGCTGATCCTTAAACCCAGTGAGTATATAAAATAAAATGTCCTGGCCCCTAGACAATAACTGCGTACAGAAAGGCTAACTTCTTCCATTTATTCAGATGTTTAGGGGGAAGAAATATTTGGTAGAAGAGTCTTCTTGGGATAGCGTTTTCTAAAATCTCTCTCACTCAGTTTCCCAGAACCCAAACCCAGCCTATCCTTGCCGACAATTTTGGAAATACGTATGATGGAATTTTTCTAGGCATTTCTTCCAAGGGTCCAGGTGTCTCGAGCTCCGGCTGCAGCGCGATGTTTCCAGTGAATTCTTTGAAACTCTAGCGTGAATGCCACTTCAAATAAAAAAGTGAAAGAAAATGGAAACGTTTCTTTCACCACATGCGATAAGCGATTTTAAATTCGTAAGTTCAGGTGCATCAAGATGAGAGTGGAAATGAAGTCGACATAAATGATAGAACAACCGGGGCACAGCACGCGGCTTTGCCGAGCTCGCTGTGAAACAGGGAGTGGATGGACGGCCAAGGCTGGTGCACCCGGGTGAAGGGAAACCTGCTCCATCTGAGAGTTTGCATGAAAGTCAGGGACAGGGAATTGAGGGGAGAGTTAGAAAGCAGATGGGAGGAGAAGATGCTCGCTCAGAACCCAGGCCCTCAACCAGGTTGCCTTGGTTCAAATCAGGCACTGTCACTTCCAAGTTATTTAATCTCTCTAAGCATGAATGTCCCCATCTGAAAAAGGGAGACATTAAAAATTGTACCAATATTTTGAAAATTTAAAAAGTAAACACAGTTGACTTTGAACAACATGGGTTTGAACTGTGCAGGTCCACCTATACATGGCTTTTGTTCAACCAAACGCTATCAAAAATATAGTATTCCAAGGTGCAAAACCCAAGAATACGGAGGGCCAACTTGTTTGGGAGAATTTCTTATACTCGAGAGATCCCGAGACCAGTTCCCCACATAAGCCAAGGGATGACGGTGAACCCTTAAAGCAGGGTTGGACGCATAGTGTTCTGTATTAGCTATTTTGATCATAATTTTTATCTTTGTCACTTTCTGATTGTCCTTCTTTGACCTCTCATCTGTTTCCTAACCCTGTCCTGTAAATCTAGACCATAATGAGTATTTTATTGGATACATTTGGCAGAGGCGATTCAGATCACACCAGGACTGGGACTAGGAGGACAGCTGGACGAAGGCTTGGGGCTTAGGCCAAAGGTCAGGCCTGAATCTGACATTAACGGAGTCTGAGGCTCGATGGAGGCGGAGCGGGATTTAGATGCCTGGGTGTCCCCGAAAGGCAGATCTAAGAAAGCGCACGGAGCTCCCCCAATGAAAACAAACGGAAGCAAATAAAAACAGCTTTCGTTTCCCAAATACCCTGTGCCGGGAGCTGTGCGAAGGGGATGCGTCTGAGGTTTCGCTGGATGCTCTCAACACAGTGGGGTTTCAGATGATGAAAACAAGGTGTAGAGAAGTTGCACTAGTCCAGGGCCCCACGGCTGGCCGAGCCGGGGTTCCAATTCAGGTCCAGTTGACTACAAAGCTCACGTTCATGCCCCCCGTGCCACACTGCCCCAGGAAGGCAGGGCGATCCAGGACTGTGGCGTGAGCAAAGGTCTCGAACCTTCTGACCATTGAACAGGGACGTTCAAATGGAAGATCGGAATGCGCTAGGATACGAGGCTGAATGGCGGGGCACTTGAGAACCGTATTCGGAAGTATTTACTTTAACAGTCAAGTGAAGGGAGAGATTGAGAAGTCTTGGATACTGGAGAGAATGACATGACTTGCATTTCAAGACCTTAATGCTAATGGTAATTTACAGGGATGGATTTGTTAAAACAAAGACAGGAGTTAGGTTGCCCAGTTTGCAGGCCAACAAAATAATGCACCGAGAGCATCCTGGGCCAGGAAAATGGGAAAAGAAAAGAAATTATATATATAACTAAAACCCTAAGACATAATATATCCATAAGCATAACAATTAAGAACGCTGAATTTGGAATCCAACAATCCAAAGTTTTGCTCTCAGTCTGTCCTATGTTAGCTGTTTAACCTTGGGCGTTCAACTTCTATTGTACGTTTGTAAAGCAGAGAGAGAATGATATTATCTTAAACAGTATTGTGAAAATTTAGGTGAAAAGATGGTTCAATTAAAAGCCTTTGGTACAGCGGCCTAGCACATAGTTAGTGCTCATTAAATGCTGCCTACTTTATTACCATCATAATAATTATTAATATTCCTTACTGCCTTAGTCCTTCCTGTCAACCAGACAGCAAAAGCCTGCAGAGAATCAGAATGAATGGATTTTTAAAAGTGTCATTATGATTCATTTCAACAACTAATAAAATTTTTCAAAAATTGTTTCTAACATTTCCTACAGACCAGTAGGATAGAGAATTCACGGTACATAGCATGGTGTCTTCCACAAATGACTCTGTTTTGTTCTATAGCGAAGGGATAAAATGCAACGCAGCTGCTCAAGCTGTGCATGGGAAATGGTGAATTGTTGTGATGTTCCTGTTGTACTGCCCGTGCAGCTCTTGCTTGGGTGTCCCTCCTGGGTCCGGGGCCTGTTCCTCACAGATGTCACCTCTGTGTGTCCTCACATGACAGGAGGGGCGAACAGGCTCCCTGAGGCCTCTTTATAAGGGCACGAATCCTATTCATGAGGGCTCCACCCTCGTGGTCTAGTCACCTCCCAACGCTCCAGCTCTTAATACCAACACGTTGGAGATTAGATTTCGTGGATTTCGGAGAGACACAAACATTCAGATCCTAGCAGAAGGCTTGGCACCTTTCTTCCCCAAGAACAGGATGATGAGGGTTATTTTTACAGCCTGTCACAATCGGATACGTGTGATCCAAATTCAGAGCCTTCCTGTAATGCCCTAGTTCTCAACTTTAACTCCTTATGTCTTCTTGTTCTTTTTCTGGTTTAATCGATTCATAGAGAGCGGAGCTCTGGCCACTCCCCACTGGGGTACTTTGGGCTCGCCCTGGAGCCAGGCCCCCAACTTCGGGAAGAGGCCCCAGGGTGACTAAGCTGTAGAGGAGTTGGTCATTGTTTGGAAAGCATGTTATCTATGCTTATTACATGCCAGATCATATATGGGCTAAAACCTCCACGTGCCCTCTTTGTTTCATCGCTTCATAGAGCCTTGATCCACCGTGCTGGGCAGGAACAATGCTTTTGGAGAGATGGATCTTGTCTGCAACACTGGCCCACAGGCTGCAAAGTCCTGAGGTTGAGAGTATGTTTAGAGGTGGGTACATAAAATAATTCAAACTGAGCAATCCCCTGCGACGTGCTTAGGCTCTGTATGCATTGCTCTATTAATAGCTCTGTCCCCACGGATAGTTCAAGCATTCCGAATCAATCGACAACTGTATATTACGATAAATATGTCATCAAATCAGTGAACAACCCAGTGCCAAATGACAGCGCCATTTTTGCAATGGGGCAAACCTTTTCTGAGTGTGGGCGTGGTGGCTAGCAGGAAGCACGGAGTTCCAGGCAGAATCTTTTAAAACTTGAACTAGTTTCTGAGAAGAGAAACATTTACTGTGGAAGATGCCAGAGGGGAGAGATGCCACGAGCTTCGTGGTCAGTGGTCTCCTGAGTGAAAAAATGGATCTTGGAGTTTCATTTGGTCTCATTTAATTATTGAAATCATTGGGTTCTTTGTCTTGGTTCTTGAGCCAATCAGCCTTTCCATCTTCTAAGTGTCACAGTCATTAAAACGCACCCTTTCAGAAACAGTGTACGTCAATAAGCAACTCAGTGCCATCAGTCACTTAGTGTTCACACACACACATACACGCATGTGCATGTGTGCACACACAAATATATGCACATGTACAGATATACAGGCATGCACATGTGTGCACACACAAGTATACGCACATGCATAGATATACAGGCATGCACATGTGTGCACACAAGTATATGCACATGCACAGATACACAGGCATGCACATGTGTGCACACACAAGTATCACATGCA
>NW_012152951.1:4501890-4508668 GCF_000956105.1 Propithecus coquereli
TGCAAAGAACCTGGGCAGAGCTGGGTGGCCAAAGATCACTCTGGCAAACCTCATGCCCCACAGAGAGAGGCAAGAGGGATTGTGACACAGACAGAATTTTTCCAGCGTGGCCGGATTGAGCCGGGCAGGGCGCACTGAATGGGTACCACACCCACCTCTCCTGCAGCTTTGTGTGTGTGCTGGAGGAACAAGCATCCTTTCAGCGCTGGGTGGCCCTGGGTAACCCTGGGCTTAGGCCTGCTCTCCATCTGGGAGATTACAGCCTTTGTGTTCACACTGAGGGCAGACCGGCCCCAGCCAGGGCTGGGCAGTAGGATAGCCGCACATTATTACATTTCCATTCTAATTACCGCTTCCTTCACTCCTGTGATCGCCCCCCCAGGGGGCCTCGTTAACATAGCTCTGATGCCTCCCGTGTACACTGAGGCTTCTACACAGGCCTCATCTTCCACACTCCCTTTCTCCGTACCAAGCCCCAACATCTGCGTGGGGTGGGCAATGCGCCATGTTGCCCTGCATTTGGGTTCAACCAAGGGGGAATCAAAGCGGAACAGACTTTGATTCTATTGAGCCAGACTGGCAGGTCAGAAGCCCTGAGCTGTCATGAATTGCTCACCTGAACTGCTCCTTCCAGAAGCTTCCCCTGGACACGGGCTTTGTTTATGTGTTCTGCTCTGATGGGCTGAATTTCATTATCCACCGCCCCCGCCCCCGCGGTCTATTTGGCAAGAGACTCCACCCTCCTGCTCCATTATAATTTGTCAGTGGAAGTCACTAGTTAAAGCTGTTACCTTTTAAGAAGCATTTCCTTCCCAGCTATAATTTCTTTCCCAAATAAATTCACTAGGTGGCAGTGAACAGCGAGGGAAAGAGGGCTGCTTTTGAAAAGAAATTCAAAGGCAAGTGGAGTTAAACATTCTAGGATATCTAATCATGAATTTTAAAAAGCCGTCTGGGAACCCTGGTCCCTGACATACATAACTAATAGAAGACAAACTGCAGCTTTAAGTGGAAGACCTAGTCTCGATTAAATGATGAAATACCAAGATTTATGGTCAGACCTCCTCTTAGCACTCTACTGATAATTTTATTCATGATATGGTCGAAATCACAGATATTTATTTATTGCCTATAAACATATTTCCTTTATAGAAATTAGTAATCCAAAGTGGCTCACGCCTGTAATCCTATCACTCTGAGAGGCCAAGGCAGAAAGATCGCTTGAGCTCAGGAGTTCGAGACCAGCCTGAACAAGAGCGAGACTCTGTCTCTACTAAAAATAGAAAATTTAGCAGGGCATTGTGGTGCATGCCTATAGTCCCAGCTACTTGGGAGGCTGAGGCACGAGGCTCGCTTGAGCCCAGGAGTTGGAGGTTGCAGTGAGCTATGATGAGGCCACTACACTCTACCCAGGGTGACAGAGCGAGACTCTGTCTGAAAACAAAGCAAAGCAGGTCCTGCTCACTCGGTCGCAGTCTCTATTGTGTATGAGTGGGTGTGAATGTGTGTGTACGTGTGTGCTTTCTTCAGAAGGCAGCAGAACCTCCTGGTTACTTCAAGGATTTGCGTCATTATTCTCGGATTAATTTCTCCATATAACTCTCATGTCCAGTTCTCAGCCAAGGATGGAGGATCCTCCTTTCATCCTGTTAAACTCGGTTCTACAGTTGTCACAGCAGGTAAAGCCTGAGATCTTGTTTCTACTTTGGGAAGACTCTAAAACTTCAAATTTATTAAAGGACACTAAAATCTTAGTGCATATACTCTAATTGGTTTGTATGTATGTTTCCTGTTTTTTTGTTTTTAACCTAAAGGCACTTTGTTCAGAGGGGAAGAAAACAATTGTAAATCAGCTGAAAAGGCAGTTTGCAGGAGCTGTTCAGCCGTGTGTGTGTGTGTGTGTGTGTGTGTGTGTGTGTGTGTGTGTGTGTGGCCTGAGAGGCCGGGATCAGGAAGGCAGGCACCGTCGTTCCGTGGGCCTGCCCTGGCCCTGGCCTTGGGTCCTTAACAGAAGAGCTGCAGGGAGCTGTGTTTGTAGCCACACGTCCTTGGACGAGGCAGCGCATTGGGTCAGTCGTATCGCTGCCCTGACCCTGGCCTCACACCCCAGGTCTCACGACTGGACTTCTCCCCATTCCCGGCCCTCTCTCTACACCTCGGTCTCTGCTGTTCCCTAGGCCCAAGTCCCCTCTTGGCAACCGGTTGACCCTGCCTCATCCTGCCTTGCTCTTGCCAGATCCTCCAGGGTCTAAAGTCCTACTTTTGTGTCCCAACCTGGTCCCAGGATCCCCGTCTGGTTACAGACTCCATCCTCCCATGTCCCCTCCATGCCCCTGAGTTGCTGGATGTTGCTAACCTCCGGGTCCCCATAGTGTCCTCCACTAAGACGTTTGGACACCACGTGATTCCATGATGGATCCCTTCAATGAGGATCACCACTGAAAACTCCGGCTGTGTCTCGTGTCGGTCCCCAAAATACATTGATGGAGGGTCGCCATGTGCTAGACTCTGCGCTGGGTACTGGAGACAAGGTGGAAGGAAGACATGGTCCCTGTCATCAGACAGTTTACAGCCACCTTCAGATTTGTATATGGCCCTGGCATGTCCTCCTAAGGCCAGTGGCAGCGTCAGTTCCCAGCCCTGCCTCCCCCAGGCTGTGCCTCGATGTACCTGAGGATACCAAAGTGTCCAGCTCAGTTTCAAGTAAAACTCTCTCCATAGCTGACAACAGGCAGGTTGGTGCTACTTTTATTCAACGTGAGAAGGGACCCCGAGTGCTGAATAGTAACCTCGTCACTGTCTCCCGGGTGTACGTCGTCAGGTGTCCCAGCAGCAAGTACAACACAGAAGCAGACGTGAGGACCCTGCCTGGCTTGGGGTGTGAAACACGGAACCTCTCAAGCTCCGCCTGGTTAACTTGCAGTAAGAGCGATTAGTATGTCAGGGATGTAAAGTGACTTTGCCTTAGCCTCAATAATGTGCATGATCGAAAGCTCTCGAGGTGGGGTTCGGGCGCGCATAAGCTATCCCTTGCTAAGAAGATGAAATCGTCTGACGCCAAGTTTCTGCATGTAGTGGACAGTGTATTTTCCAGAATAGCCGTGCTGGTGATACTGTGTTAATTATCTTGGAAGTGAATAGTCTGGCTTGTTAAGAACATTGGTGATTCCAGTTGGGACTTAAAGATAAACATGATCGATCTTCCTAATATGCTAGCTGGAAAGCAAATAAGGAAATGCCCGGCTTCTCTTTGGTTCTCCCACTGAAATGAGGCAGACATGGAAAAATACTCCAGGAAAAAAAACTAAGATTTGAAATATCAGTTTAGGAAGAGATGCTCTTTAAAAAAAAAAACACAGTGCAATTTTTTTATGCAGCTATTTTCTCTGAAGTTGAATTATGGTAGTGTGTTGGGTTCGTTTGTTTTTTTGTTTTTTTTTTTAATGCTAAGTAAGATGCCTTTTCTGCTATGCATATGCGTACACACACACACACACACACACACACATACATGCATGCACACACCATTTGATTGCTTTTTAATGTGCTTTTAAAAGATAAAATGTCTTACTTAAAAATTAAGTAAATTCTGCGGAGAGTGAGGGGTTCCCTTTTGAGAAGACTTTTAGGGAATCTGGACATTTTTCTCTCTCTTTTCTTGAATCTAGTTCAGGCCTCACAGTTATAATAGATATGGAGCCATCTGGTGCTTTGCTGGTCAGTGCTGTCGGGTAGTGACTAGGTAGGTACTGAAATGTTAGTTTGGGTACTTAATTTGAGTACTTCTCTTGAAGGAAACCTGAAGCACAGGATTTTACACTGATGTCAAAAGGATACACTGCAAAAGTACTGAACCCGTGCAATGAAGTACCCTTGATGCAGTTCATAAAGTTAGAGAGAGACAGAAAATTCCAAGCAGCACCCAGGCCTCATTGCAGTGTGGCTGCGGCGGGAACAGGGAACTCCTACCCTCTGGGCCATTGACGAAGGCTTTAGCACGGAGCTGGGCAGTGCTTCCTAACCCTAACCCCAGTCCCGCTCTCCTCGACCTGGGTCTACATTCCCTTCCCTTGCCTCGCTTGGGTCCCTGCAAAGTGGCGCCTTTGTGACATCTATCAGCATGCTGACTGCAGAGAGTTCCCGGGCTCTGACTCTCCTGCTCGGTGGTGGGCCGTTCTCCCAGGAATTCTGCCTTGACGTAATTCACCAATTCTGCTCCTAATAATCTTACTACTACTTCTCCTGTTACCAAGTCCCAGCTCTCAGGTCTGGGACTTGGCACAGAGCTGTAGGAGGCAGAGTTTCACCGCTTCATGCTCAGTGTTTGGTTACACGCTCCCAGCATTGCCGTCCATTCTAGAGCCATCTCAACAGTTCCTCACTCCTAGAGACTATCGCCCTGCTCTGCCAGGATAGAGTAAGATTTATTTTATGTTTATTTTTTGTGGTGTATACAAAGCCATCAGGAACTCATGGGCCCATGAGGTTTAATCCACGGACTTACAAAGAGGATGGAAGAAACAAAACAACGTCTGGAAGCTACCAGGACACCTAGACTGAGAGCCCCTGCACGGTGGCACTGGGCCAGTCCACCTGATAAACGCCCAGTGTCAGGGATGGCGTCTCTCTATGGGCCAGAGAGGTATTTTCCCACCAGGGAACATTTTCCAGTAAAACTATAGCCCAGTTTTTTTAATGCTTGAAAGGGTGAACTTTTTTTGATCCACGATAAATAAGGTGTTTTGAGGCCAAGACCCTAATGAGATAATCACCGCGAAAGCTGCCACCGAAACCAACGTGTTTGCAAATGCACTGAAAACACAGGACAGGCTGGCCCTGTTCCCAGCACGCTGGGGGAGAGGTGGGGAAAAGGCTTTGTTTTCCCCAGACCAGGTGACAGCGCAGAGTCGGACCAGCCCGTGCTCTCTGGAACTGTCCTGGTAAGTGGCTCCGCCCCGCACGGGGGTGGCTGGCGGCTCCAGTCGGGGAAACAAGGACTAGTGGTGGGAAGTCGGCCAACGGCCATCACGTGGACACCCTGCTCTCCCCTGGGGCCACAGAACCTCCAGAGAGCAGCGCCAAGAGCCCGTGGGAAACAGGTAAAGTCGGAGGCACGCTTCGTGATGGGAAAGTCAGCTAGAAAAGTCAATGGACTTCAAGTGCCGGGGCCACTCCAAGAGAGAGGCTTTGAAGTGGTGGTGACCAGAGCGCGGCTGAAGGAGCACCGCTGGCTGCGTCATCGATGGGGACTCACTGTGCAGACCTGTCCTAGCCCCTCCCTGCCCGCCCCGCGCTTGCCCTCGTCCTTTCCGGGGAAGCCAGCACCAGGCTTGTCATTGGAGGCAGCAGCGAGCAGTGACCGGTGCCCAGCCTCCAGCCACAGCTCTTGTCCCCATCCCGGACCCTGCGCAGACTGGCCGCGTGAGCCTGGACGGTGTGGAAAACCCGCTGTCCTAGCCCATCCTCCGGAAGCCAGCCCCGAACCAAGGATTTAATTAAGCGGAAGTGATTTCAGGACGTGCTCCTAGGAAACCCAGGCAGGAGTCAGGTCCACAGACAGATGGGGAGGAAGCCCCGCAAGGCTGTGAGTTCAGCAGGTCCCAGCTGCCACCTGCTCCTGTGGGATCTCTGAAGTGTAAACTGCATCTCAGAGTTTGCTCCTTCTTCAGGAGGGGGATCCAGGCGCCAGTCCGCCCCATCTCCACAGTCAGGTCATGGCCGGGGTGCGGGGATGGACTTGAACTCCCACGCACCTGGGGCTCTCTCCCTTTGAGCAAAGCAGCTCCCTGAGCCCGAGGCCATCCTCTGAAGACAGTAGCCGGTGGGAGCTGTCAGCAGCACGGCGCACAGAAGCTGGGGACAGGCACACAGATAGAAGGGAGAGCTGGGGCCCCGGCAGAGGAGTCTGTGACACTGGGAGAACCCCAGCAGCGACACTGCGCATGGATGTAAGGATCGAGTGAGCGCATAGCTACAAAGTGCTGCCCAGGGGACCCACGTAGCACATTTTCAGGACCTACTTCCGCTCGTGCCCAGCGAGCGTCGTGCTCCTTGTCTCAACCTCTTACCCACCATGCCGGGAACAGGGGACAGCCCGTTCTGTGTTTCCACCATCGGACACGCTGGTCTTGGTGGCAGCGTTTACAGTGACTGTCTCATTGACAGGATCGCTCCTCAGTTGGGTGATGCCGCTGTGCAGGTGCCACAGGCCGGGAGGAATGGGGAATCCGCTGGTGACAGAATGAGCCTCCTGAAGGCCCACCCAGGCTGGGACGGTGGAACAAGGGTGGGAGAGGCAGGTTAACCGACCCGGCGGGCACAATCCACTCCATGGGAAAGGCACGGAGGAGCCGGCTCACCACAAGCAACGCACAGTTGAGAGCATCCCACACCTTAACGCAGACTTTAGCTCCGTCGATGGGACTCCCGTTTTTTGCATACTACATACAGGGAGCAGTTCCGTCAACTCTAAGCTCACCGGGCCCCGTGTGCAGCTCCGGCAGGAGCACGTGCAACCTGCAGGTCGTATTTAGGGGAGACATGTGCCCACGAGCAGGAGGGATTGAAGGGTCTGGGGGTGTTTAGCTAGACAAGAAAAGTCCGGGCAATCAGGACGACTGTCTTCAGATATCTGAAGAACTGTCACAGGAACACAGGTGTGCGGCTAATGAGGGGAAGGCTGGGTGGAAGGGAATTGGGTGGACATCCTTCTTGATCTTTCCTTCCATCAAAATGTTCCAAAGACCACTTGAATTCCCGGAGGGCTGGCAGGACAGGG
>NW_012152951.1:4508718-4617548 GCF_000956105.1 Propithecus coquereli
CAGGCTTGTCATTGGAGGCAGCAGCGAGCAGTGACCGGTGCCCAGCCTCCAGCCACAGCTCTTGTCCCCATCCCGGACCCTGCGCAGACTGGCCGTGTGAGCCTGGACGGTGTGGAAAACCCGCTGTCCTGGCCCATCCTCCGGAAGCCAGCCCCGAACCAAGGATTTAATTAAGTGGAAGTGATTTCAGGACGTGCTCCTAGGAAACCCAGGCAGGAGTCAGGTCCACAGACGGATGGGGAGGAAGCCCCGCAAGGCTGTGAGTTCAGCAGGTCCCAGCTGCCACCTGCTCCTGTGGGATCTCTGGAGTGTAAACTGCATCTCAGAGTTTGCTCCTTCTTCAGGAGGGGGATCCAGGCGTCTGTCCACCCCCTTTCCACAGTTAGGTCATGGCCGGCGTGCGGGAATGGACTTGAACTCCCACGCACCTGGGGCTCTCTCCCTTTGAGCAAAGCAGCTGCTGGAGCCCGAGGCCATCCTCTGAAGACAGTAGCCGGTGGGAGCTGTCAGCAGCACAGTGCACGGAAGCTGAGGACAGGCACGCAGATAGAGGGGAGAGCTGGGGCTCTGGCAGAGGGGTCTATGACACCGGGAGAACCCCAGCAGCGACACTGTGCATGGATGTAAGGATCAAGTGAGCGCATAGCTACGAAGTGCTGCCCAGGGTACCCACGTAGCACATTTTCAGGACCTACTTCCGCTCGTGTCCAGCGAGCGTCGTGCTCCTTGCCTCAACCTCTTACCCACCGTGCCGGGAACAGGGGACAGCCCGTTCTGTGTTTCCACCATCGGACACGCTGGTCTTGGTGGCAGCGTTTACAGTGACTGTCTCATTTACAGGATCGCTCCTCAGTTGGGTGATGCCACTGAGCAGGTGCCACGAGGCCGGGAGGAATGGGGAATCTGCTGGTGACAGAATGAGCCTCCTGAAGGCCCACCCAGGCTGGGACGGTGGAACGAGGGTAGGAGAGGCAGGTTAACCGACCCGGCGGGCACAATCCACTCTGTGGGAAAGGCACGGAGGAGCTGGCTCACCACAAGCAACGCACAGTTGAGAGCATCACACACCTTAACGCAGACTTTAGCTTCATCGATGGGACTCCCGTTTTTTGCATACTACATACAGGGAGCAGTTCCGTCGACTCTAAGCTCGCCGGGCCCCGTGTGCAGCTCCGGCAGGAGCACGCGCAACCTGCAGGTCGTATTTAGGGGAGACATGTGCCTACGAGCAGGAGGGATTGAAGGGTCTGAGGGTGTTTAGCTAGACAAGAAAAGTCCGGGCAATAGGACGACTGTCTTCAGATATCTGAAGAACTGTCACAGGAATACAGGTGTGCGGCTAATGAGGGGAAGGCTGGGTGGAAGGGAATTGGGTGGACGTCCTTCTTGATCTTTCCTTCCATCAAAATGTTCCAAAGACCACTTGAATTCCCGGAGGGCTGGCAGGACAGGGTCTTCCCCCATCCAGGGCACGGGTGCAGGTGCTGACGGTCAGGGGAGGGGACCGGGAGGTGCAACAGAGCCCCCTTCCTGTCTCCAGCTGCCAAGAGCCCTGGTGCTGACGTGAGTCAGCGAGGAGTAGGTGAGTAGGTGGTAGGAGGTCAGACAGACAGGCAGGGAGGCACCCAGGTGGCTAGACGGATGGACGGACAGACAGATGTAGGATGTGGGGTCCAATAGAAATAAACACAAAAAAGTCTGTTACAGCTAGTCTCGCTCCAAGGGGACAAGTGAGCGGGGACTCAGCTCTAGGTTGCGTGGGGTTTAGGGCCAATCACAGTGTGCTTCAAGACAGCAGAGACGGCTGGAGCCCTGAGCCGGGAGCCGCGTGGAGTGGAAGCAGGTGGCATCGGCCCCCGGGACTCCCGGGCTGCGTCTGGTGTGCACAGACTTTCATTGTCCTTTTCGGTCGTTTCAGCCACGTCTCCTCACAGTGGCCTCATTTTCTTCCCCCTTTTCACAGATAAAGATATTACTATAAGAAAAGGCCAAATAAATTAGCATCCTAGACTGCACAGTAGTCTCTCATAGCTTGTGCCCCCCTTCCAGACACCAAGGTGACTTTGCAGACATAAAGGAGTCCCACGCCTGCTCTTGTGCATGACAAATAATCCCCGACTATCATCTCCTCCTTAGTATCCAGTAGAAGCCACTGCAGCGCGAGCCTTCAAAGGCATCCTCTCTCCGTCTCCGTTTTCTTTCCTCTTCTGTTTTAATAACTCGACGCACACGGCACTGTTGTTTAGATTAATCATCGATTGTAAGTTACTTTGAAATCTACACGGGGTGTGCTGTTTAAATGGTAGCCATCTTCCAAGTTAGGCCTTATGACACCATATAAAATAGATTTTCACATTTAATTCCTATTTCTCACGGAGGCAAACTGAGCTAAGTAGGCCAGGACTGGCGTTTGTTCCAGTCCCTTAACTGGAAGGCTTGGTTTCCACTCCAAACCCCTGGGACCCCTGGCCCTGATGAAGTCATGTCACCTGTCAGAGTCTAAGTGCTGCAGCCCCGCACAGAAATGCTGTGAATCTGAGATAAATGGCGTGGAAACGCTTGGGAAAAACATCAATGATAACAATAGCTAACGTCGACTTGATGTGCTGTGTCAGGGAGGATGTGAAGTACTTTAACTGTATAATCTCATTTTCACCCTCACGCCAACCCTCATAATTAAAAATAATTAATAACACATTCCCATAAATCAGAGCCTGTGCTCACACACACCAGACCACATGCCTATTCCCCACCAGGGTGGCCAAGTGGTCCCAATCTGCCCTGGACTTTCTCAGTGTTAGCACTAAAATTCCCAAGTCCCAGAAACTTTCCCTCAATTATGGGCAAACCAGAATGGCTGGTTATCTCACACACACACACACACACAGACACCCGCCCCCCCCCCCTCTTTAGCATAGGCACCATATAATCTCAGAATTTTGGAGCTGGGGAGAACCTCGAAGACCCACCCAAGACATCAGGAGGCCAAGCTCAAGAGCAGTGAAATCATACATCCAATTCCCTTTTTCGGTAACAAAGGCAGAGCGATGGATCTCCTGAAATTGGGTAGAAGACTAAGAATGAGTCCACTTGGTGGTGTTTCTTTGTGCCATGGTGATCACTCATAAACCATACATTGTATAAGTAAACTCTGATAGGGGATTGAAGCATAAAAGATGTTCAAGATCAGTTTTCTTTGACATGTTAAACCATAATGTGGTTAAGAAGAGCCACAAACTTTGCCCAAAAAATGGCCCCAAAAAAGTGATGAATCCATTCAATCCATGTTGGAAATAGCTATTTCCCTTTGAGCTGAAGATGAAGAGAGTTTATGATAAAATACTTCCTAACCAAACTTGATCATCCCAAATTCTATTCATGGAAAATAACCCTACTTTGCAATTATATAGGGGGTAAGATACAAATCATAACAAATAAACGACGAAGAATCTTTTAAATAAGTTTTTTTCTGACATTTGTTTAGAAGACATGACAATTCAATCAGATATTTTATATCAATAAATGAATGCTTACAGGAGTGAATGTGAGGCTCAGTCAGAGCTGAATTATCCAAATTGATCACATGTTCGGTCTACTAAAGGCAGAAAAGTAGGCTGTACCTTTGAAAGATGTTTTCTGTTATGAGAATGGAGACCACAATGAGCTTTCTGTTTAGCCTCTAGTTAAGCAGATAATTAAATTAATCAGCATAGCCCATTCCCCACTCTACCTAATTAGTTTTACTTCTTTCAAGATAAAGAGAAAAGCATCCTTTCATTTATTTTGTGTGTATATTAAATGTGTACATTTACTAGGGAAGTATATACCTTTAAATGTGATGGAGTGTTCTGGAAAGACCTACGCCTATAATACTTGCTGGCAATCACGTTAAAGTTGAAGGCGGAGGATTTTGCAAAAAAGGGAAAAATTGGCCGCAATGCTAATCAAAATGCCAGAGCCCATCTCTGCAGTCCAAAAAAGGTGCAGATTCTCAAAGCTGTGAAATGAACTGGTGATTCTTCCTGCTGAAATGAACAGTTAATGCAAATCCCTCCACATTCATGAATTACATCTGGGACCAGGCAGATGGTCCATCCCCCAAATCGTGGCTCCACCAATTTCACAGAGAGGAGGCTTTCACAGGAGAGTGAGCGCAAATAGATGGGGAGAGAGCTCCCCACAGCGTGCTCCCTGGTCCGCAGGCTGAGCTCCTGCTGGCGTGCGCGGTGCCCGACGTGTGAGGCGGTCTGTGTTCCCCGTGGACCTGCGGGCTTGGAGTTGCAAGGCAAGCTGTCTGAGTGTGAGCTTGCAGGCCCTGTTCAGTCGCCCTGTCTCAGAATGGCTCTCTGATGAGGCAGTGTCCTCCCCACAAAGTCTCAGAGCCTCACCCAGCAGGGGCTGTCCAGTGACAGCACCAGGAGTGCTGATTTGGAGAAAAAGAGCAACTTCTAAAAGCTGCCATTTTGTGTACTGCTAGCTAGAAGCCAAACAGCGTGCTGGGTTCTTTACGTACACCAGCTCACGTGAACCCCGCAACCACGGGGAGGTGGCCATTCAGTCGCATCGGCATTTTCAGGGGACAAAACTGAGGCTTACAAGGGATAATCTGCACAAGGTCACACGGTTGGTAAACAAGGGTTAGGATTCAACCACTTCTCCTCTCCAACATCCAAACACTAAACCGTGGTTCTGTGATGGCACGAGGTGACCTACTGTGTAGGAAAATTTTCAGAGCATGCCACCAACCCTTCTTGATTTCCAAACAGACAGAGGAGTGACTCCCACCGTAAAACACGCGAGAATTTATTCCGGCTTTTAGTAAGGAGATGCTTCAAAATGCACCTGGAATTGTTTTTATTCGGATAGGGCAAGGCCACCAGATCAGGAGACGATTGCACTAAAAAGGTGGTTTGTCATTGACAGTTACCCAGAGAGGAGGGCACGTCGCACCGTGCAGAGCCACACGGAGAAGTAGCAGGGTCTGCAGGAGGCAGAGGGAGTTAGGAGAAAGCATGAGAAAGAGCCTTCATTGCAGGTTTTCCCGAGAAGGAACAGTCCAGGCAGAATAAACAGCCGAACAGGCCGAGGATGGGGTAGTTTAAATAATTTCAGCGGGCTCTAGGCATGGGGGCTAGTTGTCTGGTACTTGGCCCTGCGGCCACTCAGGGCAGGAGGATGGTGTCCCAGGTGCCTGGTGAGGGAGGCAGGCAGGGGTATGGATGCCGGACTGGTTGTGCTCACGGGCAAGCTGCTTGCCGTCTCTCGGAATTAGCCAGTCCTGGGAGGGGCAGTCTCTTCCCCAGTCTTCAAGGCCCAAGTCATCAAAACATCATAAAACGCAGAAGATTTAAAATACGATTACTGCAGGGGAGCACATGGAAAACCCTCTTTGCATTACCCTCTTTTACTTTCCCCCAGGACGACATAAGCAGCAGTCACGACTGTGAACGTTTTATGGGACAGTTCTGCCATTTCTGCAGCCCACTGCACTTCCAAGTCTTGGAGGGCTACAACGTGCACCCGTTTGCCATTTTCCCTGGGTGCAACCTCTCATAAATGAGTCTTTATCCGCTCCAGGGCTTGAATCGCCACGTTATTTCTTTAGAAATAGGATCCTCTGCTTCTTTAACAACCTAAGCTGTAATTGCACAAAGGTGGGAGAGGTGCCCGACAAAGCTATTGATGTCATTATATGTGTTTTACAGTATGACATTCTTTCCAAGATTTCCTGTCTTATTTTCTGTCTTTTGCAATCGTCGGCCTGCTTTGCTCCCGTAAATGAGGGAATTGTGGCTGAGAGAGCAATCTGCTCAAAGTGTCTGCCCATCCACTGGTGGACACTAAACGGCAGCACTAACTCGGCCCATTAGAGATGCTGTCCAGGTCCTCTGTCACGTTCACAACTTAGCTCTGCCCTGAGGTGTGTGCCCAGTCTGACCCCATGGCTGGAGGAGCTGCCTTTGTCAGCCTTCCCCCACCTGGAGGACTCAGTTCCTTTTACCCAAAGCTGCAAGACCCAGTGGAGACAATAAGAATCCTTCAGCCTCCACCCTGCCTCCCTCTCCTTCTAGAGCGGTAGCCAAGGGCAGACAACCTGCGACACGACCGTCAGGTTCCTCTCCTAGCTCCGCACCTCACCAGCTCGTGATCATAGCTGATGACCTAACCTCTCAGTGCTTCAGGTTTGGTTTGGTTTCTTTCAGTCTCTAGAATACAGTGATCATAAGAGAACCTACACCATAGGTTTGGTCAGAGGATTCCAAAAGTATGCCGAGGGCAGACTAAAGGCTCAAACTGTCATCTGTCATTAAAACGATCACGAGGACACCCTTTTTCCAAGTGTGGCTCGTGGTCCACCTGCACCAAAATTACCTGCAGTGCTTGTGATAAGGGTCCTACAGAATCATCCAGAATTCTGTACCCCAGCTGGTTGTCAGCCCACTGAAGTGTGAGAACCCCACCTTAGAATTTAGGGTTGCATCCAATTTAGTGACTGGGGAAGGGTCTTTGCAGGTAGATGGATTTAACTTCAAATCTCACCTCTGAGCTAGATCTGTGCGGTGTGCAACAAGCTACTGGATTTAGCTTCTGGGAGTCTTTGTTTCAGTAAGTTGAGATACTAATATCCGCCTTGTTCAACAAATATTTATCAGTGCATGCTATGCATAACACACGCCGCTAGGTGCTGGGGATATGATAAGGAATAGCCTTGAAAAGTTTATTTGTTTAGGTCCTTGTCAGACCTTTGCAGGGCACTACAGATCATTCACAATCAAACCCACCGCTGTTATTAATAATTACTACCTCTCATGGTCATCGGTAGGTCTGAAGATGCCATGGGAGAGATGATTTGTGGACTCAGTTTATGGGCTCCAAAGCCATTCCCTTGACATTTTAGCAGCGCCCATGAAGACCAGTCACTAACTCAAATGCACTCGACTTTCCGGTGCCTTCTCCTCGCCCAGCTTCAACGCCAAGGCCTCAGCTCCACTCGCCTGCAGCTTGGATTGCAGTGAAGTGTCAGAGCTGTGGGTCGTTGGTGGCACCACCCAGCCTAAGGGACGGCATAGCATCGAGCAAAGAGCGCTAAGCAGTTGCCAGGGTCCCTGATGCCAACCGCTCACACTCCCCGCTTCAAGCTACTCGTAGGAAAGAGATGTTACATTCTATGTGAAACCACTTACATTGGTTATGAGCAGCAATTGCACATCTCTTGCAAATCCAAGCCTGGAATATGAATGGAAATATCCTAGGTTGTATTTGTATTTTTCACATGGAGTAGAAAATCTTTGAAAAGCCTGGTCTGAATGAAGACAAATATAACTTAATAAAACTTGCATGTTGAATAGCATAGGGCAGTGTAGGACTGTGGGCTGTGGAGGCAGAGGACTGGCATCGGAAGTCTGAGTTTGCCACAGGAGGCTTGCCGTGTCACCACAAGCCACTTCCCATCCTCTCTGAGGCTAGGGGGAGGGACTTGCCTTCTACGAGTGCCGTGGGGATCGAAACAATGACAAATGTCCAGTCGTTGGCGCAGTGTCTTGCATGACAGAAGACATTCAGGATATCATAATTCTTTTATTATTATTATTATTGTACTTTTACATTTTCCAAGAGATCGAGCTTGCTACCAAACCTTCATTGTTTTATCCTCGGTCACTCCCGTGAGGTATGCAGGGCTGGTGTTATTTTTAGTTGAGAAGTTAAGTCCCTTGCTGGATCCCAGTTCTGCCACTGCATGGCAGCTCCTGCTTTAAAGGATCTCAGTGGGTGGTGGCCTTCCTGTCTGTTCTTCCATGCGAGCTATCTGTCCATCCGGCTAGGTGCTTGCAAGACCCCCAGTGCTCACAGGCACCCAGACCCTGGGAGAGGCACCCTGGCCTTAAAGCAGTTGCCTAATGTCATAAGTTGACAAATGTCGCATGGCCCAATTGTTCTGTTACTAGCCCTTTTGCTGTCGTTGCGCACATGTACAGAAGGAAGCCTGTGTCAGAAGTGCCACTCCGTACAGACCAAAACTTGACGACTGTGGTTTTATAAGTCACAGAGAGTTTATTAACCACTAAATTGATAGCTAAAGAGGACTCTGACTAGGAGAAGCCCATAAACTTAATGGCACTTATTAATTTATGGGCTACTATTACAACATCAGTAATCTTTATATAAAAGCGGCAAAGAGCTGTGATTTAGTTAGGATGATGCTTGCTGTCTCCACTTACAGAGATGACGACAACCCGCCACCAACCTCTGAGCCGGCGTAGGTGCCCAGTGGGGAGCTCCCCACTGCAAACCTGGGTGCCTTTCTTTTCTCAAAGCCTCTCTTTGACTGGACACATTTATCTCCTGGAGCTCAGTCCCTTATTCTCACGACACAAGCCTGGCGCGTGGGCAGGGAGGCAGCACCAGGAGGTAGAGAGGTCCCAACCGGACATGGACCACCGGGGTTCTTTTCCCAAATCATCCTCTTCTTGACTCTAAACTCAGGCTGCACATTCGCCTTCCATGCTTCTGTTTCTTCATCTGTGAAATGACAGGCCTGCATTAGCGGCTTCCAATGTCTCTCGCATAATTGTAGCCATGGCCAGGATCCGAAAGGCCATCTGGTGCAGCAAACTGTTGGCAAACGGTCCCCACCCCAGGAGAGGCTCGGTCATCGTGGCCAGGGCGCTAACGTGGCCCAAGGCTCCCTGCTCGTCAAATCGCTGCTCCCCATGCATTGGATGGGAAAGAGTTTGCAGTGCTGGGAGGCTCACAGCGTCGTGGCCGGGGCTCCTTTCCTAGACTGTCCCTTGCTCAGGAGCCAGTTCCAAGGTCTGCAGGCTGCAAAACGACAGGGAAGAAAGAAGAGGGCAATGGAGAGATCATAAATGCCTTCAGTTGGTGCATAATAAAGAACAAAACGGGAAAGCGGCAGGGAGTGGATTGTTAAGAAATGCCTCTCTGTAGACACTCCACGTGCAGGATGGGGGCAGGCTGGAGAGGGGGCCTTCGTGGGTGACAAGCCCACCTGCCGGGGCATCGTGGCCACTTCACGTGTTGCCAGGGGCTGGCCCGCCAAGCACCTCTCCCTCCCGGACCCAGGTGGGGCTGGCTCGGAGGGCACTATATGCTCAGTTTCCGCTTCGGAGCAGGGGAGGTTCTGGCAAGTTGGGTCTTTTCCTCCTAAGTGGAGCTGCCTGTGGTGCAGTTTGTGCCAAGCGAGCTGGACACAGCGAGTGATCCCATTGTATCGATAGACTGACGTCCCCTCTCCTTGACAAGTGGGCAGAAACTCTGTGTCCTTTACCCCCTGGTGCTCACTACTTTTCTCTGTACACATTCATTAGGCCCCTCTGTCTTCTCCCTACCCACCTTCACGTCCGGTTTCCCAACATCGCCGGCCGTGAACGTGGCAAGGTGAAGACACCCAGTTCTGAGTCTTCGCCTGGTACCGGGAAGTGGGTTACCAGCACTCGGGTTGCCCAGCGCTGTTGTCACGTGGTCTTACTGAGCGTCACGAGGGTTAGGGGTACCCAGGGACACACAGAATGGAGTCCACACAGCTCATGACGCTCTGGCCACAGTCAGTTTGTTGCCAAAAAGCAGGGCAGATTTCACCCCTTTCATTAGATACCATTGTTGTGTAGCCTTGATCATCTGGACGTTAGTATTCGATGTCCAAAGGTGGAATCGGGAATCATGGTTTTCATGAAGGAAAATAGTAGAAAACACTTCTACCATCTTTGTCCGGTTGGCCATCCTTTCACTTTTGAGGTAGGAACACACCTCACATCTGTCGGACACTACTCTAGGTGCCTTCTGGGGCATTGACTATTTCATCCTCACACCCACCTCGTATGGTGTTTGCTGTATGGGTATGGGGACTGAAACATGGGTATTTGTGTACGTCGGTGGTGAGTGGCCGAGTTGGCATTTGAACCACCTCCCTAGGATGTACCCTTAGACTCTCTACTGTGTTGGGGGGCACAGGATCCCATACCCCTCCTTCTGTGCTGCTGCACCTGGTCCACGAGGAGATGCCCAGACCTCCTGGTGTTCCGGGCATGGATAGATGACCAAACCCTGGAAGGTCAGCCTTTTCCTCGCTCTGTCGCAGGCTCTACAGGAAATCCTCCAAGACCTAGGGTAGCCTGGTGTCCCTTTTCCAGTGGGGAAGTCCCAGCACTCATCTGCATTGTGGAGCCTTTGTACAAACTACAGGCAGCTGGAAGAGACTAAAGCAGACGCACCTGTTTCCAGAAAGAGGAACAGTGCTGCCAGGCATTCTGGGGTCAGCAGAGGCTGACGCGGCGGAATAGGAGAGACACGGGTTTAGAGCCAGAGACCTGAGTTTGCGCTTTACTATCTCTGGTCTTTGGGCAATTCACATAACTTCTTCGTAGGTTAGTTTCCCCATTTGTCATGTAGGAGTCCTGACCTTCACCATGCCCTGGCACATGAAGTTGTTGTGAGGGTCCCATGAGAAATCAGGTGTCAAACACTGTAAATACGTCCAGGAGAGTACCGCGCATATAATAGATGCTCAGTAAATGATTGTTGACAGAGGCAGTTTCCACTTCGGATGGTAGGTCGCCTGAGCCACTGCTCCTGTGTCTTCTGGAGGGTGAAGGCAGCTTCCCTTTGACCTGGATGTATGTAGACTGGCCTCAACGGAATGTTAAGATAGATGTCAAATTTGACACACAAGCAGAAGACTTCCTGACAGCCTCGAGCATGTTCCCGGGGAGGTATCATGGGGTTTAGTTTGGGGTAATCCTGCTTAAAGACAAGGGACAAAAGCAGAATGACCCTTTCTGTCCTTTCTACCCTTGGGATTCCAAAAGAATGACTTTGAGAATGTTGCCACCATGGCTCAGGGTCACTCAGGGTCCAGCCAAGCAGACGGCAGAAGCTGAACCTCTGGTCAGTGGCTGCATTTATTGTGATTATTCATTCATGGAAATGGCTCCTTGCAATGAGATGCAATCTGCCTCAGAGACCTAATGACAGGGTCTTTGATTCCTGAAGGTGAATTGAAGCTGAAATGATTCACCACTGTGTAATATTTTTCAAAATTAGATTTATTTTATAAAACCTTTCTCACCTTCTCCCTCCCCCCACCCCATGCCCTGCTCACCTGTGGGTGAGTTTACATGAGCACACACACACCGTGAAACACGTGTGTCTCCCAGCAACAAGCAATGGGAATATTCAAGACGGACATTGAGCCCATAGGAGAACGAGGCTATTTCTCGGTATTTCAGAAGATGCAAGTTAGCATCGGTGATTCAGTTATATAATCCTCTGAGCATTGGACAGAAAGCCTCCATCCAAACAGGTCTGTTTCTCTTTGTGTTTGCTTCCAAAAATTAATGCATTCATCAAACCTTCAGGGAAGATCGCTCCAACAGATCACTTTTCACAAAGCGATGCAATGTCAAGCCGCCACGTGGCAGTGGCCCTCTCAGCATTGACAAGAGTGACCTCCTTGTAGCAGGGAAAGGAAAAGGCTCTCCACTCAGAGGGACGGTGGTACAGAAATTGACATTTCCGCCACTACTACTAATAATGGCTGCAAATATAGCACACTTTCAGACTTCGCAAAGCACCCTTTTAGCCTCATAACAACCCTGAGAGGTCATCGGGATGTGCATCATCATCATCATCATCATCATCATCCTCCTCCTCACTGGATGGATGAGAAGGTCAAAGCTCCAAGAGGTTGGGCTCCTGTCAAAGGTTGCACAGGCATCAAGCAACGAAAGAAGAACCTGAATCCCAGCTGGCCAGGCCCCGGTCTCACTCCCCAGTCAGTGGCAATGGCTTGTGATAGAACCAGAAGTTCATTGCTCAGAATACAATTCTTATAACACGTGTGATTGGCCTCGACCACCCTCGGTTCCAGACAGCACCTTTAGTCCCTTGCGGTGCCCACCCAGGTTCTGTCACACAACATGGGATTTCTGGTGTCCCCTCACTCCTCTAAGTGTTTGGGTAACCCCAAGCTGGCCTTGATGGAAGCTGAAAAGTACTCCTAGGCTCAGGCCCTTGGTGAAGAGGGTCAAAGGGCAAAGCTCCCAAAGCTACCTTCTCCTGAAGCCTCTGAGCCTCCTCCCACTGCTTTGGGCTCCCTCCATCACGACGCCTCCACTGTCACTCTGGCTCTTCCCCCTGTCCCTGACCTGTGAGCTCACAGGGACAGGGATCACATCTCGTTCAGCTTTGTGTTCTAAGGAAAGTGGTTGGTGTCAATGTTCAGGGACTGTTGGTGGAATGAACAAATGGAGAAATGAATTAAGTCATTCATTATTTGGGAGAAATACAGATAAGTGTAGGAAAAGGAAAATCAGTGGATTTTATCCATGTTGACATTTTTCCACCCCAAATTAATAGTAATGTGTTTAACAACTGTCCATGTTAAAATTTTAGCTTCATAAAATGATGGCTTTAACCCAGTCCTGGAAGTGACAAAGTAAACCCAAGCACTTTTTAGTCTTCTGCCGCCCTCAGAAAATTCCAAATCTTTGGTGAACTCACAGATAACCTGAGAAAGACAGGTGGGGATTCACACATGGGTCTTCATGACACAGCTGCCTGCACGTGACAAGGCTGCATAGTGGGTGCGGTGGGCTGGCCTCATAGGCCTGGTGTTCTCAGAAGTCCACGTGGGCAGATGGGCCCAAGACCAGGTAGCCATCAGCTAAGTTTGGTTGCATTCTTCTGGTAAATATTAGTATCCTCCTATGGCTAGATGTAACTGGTACATGTACTATAATAAAAATGACTCTTAGGCCAAATTCTGCCCAACATACAAACATTACCAGCAAGTGGGCACAGACACAAACACACAACCAGTTCCTGTAACTTGAGGGAGTTTCAGCTTTATAACAATGCAGGGACATGATCAAAGGAGGTTTATGATTCCTAGATTAATGTTTAATGAAATACATATATATGCACACACAAGTATATGTATATACACACACATGCACACTATGTCTATGAATACATACTATACAACACACACATATATGTATAGATATACTATACACACATGCATATGTAGGCCTATATTTAAGAATTTTGCATCATGCATACCCAGTGAAATTTCACTCGTTCATACCTAAAATATTTCAGCTCCCATTGGGCTAAATATGCTTTTTCACTGTTGGTTTTGAGAAGCAACACGGTATGCTAGAAGGAGCAATGAGAGCAGCAGATAAACACAGTTTCCTCTTCTGTCTCTGTTCTTGGTGCGAAAGCTACGTAATCTCTACCGACCTTGGTTTCCTGATTGGCAAAATAGCAATAATAACCAATAACACATAAATAATGTTCTGACGATTAACTATAATAATGGAGTTCAAGCATCTAAGATGCTCCCAGATTCATTAAGGTGCTAAGGAAACAATATTTCCTCCCCTCCTTGTTCTCCTCTTCCCAATATAGTAAGATAATCAGGTAGGCAAGATTTCACTGGAACATAAAGTGCTTACTGGAGGGAAAGACCATTTTTTAAGAGATGTTGGCCATTTATTGATTGTGTGCAAATTGATTATAATTTAAATAAGCCATATCTAGTCACCGGTGATGACCATGCAGGGCTTTTCTTGGCAGTGCTATATTAATACCAGAAATTGGCTTGAGTTATCAGAGGTTTTTAAAAAATCCTTAAGGGCATCTTTCTTGGACTCTGCTCTGTAGAATATGCAGACTGTCAGCTAATTCTGGGTGATCTCCTCTCCCTACCTGCAGGACTTGCTGTATCATACGCTGCTGTAGTTTCTAGATTAAACCATCCACCAGTAAGTTCCTGAAGGCCAGGAGGCTTTTCTCTTACGCAGCTTCACTCAGTCCCCCGTGGTCCCCCGTGGCTTACCAGTGTCATCTGCTTAAAAACCCCTCCTGCCCCATGCGAGTCTTCTCATGGGAGTCAGCCTCCCTTCTGGTTGTGTGTCACCATGAGTTAAACTAATCAACTAATTCCTGGACAGGTTCTGGAATCTGTAGAGTCTCGAAAAAATGTTAAGGGGAAGGAGTTAGCTGTGCAACCAGACATGCACAGACCAAGTCGATGCCCTTCCAGATGAGACGCTTCCTCTCCTGCGTGTTCATTAGGTGAAACCTCTGAAGCATGAATCCCCACGGGGGTTCATGCTGCTGAACTCCTGCTGCCTTGTGCAACATGCAGAGCAGTTTATGGCATTCCCAGTAGCTGCGATGGCCTTCCGCTGTTGATTCCGATTGTTGTTGCTTTGATCATCTGTGTGCATTGAACCTGTCAGCCATGAAATAGCTGATCATTCGTCTTCCTGAAGACCCAGGTCTCAAACACTTGCACTGCTTGAATCTGGTCCTCACCTGCTGGACAAGTGGGAGCCTGGAGCACAGGACCTGGGCTGAGGGGAGTTGGCACACTCTTGGGGCACACATCCCCCTCCCCCTCCACCACATCCTTATTTGCTCTGTCCATGGAGATGCAGTTCTATAACCTGCACCCTCACAACTCACCTTGACCACCCCTGTACTTACCACCTAAGTATTTTGTTGCTGCCATCTTACTATCCATATAAAATTTAGAAGGAACTTTTTATGACCCAACTTATACAGGGCAACTTCTAGTCTTCCAATACCTGAGTTATTGGGGATTTCATCTTCACCATTGGGTGGTCACAAAAGGATCATGGTGGTGGTAAAAAAAAAAAAAAAAAATTCATGAAGATGTCACACTTGTTCCCCTGAACTTCCCCGAACTCCATTTCCTCCTTCTACAGCAGCCATTAACACATTTACTGCCATATGAGTTGTATTTAACTCATACAAGTTTAGAGCCCAGGACCTCGTGAAGCGTATGTAACTCACACGTCTCTTTACTTTGGGAGCCACGTGGTGCACAAGCAACTCACGCTGCCACGCTGTAGCATACATGTTACATGATGGGTGGCTCTCTGGGAAAAACCCTGCAATTGGTTGGTGAAAATCTTACCTGTTGATGTTCTTATTGTTATGATTAATATTGACAATTTAATTGTATATAACTCACACACAGAAAGCAATAAAAAATGACAGCTTTTCCGTTAAATTGGAAAGGATTAATTTTTTTCTAAGTTCATATTATATTTTCATAACAAAACACTGTGGCCCCAGGGAAAACATTTTTTTTCTAGTGTGACAGTGAATGTGTTAAGCAAGCCAAGGCACCGCCAACCACATCAGCCATCATTCTTGAGATCCTCCCATCACAGACACCAGCCATGCAATAACTGACCTCAGCCCCCAGCTCTTGGTTTTGGAGAGTATATTCAGTGTTCTTGGTGTCTAGTTTCAACTGCACAACCCCACAAAGACAGATGGACAAATTAAGTTAATCACCCGGTATCTTGAAGAGCGGTGACATTTCTTGCGGATAACCCAAAGGATCTAGTTCTTCATGACCTAGGACACCATCCTTTCACACCAGAGATACTTCCAAGCTTCATAGCATCAATCTCCTTACAGCCCAGCATCGGGCTCACCCTCACCCTCACCCGCACCCTCACTCCCAGCCTCATAAAGGGATTGCATGAAGTACACTTGTTAGCAAGAGCCCCAGGGAGGGCATATGCATAAAAGACACCGCCTGGCACCAACCTCTGGGCCAAGAGATGGAGGGGCCCTAGGTTGCCTGGACAGTAGGTAAGGGTGGGTGTAGGTCACAGAGTGTCCTCACAGAGCAAGTCTGTTCTTCTTTCTTTTCTCTTTTACTAATGCTATTATTTTTCTTTTATTCCTTCTTTGGCTCTTTCTCTCTTTCCCTTCATATAAATTACAAACATATGTATATATTTTTCTAATAAGCAGTATCTCTAGCCTACACTCTCCCAAGGCTTTCATTGAAGAAACAAACTCCATAACTAGGAGATGCAGGGCTGGGGAAGGGTAGAAAAGCTATTTTCCAGAAGCATGTTTTATTACTTTTGTGACTCAACTATCCCCATCTCACCCCGTTTTCCTTTAAAGCTAAATATGTAGCAGAGATGCCCTGATATGGGATCTCAGTGGGGAAGGAGTGCAGACAAAAAGCTTATTAGCCTGGCTTCCTCTTCTAAAAAAAAAAAAAAAAATCCTTTCCTTTCCCAAAATAGCTGATAAATGATCCTTTGTGGGGATGGTTGTGGTGCAGCTTCAACTGTTGTCAGACGCCTACTTTATATCTTGCTGCAAATTAGAATGTGCATCGTGGTTTCTGGACAACAAATCTGGAGGTTCACGTGTGCACGGTAACACCACTAAGGCTCAGAAAGCGCTAGAAGATGAGTTGACTGCAACTCACAGAATTTTAATCGTACAGTATTTTAGAGTTTCAATTTCCCAAAGAATGCTTACATATGACAAAGGTGGTGGATATATAAATCCTACACTGTGCCCCAAACCGCATAGCCATGGTTGTTATTTTTGGCTTATTCTTCCCACGGTCCCCTTCCCTTGGCACTTTTTACTTCTCCAGGACATTATCCAAGAGAAGTAAAATTTCTTCTGACTTCCCAAGAGCCCTCTTGTGCCTGAACTCAGCCCAGCGTCATCTCCGCGACCGTAAGTTGCCTGTGTCTTCTTATCCACTTGGTCATCAAACTCTCATTGTCCCGCTGCTCGCAACTAGATATCCCAAAGAAAGCAGTCTTATTAAACATTCATCATAAAGAATGAATGGTCAATTGACTTGAACCTTCCCAAGAGAATTTTTATTTTAAGGAGGCAGTTGTTAACATCAATCAATGTCTGATGGGTGGAATTTTAGGTAGCAACATCAACATTTATTGAAAGCTTATTAAATGTTGGTCACAGTCTTTTGTGCTTTGTGGCAAAGTCACAAAATTAAGAGAAGCAGCCTTGTAATACGGGGAAAGAAATCTTTCTTACCACTTCCTTCTTTGGCTCTCCCGGCCACCAGCTGCCACCTCATCCAAGGGTCCACCTAAGTGTCCACCCTCGCCCAGTGTTCTCATTGCGTCTTATTCTCTTACATTCAGTACTTTCCTTGGAGAAGATGCCCACTAAGTGTGCATCTTTCTACACAGGTAGAAAGATGTCTGGTCCTCTCTGCCCCACTGCCACCCATGTCCTAAGCCACGACAAACACTCAAGTTCCCACCCACTTGCCTTCTAAGAACTGAGTTTAAGGACAATGATAATCTGTATGTTCATTTTTTTTTCCATGCCATCGCCACCTCTTTTTCTCCTAATTTAAACGTTTTTTCCAATCCAAAGTAGGTCTTTTTTTCCTACTAAAATTGGTACATGAAGCGTTTTCAAATGATGGAAAATTATGACACCATTTACCAAGAAGATTTTTTCCATTTTGAATTTTTAAATGGAACTCCTCTTAAACCAAAGTTTTCTCATGTGTTCTAGTAATAAAGGCATAGGGTATGAAGGGGAGGTTTACCTTTCAGCTGAAAGCAAGATTTACACAGTGGTCAGGGTTCATAGGAACTCTGTTTAGCGGTCATCTGCGTTAAACAGACATCCTCCCTAGCAGATGCAAGATGCTGGCTTGATTGAATTTTGGTCTCTTAGAGAATTAGCATCTTTTCTGAATGTTGTGTATAGTTTCATAAGAGTCTAAGTTAACCTTGGACTTGCATTTGCCCTTGACTGGCTTCCAAGAAATGGAGATCTAAAAGCCCTCATGCATTAAATGGCCACATGGGACAGCAGAAAGGCAAATCAAGGAAGTGAAGAGGACGCAAATGTCCAGGAATCTGGGCTCTCTCCCTAGCAAAGGACATTTGCCTTGGTACGCCAGTGACCTCGGTGTAAGCCTCTTCCCAGAGGAGAGTTACTAAAGATTCACCAGCGTGAACCTTATCTTACATTCTATCTATTCCCTTTGATTAGATGCATCAATCTTGTCCTAACATTTTTGAATCTTTCTCTTAAGAAACTAAAGGATCTTCCTTTGGCAATGAATTTGCCAGCTCCGTGATCTTGAAACACACTCTTCTCCCCAGTCCTGATGATTCAGGATCAGTATGAACTGCCCAATGCTTGCAGAAACCAAGTGTGCATTTGTTCACTGCCACACCCCTGGTACAAAGTTGGCGCTCAGTAGATAGCTGTAGAATAAACAAATGAACCAAGATGCAACAAAGAATAATACTACAACCTGGATAACAGTCTATTACAAGATGGAGCAGTTCATCTTCCAAAATTCCAGGAGGCCTGCTGAGGGGAGGAGGTGCAGGCAGGGACTTGCACCTCAGAGGGATCCGTGCAGGGTGCAGGGTCCCCAGGGGTGGGCATGGGGTCGGGCTCAGAGGAGGTGGAGAATGCAGGGGCTGGTTAGTAGTGTGAGGACAGAGAGGGACAGACACTGCGCAGTTCTAGTCATTGTACAATTTGAAGGAAGAAAAGTCTAGATGCGATGATGGCTGTGTGAGGCGTCCCTTCCAGAACACCTGTGGCGAAGACCTACTTGTTCTTCAAGCCAGCGGCTGTGGATTTGTAGGGAATAGGTTGGCCCCAGAGGCAGCCCCATGATACTGAAGATTATTCTTGAAATAGCCCAGGACAGACAGCAGAAGTTAGAAGGGCAAATAAATGACCAGAAGAATTCTTTATAAAAGCTATAGTTCCCAAATATTTGGTTGCATGGGCCATCAAAGTATTATTAGGTTTTTTAAATCTGACTTTTAAATTTTGCCAAGGGAAACCACTAGGGCAGGGGGAGGCGGAACTAATTTACAATAACACTGTCCTAGAATAGTAAATTTAAACACCCCCAAAATAAGAAAATATATACTTTTATTTTAAATAAAATACAGTCTTTAAAGTTTAATAAATTTAGCTTTGTGGAAACCCTCTTAAAATTATTCATACAGCATTTTTCACGTGCTGTCACGGACCAATGAAAAGTTCTTCAAGGGTTCCCAGGCCAGTGTTTGGGAACAGCTGCCCCTGAGGCTCCAGGACACACAGGTCCCTATGAACTCTGATAGAACTTATGAACCTTCTCCCAAGAAACATGCACTTGTACATAGCTTGTGCCAAGAATTTCAGGGGGTTCATCGCTAAGGTAAGCCCCTGTGTCACAGGGCACCCGTTGTTTTGATAGAGATTGGCCGTTTCGATTAAACATACCATGGCTTTCAGTGGTTTTTTATTGCTGTGTGTCCTAAGGCATGGACAGTTCAGTAACTCACAGTCACCACCACATGAATTAGTGGCAGACCAAGGAATACAATTCACATGAGCTAAGTCCAACTTTGACTTAGCTGAACTACTTAACATCCTAAGAATATAACATAGAGGGCAAATGATATTTCCCCAACACTAGAGAAAAGTAAATCAGCAAATCCACTTTCTCCCTACCCTGGAGGCAAGAGCGGGGATTAAGGGTGGGGGGTGGAGGTATTGGAAACCGAGGGCCACTGAGGATAGAGAACAAAAGCGGTGCACTTTGACATGCGGGAATAACACACCCACAAATCATTCGGGGACGTTTAAGAGAGAGATTGCTGACTAAATAAGATAGCTTTCTTCCTTCATCTCACTTAGCCCAGGGAGGGAGAAAAACAGGAAATTACCCCAATTAACCCTAATAAAATTAATGTCCGAATATGTGAATACTTAAGTTTGGCTCCTACAGAGCAGCGTATGATAATGTATGTGTGAGAACTTTGAATTCACACATATATAAATGATGTCAGATGTAAGGTATTCTTGTTTCTGTACAACTTAATTTCGGTGAGAATGGGAAAAAAATTTCCTCCCAACTCCCATACATAATCTTTTTCAGATCGCAAGGCTGAGAACGCTGACTGTAGCTACTTAGAACAATCCGAAGTGAGGCTTAAATACAAGTGTAATGAACAAAATACTGTAGCATGTAAATTTACTAGGTTAAATGTAATTAGAGCTTTATTGAACTAGACTCTTCCTGCACCACCCTTAGATGATGAAATATACCATTCCTAGGAAAACAAATAAATATTGGGGATCGGATATATATTAGCAATTCTCGAGCAAAACGGTTCACTCTCCAGAAACTTCCCTTCAGATAGCTGAGCCTCTGCCCCACCCTGAGGACCGGACCTGGGAGAGGTTGACTTCGCAGCATAACACGTCATTCCTGCCAGGGTGTCAGTGACCGAGGTCGTCACGCCCCTCAGCCACATTTATACTCTGAAAGATGATGCTAGAAAGCACACTGTTTAGTTTATGAAAATAAACTTCTAGTAGTAGAATTTCAGATGGAATAACATTTGGATGGAGAACATATTTGGAGCGAAAGAAAACTTACTCAGTGCAAATTAAGTCTCGCTAAGCTAGTTATTATTTTTGACGCCTAGAATTAATCTTGGCGCTACTACCGCTACTGCTCCTAATGAGACGACTGTTTGTGTGTCTGTGTTTGGGTACGTGCTCGCGGTGGTGTTGTATGAGGCAGCGGGCAAGGGGGCTAATGTGCTGGGGTTATTTGCTCTTTCTGCTGTCATAAATAAGGCTGGTTGTTCTTAGTTCAGCTTTTTCTTTTTTAAGTTTTGTTTTGTATTCCTGTTTCTCCTCTATGCTGGTTACTATCATCTAAACATTTGTGATTAATTTTCATGAGAGACTTACTAAGATTTTCTATTTGATTTATTGCATTAGAGTTCTTTGGATGGGCTCTTGAGGAGGGAGTTTATTACCTGAAGGATAGAAGGTTAAGTGTGCATCTACTGATATACCCCTCTGACAGTTAACGTTTTTCCGTGTTATTATTGGATTTCGTCTATTTCATCAGTCAGGAGCTGGAAGATGTGCATTTAAGTCTCTCCTAACAGTAACCATCGTATTTCTCTCCATTTCTCTTTATATGTTTTGATAGTCTTTGCTTTGCATATGTTTATGTTAGGTTATTTGCTACACAAAGTTTCATAGCTTTTATCGCCATTGTCGGTTCTGTATCCTTTTCCAATACGCTTTGATTTTTTTTTTTTTTTTTTTCCAAGACAGAGTCTCACTCTGTTGCCCCGGCTAGAGTGCCGTGGCGTCAGCCTAGCTTTTTTTTTTTTTTTTTTTCCAAGACAGAGTCTCACTCTGTTGCCCCGGCTAGAGTGCCGTGGCGTCAGCCTAGCTCACAGCAACCTCAAACTCCTGGGCTCAAGCGATCCTCCTACCTCAGCCTCCCAGAGTGCTAGGATTACAGGCGTGAGCCACCACACCCGGCCACGCTTTGACTTTTGTCGTCCTTTGGGAGCCCGCTGGCCATGAATTCAATGCACAGCACACAGACCCAGGTTCCAGCTCTGAATCCTGGGGGTGTCGATGCTACCTGTTCCTTATTCTTCTGTGTGTCTTAATTACAGTCCTCTCCCCACTTCCAGCACACACATGCACACACGCATACATGCACACAGACACAAATACACGCATACGTCTTCTGTCCTTTTCTGGAAGTTGCAGGATGCAAATGACAGTATGATGATGTCCCCAGGGAGAACTGGAGGCTCGGACTGGGGGCACCTCTAAACCACTACATGCAGAGGACAGTACTAGGACCACCTTTCCTGGTTTGTTCAGACCCTGAACCTGTGAGCCAGAGGCACACAGAGGAGGGACACAGTGTGTCCTGTCTTCTTTCACGTGGGCGGAGCTTCTCTGTTTTATAGAATTAAGCACAATTAGGCCGATGTTTATTTAACTTTAGTTCCATCAATCTTTCTGACAGTGGATATTTCTCCAGATTCTGTTTCTTGGTATTTTAGTTTGGGGAGCTTCAGCACGTTCTTACCATTCTCTGTATCTTAGATATTCCAGTGGGGACTTGGAAGAGGCTGTCCCAAGGCCACCACCCAGACGCTACTCAAAGGAGAATGAGAAAGACAATGTTCTACTGAATTAGGCAAGGCTACCATTCTCCATCTGGCTCCTCTTGTTATTGGTAGAATAAAACATCAGTGGTGGGTGACAGCAAGGACCCCATGAGCCCAACACATGGATTTAGCACACCCCACCATTCAAATTAGGCAATATGTAGGAAAACGCTTAAAGACTGTATGGTATTCAATACACGTGTCGTGGCATCACTAATACGTTGTTATCACTGCAGTATTGCATTGTAATCCCGCCTCTGCCTGCTGCTGTTTCAATGAATGATCCATTTCTTCCTTGTTAAAAGTAAGCACAATCCTCTCATTGCTGAAGTTCACCAGGAAGACCTCAGTAGCAGAAAACCAGCAGAGAGCCTTGAAAAGTCCATGCAGAAGAAATCATCATTTCCCCAGAACAAGCATATATATTATTTCCCATAGCCTTCCCCTCAGGTGACCATGGCAATGCGGAGCGGAGGAATTTGATGGTAGCTTTCACAGGGCGCCGTTTTACAAGGAGAAATATTTCTGAGACTACTGGAAGTGGCCATAACGACATGTAATTTAAAAGCACTGTAGAAGGAAAAGCGGAACTGTGAACACATGCATTCTTTCAGCAAGGCTGTAGTTAGGGAAAACGCCAATGTAAAAATAGCCTATTTTGAAGGCCTCAATATCTCGGCCCTGTGAATGCTTCTGAGTCGTATTTCACATTTGGCTGCTGTCGGGCTGTAGCTCCCATCCAGCTGGGGGAGGTGGAACTAAGTAGAGTCCCGCTGGTGAGCGCTTCCTGGTGAGATTGCTAGTGAGCTTCCTTCCGACCGCAAAATCTTTACCCTCGGTATTGACTTAAGGAGCAGATAGAACGTGACTTGATTTTTCAAATCCCTGGTTGATACGATGCTGCTCCGAAGCTTTTGAACCATTCAGGAGGGACTCAAAAGTCTCAGGGAAGCTGTAAAATTTCCATTTTCAGATTCTTAATTTTTAGTGTGCTCCAGACTCCTGGGGCGGGTTTTTAATGACACGTATGTAACAAGTAGAGTTAATTCTCATGTTTTGACTGCGGTGTCTTTTGCACTGAGGCAGATAGAAATTCTAAGGAGTTTAGAATGTGCTGGCAGGAGAACGCCTACCAGATGGGAGTTAGCTAAATCCTCGTACAAGATTGTGCGGTTTAAAACGGTGATCCCTGGTCTATCCTGGTTCGACTGGATAATAGCCAGGTAGTTATTAAGAGATAACTGCGTGCCAAGATTCGGTTGAACCCTGGTGGGTTTCAATAAAATTACAAGGGGTGTATCCTTAAGGTGATACAATTAAAGCTTGCGACATAATATATGTTTTTTAATGAGGAAGAGTAGCACAGTGTAAAGAACTTTGGCTTTTGTCACGCTTGTAAGCTCTTTAATTTGGGGTATGTTCCTTGAACTCTCTGAGCCTCAATTTCCATACCTATAAAATATCCAGAGATAATAAAAATCCACCTCAATGTTGTCAAGAGAACAATAACATAATAAATGTAAATGGCACAGCAAAATGTCTGGCTCATTTGGATGAGGCAAATCGAGGCTGAAGCTAGAGGAAGAATCTAGATCTTACCTCTGCTTTGAAGAATCAGAGATTGACACTCAGCAATGTCCGGGACTCATTCAAGCTGGAACCAAACACACACTAACCCCAGCGTGCAAGACACTAAGCTGGACACCAACATTAATTAATTTTAAAAAGAAAAAAAAATGGATTTATTCCTTGAAATGGAAATATTCATGTCTGCAAAATACATTCTCTCCTTCTTATGCATAAAGCTCTTAAAATCTTGTCTGGCCCATATTAAGTGCTTTCATAAACCATCACTAAGATATAAGTGGTCTAATTAGAGTTATTGTGAGAAACACTGTCAATCAAACAGGAAACGTGTAATATCTATATCATCAGCATATCATATCCCTATAGACTAAACTACCGGGAATTAAAACAAGGGAGATGGAATGAAATGAGAACCAGCGTCATGGATTAGTGGACACCACTGTAGGAGGCCCACCCTGCACCCACGTATCCCCCACTTCCTTCTTAACATTCTCTGGTTTTGTTCAGGTCCCTCCACTTGGGTATAGCCAGCTTGAAGGGAAATTCAGCTGGGGAATGCCATTCTTTTTGCAAGCGATTAGTTCATATTCAGTGGTGGGAATACGAACCAGAAGTCCATCAGGAAGCTACTGGGAGGAGCTGGAGGAAGAGATGGCCTCTCTTCTCTCTCTGTGCAGTGTCTAGGCTAGAGGTGACACCTAGAACTTCTGCAGGCCTCTTGTCACCAACCTGATGCTGAAACTCAAAGCTCTCTGGTGGTCTAGTGACTAGGACTCGTCTGAGGATGAAGCTCACACTGAGGACCACAGAGTGGAGAGAAAAGAGAGGGCCGGGTCTTTGAAGAATCAACGGCACCTGGATCAGTCACACCTGAAATTCTCCCCAACTCAGGCCTTGAGTTATATGAGAGAATGATTCTTACTGTTGAAAGTTGGGGATTCTGTAACTTGCAGCCGAAGGCATCCAAACAGAAACAAATGACACCTGCTTAGGCTGATGCACTATCTCAGGAGAGAAGATCTCACCCACAAGAGGAGAAATACTTAAAGCTCATTGGTTACAATGCCTGATTTTTATCACCATCTTAGAGGCAGCCTTGACATTGGTATAAAAATACTTGAAGTCCAATGGCCGAGACTCCCTTTCCCATGACTCTGTCTCTGGAAGGCTCCTTTATAGCATCTATGGCTGGTCATCTCCACCCCCACTCCCAATTTGGTGTATTTCCTTCTATGTGTACATCTCTTTAATCAAATATGCATAATTTTACATAAATGAAATCTTACTTGTATATGCACTTTTGTAATCTGCTTTTCCCCCTAAACAATGTCTCAAGTTACATTTTTGTCTGTAACTATTAATCTGCATCATCATTTTGTTGACTCTATAAAAGTGGACTATTAATATTTCACCACATATTTAACCAATTCCTTTTCGAATAACATTTAAGCAGTTTCCTAGTTTTTCACTACTATAAATAAGTGTGTTGTGTACACCTGTTTACTTTTCTGATTATCTCCTTGAGATAAAGCTCTGGAAGTTACATTTTGGGTTCAAAGGGTATGCACATTTTGAGTTTTGGTTCATTTTGTCAGAATTCTTTCAGCTACAAAGAACGAGAGAGCCAATTAAAGAAATTTAAAAAAAAAAAAAAGGAATTGACTATGTCATATAACAAGAAGTTTAGAATTTGGGGCATTCTGGGTTGAGTCAGAAACTCAGTAATGTCACCAAATACAAGGTCTTTTTCCCTCTTACTCAAGTGGCATCTCCAATGTATTGGGTTGGGTCTCATGGTCATACAATGGCAGCACAGTTCCAGCCATCACATGACAACACCAGTGTGAAAAAGAGGGATATTTCTTCCTATGCATCTCTTTTTATTACAAGGACAATATTTTCCAGAAGCTCCCACAAATTCCTTTTTGTATCACTTAGACAGAGTGGGCTGAGCACCAAACACAAATATGTTAGCTGGAAAAGTCTCAGGTAGGGAGGATATTGACAAACTAGTCTCCAGAAAGATTGCACTTACTGAAATTTTTATCATTGGCACCTGTTTTTCCACCCTTTGTCATTAAGTAATACATTTAAAATGATATCTTGTTTTTATATTTTTTTGTTTATCGAATAAGCTTTCAAATATTTATTGGCTATTTCGGCTCTCATTTTATAAAACTACCTGATTATATCCTCTGCCCTTGGTTCAAATTTTATTTCTTTATTGGATTGTAAGTGCTCTAAGTATATTAGGAAAAGTAAATCTTGTCTATCAGGATCACAGACATTGCTAATTTCCCCAGTAATTGGTCAGTCTATTAACATTACTTATGATAGGTTTAGCCATACGGAATTTTTAATTTGTATGTAGTCAGTTTATCAATTTTTCCCATATTATTTTTGCCTTTGTTATCATGCTTAGAAAGCCATTGGAACCCAAAGATCAAAAGACGTTCACACTTATATTTTTTCTTTTAAGTGGCTAACCATTTGTCCTAGAAAACACAAATCAAATTATTCATCTTCTTCCCATTAATTGGAGTATGTCGTCTCCATCACATACTAAGCTTTCATGTATAGAAATGATTTTTGTATCCGAATTTTTAAAAATGAGGCCTTTGACAAACATTTATTGATTTTTCTCCAGTGTTGCAAGCAAGGGCTCGAGGTTGAAGGTAGAAGCAGAGATAAAATAGGGCCAGTGCTTGTCTTTGATCATCCGTGTGCCTTCTAGAAAAGAGTGTAGGATCTGGAGCAAGGGTGCCTGGCTTGAGTGCCAAGTAGTCCACCTGTCAAAGTAATCGCCTTGTCTTATATGACCTTAACCTCTCTGCACTTCCATTTTCTCGTACGCAAAATAGTACCTATTTCATAGAATTGATAAGATAATTAAATACATGGATTCATATAAGCTGCACAGAGTCTGGCTCAAAACGAGGGCACAATAAATGCTGGCTATTGCTCAGACTTAGAGGTAGGGTATCACAGCGGTGAAAGGCACAGACCTGGAACCAGACTGCTGAGGTTGAAATCTTCCTCCCAACATGTAGTTGAGTCATCTTACTTAGCTACCTAACTCCACTATGCCTCAGTTTCCTTTCCTGTAAAATGGTGTAGTAATAATAGCATCCACTTCACAGGGTCGTTGTAATTATTAAATAAATTCACACATGGAAGAGGGCCTGGCACATAGTGAGTGCAAAATGCATGGTAACTATTTTTGCTATCCAAAGGATAGCATCGCTTGACTCCAAACAATTGTCAGATCCTGCCCACCGACCAGAGGAGGATGGAGAACGACTTTGAGGGGCTCGTGGGAAACTTGCATTGTGGAATCACCCAGCTAAACAGGCAGAGAGATGGTGTCTTAGTCTGGTCAGCTGCCATAACAAAATCCCACAGTTCTGGAGGCTGGAAGTCCCAGATCAAGGTTCTGACTTGATTCAGTTCCTGGTGAGGGTTCTCTCCCAGCTGGCAGGTGGTCTTCTTCTTGCTGTGTGCTCACATAGCGCTTCCTGGGTGCATGTCGAGAGACAGAGAGAGACAGATCTGGTGTCTCTTCTTATAAAAACACCAATCCTATCCAATCAGGGCCCTATACTTTTTTTTTTTTTTTTTTTTTTTGAGACAGAGTCTCACTCTCTTGCCTGGGGCGAGTGCCTTGGCGTCAGCCTAGCTCACAGCAACCTCGAACTCCTGGGCTCAAGCAATCCTACTGTCTCAGCCTCCCAAGTAGCTGGGACCACAGGCACACGCCACCATGCCCGGCTAGTTTTTTCTACATATATTTTTAGCTGTCCAATTAATTTCTTTCCATTTTTTGGTAGAGACGGGGTCTCGCTCTTGCTCAGGCTGGTCTCGAACTCCTGAGCTCAAACAATCCGCCCGCCTCGGCCTCCCAGAGTGCTAGGATTACAGGCGTGAGCCACCGCGCCCGGCCAGGGCCCTGTACTTTTGATATCATTTAACTTTAATTACCTTCTTAGAGTCCCCATCTCCAGACACAGCCACGCTGGGGGTGAGAGCTCAGTACATGAATTTGGAGGGGACACAATTCAGTCCATGGTAGACAGTTTCCTAGAAATTCTACCTGTAGCCTATACATTGTTGGAACTCCAGAGGAGGCTGAGCTAATAGTAGCTACATGATTTTCTTTGCACGCAAATATTATCCTCCCCAATGACATTCACAAAACAGAATTAGATTCGGACCAGGTTTGCTCTCTCTTTCCATCCTGACATGACTTGGAATAAGTTCTTTGCTTTTTAGCTGTTTTGTAATTAAAATGATTGGATAAAGAAGATATGCTTTGCATCTTTTTTTTGTTTTCTCCTCAATTATATGCAAACACATCATTATTGCTTTGACTATGAAAACCATTTTTAATTTGACCAGGCAGGGCGTTTTTTTCTCTTGATCCCACCAACCTTCTAAACCAGGGGCAGATATTTTGCATGACTGTGGCATCGTAAAACTCCACGAGTGACCTCTGAGTGCTGGGCATTGCATTTGGGCCTGTGGCTTAGCTGGTGGGTGTGTGTAATCATGTACAGCCAGTCTGCCCTGTGGAGACCCTGCGGTCGCAGGGACCACTCTGGCATATGTCCCTCCACCAAAGGGCTTCATGCTAAGCTCAGAGACCACCATGCTGGGATGTCTCTGGTACTCCCGCCAGCCGGTCCCCTTCCGACCATAGAAGAAGTAGAAAAAGGACCGTAAGAATCCAATCTATGCCCCGCCAGATTCAGTTCCCAGACAATAGTGAATTCTATCTTTATGCTTTTTGTGAAACGTAGTCAATTTGTTTTCTAGTTTTTACCACACTATAGAAAATGGAAAGTGCTGGATAGGAACAGTAACATAGATTTTTTTTTAAAAAAAAAAAAAACCTTTTACATTTCTCCTTTCTCAGACTCTTCCATCCTCTGCCAGTGGTTTATTGATCTAGGCTAGACAATGCACCTCAGAGATAACTGGGGAAGAGATTCAGGATGAGAAATGAAGCTTTGGAAAGTAGAAGTGTGCATTTCAAACATACAACACACAACAACTGGTCCTCGAGCAAAGCAAAAGATGTGTAAGCTTCAAACTTCAGATCGGCCCGAAATGAATTTTATGGGAGGGTAAATTCAGCATGAAAATGGCCCAGATTCCCTGTTTTCTCATCCCTGTAGAGTTGGGAAAAGAAGAACGAGGGGAAACTAGCATTTAGGGGGGAGTTAGTGTATTTGGTAAGACGAATCTCCCCACCCTCCATCCCCCCCTTCAACCAAGCCTGGGTTTTTCTACCCATTTCTTTCCAGTTCCAAGAGGAACCAGCAGAAACACTCATCTATGCTAGGCTCAGTGTAAGGCGAGGTGAGGGTGAGTGAATTGTTTTACTTGTATATAACTTCCCCTGACCAAAGGTGTTCTTTTATTTCAGAGTGAGTTTTTGTTGTTGTTGTTTAATTGTATCTACTAACACAGACGAGCAAACTGAATTTGGTTCCAAGAGAAGCCGACACATTCAAGGAAAGTTAAGAGTCTAAATACACACAGTAGATGGGAAGGGGTCCTTCAGTTTCAAAACTGGCTGCAGCGTGCGTTGACTTCTGTCTTGCTTAATTCACGTCCCTCTTTCCTTGAAATTTCTTGAGTTGAAGCAAAAAATGTAAAATAGCCAGCCATGCAGCCTGGTGTTTATTTTCTTGTGTTTCCCAATGTAACATGGTCAGATTGTGCTGACTCTCTTTTATTGCTTTCATTTAGTGAAGAATGTCCCTGTATTTATTGGAATTTGAAAAGTCAGGTGGCTGTGTGTTCTCTGTTAGTGTTGCCACACCCAAGAGGCAAATATTCGACAGTCTAGGAACTATATTGACAATATTGCATTACATAACGTCCACTGACCCAAAAGCAAAATGCCTTCATTGCAAAGCTCTTTGAGCCCTCATCCTTAAGCCTGGCTGGAGAAGACCCTTGCATTTCTCACATCTGCGGATGCTTAGCAATGACAAGCCAAAAGAGACACGGAACATCGCCACCGACCAAGGCTTCAAGGTTTTGTGACAAAGCAGAGTCTGCCAGACCTAGCAAGGCTACAGAGAACCACAAAAAAACTCACTTGCTACTTGTAGAGATACCAGAAACAAGGATTTTTCCAAATATCCCACAAGCAATACCTTTTATTTTTTTTTTTTTGAATGTATGAGGGGCAGAGAACAAGAACAATAAATAACACGGAGCTCTTTTCGGTCTCTAGAAGAAACAAAGCAGCAGCAAAGAGCTGGGATACGAAATGCCTGACCATTTGCACATGAATGAAGCGCAGCAGATGGCCGGGAGGTCTCTATAGGGCGGAGGATGAGTGAGCAGCAGTTTAGAAAGCCAATAGCAAATAAGTGACAAGCGACACCACGCACGCTACGGGGGTCCAAGGAAGGAATAGCTGAGGCTGAAGCTGCAACTGGAGAAATCCGAGGAGACTAACTTTTTTTTTTTTTTTAACATTTTTCAATTATAAAAAGGAAATGAAGTTGGTATTTTAAAACTAAAAAGGGCAAATGTCTTTCAAATGAAGGCAGGCGTTATTTGCGGTCTTCTGAATCCTTCAGCTGTTGTTTCAGAAGGTTTGTGAAAAAATAAACAAATTTAGTGATTATTCAGTGCCTGCCGTGTGTTTGCAATTCACTATTTCAGGTCTTGAGTGTGAGTGTGTGTGTGTGCACGTGTGTGTGCATTTGTGTGTGTGTGTAGCTGGGACAGCACAGGGACAGACAGTCCCGAGGTCAGAAGAAAGGGAATTCGAGCCTTACTCTCTGTTACTGAGAATGCCTCGGTGGGAAAACGGGCAACAGACCATACAGATGTGAAGACGAAGATGACATCTGGAAAGAACAGATGCGCTCATGCAAAGCCACATAGAGTAACCTGATAACCTCAGCTCCTTGAATCTTCTTTGGAAGACGATGGAGCATTGATCTAGTAATTAATTGATGAACAAAGTGACCGTGGTCGAATCACTTAGGTGGCTGGAGCTGGGGTTTTCCCTGCAGTAAATCCATGCTCTTACCTCCCATCTTCCTGGGAACAGGCAGAAATGGAAGATCCCACAAAGCGGATTTGAAGTAGGTGTGGGAGAGAAAACGCACTCTCCTGGTGTTCAAGGAGGCACTTTCTCGGGAGACCAAGGCACGGAGAGACCTGAGCCTGTCGGTGCTGGGCAGCCTGGCCTTGTTCATCGGAGAATGAAGGTACCACGCGGGATGCCACTGGACGTGTACCGATCCACACTCATCGGGCAATTTTAATTTTTCTTTATGGAATCACTGAATCTTCGGTAAAGCCTAATGAAACGTTCCTTCCTGGTCTCTGTTGTTGTTTGGGAAACTGCAGCACCACCTCCCTCCCACAGGGCTGAGCCCCTGTGACAGGGCTGTCACCACTGCTCCGCAGGCCACTGAACCTGCTGGTGTCAGCCACGGAGGTTTGCAGGGAAACTGCTCTCTGCTGCGCTCTGTGTCGCTGCAGCTCCCCTCCCAGCGATCCGAGCAGGGGCCCTTGGGAGGGAGGCCAGAGAACAGGCTGAGAGGCCGCCCTCCTGGGTCTCCTCTCCCAGAACACAGTTCCCTCCTCCTTCAGAACTAGTTCCAGGACACCCGGCAGGGCTCTAGTCTCGCAGACACGCTCAGGTGGGTCTGAATCCCAGGATGAACGCTCGAGATACAGTGGCAATAATGCCACCGCTGAGCGTGCACACGCAGCCTGACAGTGCGACTTCAGAGATCGGGACGCGGCGTGACATCTAGTAAGAAGAAACTGTTCCAAGGCAGAAGAGATACAGATTCAGTTAAAAAGAAACAGAAAACACTAAAGGCAAGATACTGCATTTTGGTCAGACTGTTACATACTTCTTAATTTACAATTCTCTGACACCAGCTGGGTGTTCAAAGAGTCGATTCAACTGTGACACTCTCTACCCGGAGTTAGTGTCAGATGCCACACTAAGGGCCCTGTCCACAAGGAACTTCCACGGGATGCCAGTGGCAAGTCCGTGCCTCCCATCCTTCCCGCGGACTGGCTATAAATCAGGGCTTCCCACAGCCCCCTCCTCGGTTTCATTGATTTGCTAGAACGAACTCAGGACTCACAGAACTCAGGAAAACACATGAGCAATGCTTACTGGTTTATTATAAAGGAAGAGCCAGATGGAAGCCATGCCTAAGGCAGGTGTGGGAGAGAGGCGTGGTGCTTCCTGCCCTCTCTGGGTGCACCACCCTCCCAGCACCCCTATGTGTTCCCAACCTGGAAGCTCACTGAACCCTGTCGTTCAGGGCTTTTATTAAGCTTTCATTATCTAGGCGTGATTGATTAAATCATCGGCCATTGGTGATCGAACTTAATCTCCAGCGCCTCTGCCCTCCCTGGAGGTCAAAGGTGAGCCTGAAAGTCCCAAACCTCTAACCAGGCCTGGGTCTCCCTGGTCATCAGCCCCCATTCTGAGGCTACCTAGCCCTCTCCCTGAGCCCGTGAGCTCATGAGCATACAAAATAACAGTAAACTCCAAAGGTTTTAGGAGCTCTGTGCTGAGAACTGGGTATAAAGACATAATATTTCTTTTTTACTATACCATAATACTAATTTGTATTTTATTTATACTCTTGGCTACTCCTTTATCATCTCTGTGAGTCTTTACAATCACCAGAGCATCACTTACCTTCTGTAAGCCTCAGTTTCACCATCAGCAAAATGGGGGTAATATTAGTACCTGCCTCACAGGGCCCTGTGGGAATTCAATGAGCTCATTCACTCAGAGCTCTCAGGACGGCAGCGCCTGGCACAGGTCGGTCAGAGCAGCTCCTGCTTACGGTGCCTTTGCTTCGTCCAGGCACTGACTGCTTTCCATGTATTCGTTTATTTACTCTTCACAACAACTCTGTGAAAAATAACTGGCGTAGGAAAGTTCTAGAACTGCTTGACACCATGCAGCTTATAATTGATGGAGCCCAAACCTGCACTCATACCAACTCTTGCATCACCCTCAGAGGCGCTCAGTAAACACCTGCCGATACAAAAGCAGGATCCAGAGATGCTGCGAGCACGCCGGGCAGGACAGCTGCAAAAAGCTTGGAAAAGCAAACGATTTCCTCGTGGCGAATCAAATCTTTACACAATAATGGCCCAACTTTTGAAAAGATAAAATCCAACTGCCCCTAAGGAAATCTGGGAGGAAGAGAGATCGCCTTTGGAGCGCTATGAATTATGAGGCCAGGAAGGACACAGTCTGGCTGACTTCTTTCCTAACGTGCCAAAAACCATACCAGGGGGGACTTCCAGTTTTGGAAGGTCAGAGGCCACCTTTGGTTTCTAAAGCTCTGGAATGCTTGCCAGCTCTGTTGCTCCAACTTCCTGTTCTCCACCCGTTTTGAAAACCCCATCTAGTGGGAAATTCTACACCTCACCCTTAACTACTTACTTACACTAACAATTATCTCCCCATCCCCCGAGTCCCCATTGTGCTGTTTCTGTTTTTAGCTGTGTTCTTAATTTTAATTGGTTTCATTGCTCTGTGTACTGTCTGAAACTTCTTTATTTGAAAAAGGTATGAGGTCCCTTTTCAATGGTGTGGGGTCCTCTCATCCTGGGTCTGGAACACACTCAACCGGCCACATCAGTAGATCAGGAGGATAGCGCTAGGCAAAGCCACCACTTCCTCCCCACACTGGCTTCTCCACTTCTTACTACATGGTTCTACGAGCCCCAGGGTGTTCCTGGACACAGAAGCCAGGAGGTAGTAACCACTGCAAGCCTCCTGCTCTTTGAACTACGAGTGGGTTTTCCGTGTTTTGCCAATAAGACATTTTGCTGGCGGTGGCCAAGTCGTACTCCCACCACATTTCTGAACAAACTTGAGCCACCTGGGGGGACAGCCAGTGAATGGAAACCTCCAGGGCCAGCAGGAAAGAACTATCTTTGTCTTAGTAACCACCAGGGAGAGCCATATTCTGTTTACGAAAATGATTGTTTCTACTACTATAAAATTCTATTGTAATGCAGTAAGTGGGGTGGGGGGTTCCAAAAATCCGGCATGCAAAATGGAAGGGTGTGCTGTTAAAAGGTAAATGAAAGAAGTAAAGCAGCTCACAGTTTGCTGGCCAGAATCCCCAAAGGCCCCGCTTCTCCGGGAAAATATGTTCCCGTCTCGGCAGCCCTGTGCTCTGGTTTGAATATGCATGGGGACCACTCTGGGTCCCATAACTGGCTGGAACTTTCAGGGCAGCGGTGCCCACCCGAGGACCAGCTCGGCAGGCTGATGCATGCTTCACCCTGATTCAGAGCGACTGGCTGTTGTTCCCCTCTGCTGCTCCTGCTCCTGCTCCTGCATTTGTCCTCTTCCTCCTCCTCCTGCAGAAGAACCCTCCTCCCTCCTGCCTTGTCTTGGGATCTTACGTATTAACAAAACACGATAATGTCTGTCTTGCATCGAGTGAGTGCATGCTAGGCTGTGTGCTAAATGCCTCATACATGTTTCATTAAATGGTCAAAACAGCTCAGTGCAGGGGGTGCTGCTTCCTCGCTTGGTGGTGAAGGAAGCTGAGCTCTGACTTTCAGAGTCTGCCCGACACGGCTGGGAAGAGGCAACCCCAATTCTGACCCCGCCCGATGCAGCTCCAAAGCCTCTTCCTGTTCAATGTCACCACCTTGCCACTCACCGGGACTAAACTCCAAAGGATCCCCTTCTCCTATACTTCCTGGACTTGGAAATCCCTCAAAAGAAAACCTTTCTAAAATGAAAAGTATTTTTCAGCCCTAAAGTTTCACTGTTCACGTTACAGTCAGTTTTGCTTTCTGGATTATTCAGGACTAGTACAATGGGGTTCTTCTTTGGGTTTTTGGAGCACAGTGGGGAGAGAAATTTATGGGAATATTTAAATTATCTTCCCCATCAACTGATCATCAGCTGGTGAGCATTAAAGATTGAGTGCAGTAAAGGTTGCGTAGAGTTTACATCAATCCCCCGAGATCCTCTGGCCTCTTAAATGGCTGGAAATGGCTGGAAATTGAGCTCCAGTTTGAAAGAATGAAATTAACACACTAAATTCTACGTCTTCCGTCCTGCCTGCCTTCTTTGCTTACTTCTGTTTTCTGTCTTTCTGTTGTTTTTGTTTTTTGTCGTTGATGTCGTTCTCCTTTTTGGGATCCTGAGCCCTGTTGATAAGTTGATAAAACTATGTCCCCTCCACCTGGAACCCACGCGCATTTATTCACACACATTTCGTTTATGGGCTTCGAGGTTCCCCGGCACCCTTGAAGCTAAAGGCCCAAAGGAAGAATGCCTGGAAACTCGACCAACAGTGAGTCCACAATTTGTAAAAGGAGGTGCTCCCAAAGCCATCAGGTGGTCACACTATGGCCCAGGCAGTAGACGAGGTGTGACACCTTGTCTCTAGCTTTGACACCGACTTCTTTCCCTCCTGATCATTTGCAAAAGCAGCACCAGGTTACTCCAGGTCTGGGCTGCAGGAGGTCCAAGCTACGACCAAAGATGACCTGTCACTTTGTTCTGGGCAGATGGGACGTGGAGCTCTGGGCCACCTTCCAGTGTGGTCTGCAGTATTCAGGCCTGGAACCTTTTGTCTCCACAATCACGTTTAACCATCACTCGGATCAGGACATCCCTCTGCCTCACAGGGAGTCACTCCACCATATTCTGAAAGCGGTGTTGGGAACGGAAACCCAAGCACCCCATCTTCCAATAGACCAGGGACTGCGGATACCATGGCCCCGGGATGTGACCCTACAGTTTATGAAGACCTTGTTCTTTCCCTTCATTAGAACAGCCACAAAATCCTTCCCTTCCCCAGTCTTCAGGCTGCTCCAGGACAGAGCCACGCAGGATACTGAGTCCCTGCCCATCAAAGCACCATATCTGGAAGCGCCATCATGAAGGTCAAAGGTTTGAGCATTGCTCTGGGCAAACAGAAATGGTTTCCTCTATTAAGTCAGGAACCAGAAAGGCTAGAACCAGGAATAAAATCTCCAGGGAGAAAGTAGAATTGAAAATGACTTCCACCTTGGTATTAACAAATACTAAAATAATTCTGCCTTTCATTTTCTTAAAATGTCATCCAACGAGGCCCTTTGGCTCAGTTGATCGGGAAATGATATCAAAGATATAAAACAGCTTTTCATGTTTCCATGTGTCCTTTTATAATATTATAAAACATTCCTACAGGGTAACATATGAGAAGGAGGGGAAAATAGTGGTTCTTATTATTACATTACCAAGTTTTCACCTCAGCGTTTTACACGGAGAAGAGTGTCAACTTCTAATCCCTGTAGTCACTTTAGAGCAGTAGTGATTGAAAAGTTTTCATTGTGTTTTAAGCAAATATTTGAATTATTTTAACAAATTGATTTCAACTAGCTACTTAACATGTTGAGGAAAGTAAACCAGAATTTTTGAGCAGGATAGAATATATGAAATCCGATGATCCAAAAAGATCTATTATATTGGGTTAGTAAATTTAAAAGTCTATTTCAGTGATCCAATTTACTAAAATAGCATTTATTTATAGTTATGTCTTACATATTTCATAACAAATTTAAGCATATGAATCACTACACCACAGGACAAAGTGTACACATAGGACAGGCATTAGCAGTAGATGTTAATAGAGTGTACCCACACCTGGCCGAACCAAGGGAAGCTTCAGGAAGACAGTGGCATTTGAACACCTTGACAAAGCAGTACAGGTTCAGCAGGAAGAGGTCAAAGGTCACACCAGACTTTGTATATATGGGGTAGAAAAAGCAAGGGTGTCCCAAAAGAAGATGAAACACAAGTAGTTTTGCTAGGCTGTGGCATAGCTCACGTGAAACTGTGATAGCAGAAGGACCAGCAAATCAGCCTGACTGGTGAAAATATCACTTCATTTAATCTAGCGGACAAGAGAAAGGCATCGAATATTCTTGAGCAAAGAAGTAGCGTGGTTGAAAACAATGTTTTATGAAGATTATGGTGGTAGCTCTATCACTTTTTCCCAAGGCTTCTGTAACTAATTGTTACAAACTGGGTGGTTTAAAAGGACAGAAATCTGTGTTTCCACAGTGCCAGAGGCTACAAGTATGAAATCAAGGACTGGGCAAGGCCATGCTCCCTCCAAAGGCTCTAGGGGAGAATTTGTTCCCTGTGGCTTCTACTGGTTGCCAACAATCCTTGGCATTTCTTGGCTGGCAGATGTGTCTGTCCAATCTCTGCCTCTGTCCTCAACAGTGTTCTTTCTGTGTGTCTGCGTCCGAACTTGCCTCTTCTTACAAGGACACCAATCGAATTGGAATCAGGGCCCACTTTAATCCAGGATGATCTCATTATAACTCGATTTCATCTGCAAAGACCCCGTTTCCAAAGGAGGTCATATTCCCAGGTTCCAGTGGACATGAATGGCAGGTTAATACATTTTGGGGAAGGGGAGGCGCTATTCAACCTAGTCAAATAGCCAAATGCAGGAAAAATGAGGACAAAGATGGCAACAGAGAGATCGGCAAGGAGCCAAATAGATAAAACAATGAGGTCCCAAACTAGCGTAACCACACTGGGGCTGGAGAGTGCAGAAAAGGGGCTGGACAGGACAGAGAACGTCAAAGGCGGAATCAACCGGGTTGGACCACTGCTTCGAAATTGGGGAAGGGGAGGTTCCAGATAGACAACCCAGCAACCTGGGACTGGACACCTGGGTGGATGACGGTGCCACCAGCACAGATAAGGAAGTAGAAAGCTATATAGCTAGTGTGATGAGAAATTAGGCTGATTTTATGTCTTATTACATAATGCTGGCAAAAGATGTAGCTGGCAGTGACTGTCCCACAGTGGGCATTTGGGACTGGAGTGATGGGAAGAAAGTAGAGCAGAGGATGGGAAGTTAGGAATCATCCGTCAAAAGAAAATAGAGAAATCATCATTAGAATGGACAAAATCCCAGACGGCAAGAAGACAGAGTAGGAGAGAGCGGAAGACAGAACTTTGGAGAACAGCTCAATTGCAATATCAGAGAGACACAGAGCTAATGAAATGGGAGAATTCAGGAAACCAGTGTGGAGGGGAAGAGGCTGCTAAAGGGAAGGAAAAAATTGTTCGGTGGATACATCCCATGATTTAATCCTATTACACAATATAAACTTGCATTTTCAGACATTTCCTTTGAGTATCACCTCCACATCCGCACAACGCACATCAAATTTTAGAATTCCTTCAGAAATAACATGGAACATATGGCCAGAATTTCTCATAAAAACAAAATCCCTCAGAAATATCTTCGTATTCCATCCTCAGCAGCTTTAATGTTATTTGTTCACATTTTTTTGGTGGGAAAAAGTGTTTGTGTCAGTGCACAGACAGATAACATAGTGACCTTTTGGAAGTAAAAATATACTTAAAACAATTTTTTTTTCTATATCCTGTCCTGTCATTATACCTGGAAGACTCTAACATTTTCCAAGTGTCTGGTAAAAAATATATAGATTTTTGTTATGGGGATTGTACAGGTTGATTTTTCTTTTTCTGTACCAGGGAGAATTCTGGGTTTTGTTTTGTTTCCAAATAAATTTCTTATTGAAGTATAACCTGTGCTCAGAGCACGAGTCACTAGAGTACAGCTTGATAAATCTCCACAAAGTGCACACACCGACATAAGCCATCTCTCATGTCAAGAAACAGAGCATTTGACCAGCGCCCTGGAAGCTCCCCTGGGCTCACCCCAACCACAATCCCCCTCTCGCCCCAAATGTAGCCCCTGTTCTGACTTCTACCAGCATAGTTTAGTATTCACTGCTTTGGAGCTTTATATAAATATAACCACACAATACTTACCTTTTTGTGTCCAGCATCTTCCACTCAAAAATATATTTATAAGATTGATTCATGTTGTTGAGCCCAACAGTGGTTCATCCCTTCCCATTGTTTTATTTTATCCCATTATATGATTATTCAATACGAATGGACCGCATATTTATCTGTTCTACCTCTGATGGGCATTCGGATTGTTTTCATTTGGGAGCTATTATGAATAGTGCTGCTATGAAAATCCCAGGTCGTGTCTTCCACAGCTCATATGGGACTCATTTCTTTTGGGTATATGCCTAGACGAGGAATTTACTTGTAAATGTTCCCTAATTTTAACTCCTGTTTAACAAAATAGCTCAGGTATGAAAATCATAACGTGTTTCCCTTTGGGTGCAGAAAAACTAATCTAGAAACAGACGAAAGGACGTTAGTCTGAATTTTCATGGTGGAACGTGAATCTGTAAAACAAAAATGTTGAAATATGGGGAACACAACAACAAAGCGAGGCTTTTTGAAGAATGTCCTGAGAAAGGCTTTCTGAAAAAAGAGGAATAAGGACCCAAGTTAGGCTTCCTTAAAAGCAGCTCTGAGGACGCCGAAGGACAGAAAGAGCTCTGTTTTATTTGGAGAAAGCAGAAGTGTTCTACATTTGCTCTGATTGCCCAATTTCAGCACAAAAACTAAAAAACAAGACAAAACGGAAAAGGAGAAACGAGTGTAACTCCATATACTCCACGACTTTTTCAAAGTACTGCGAGTTGCTGTTTTTAAAAGCTTCATTAGGATAAAATAAGTCATACTGCTTTCTCACAAGGGAGTCATATAATTCCTTTAATTAAGAGGAAGTAGAACAGTGATTCCACCCTGCAGTCCTGGCGTAAGCTGCTTTGCAGCCCAGAGAAATATATTTCTATGTGCCTGTGGGTAACAGGCATCTTGCCTGCCTTCTCCTCACACCCTGTATATTTCTCTTTCCACCATCTTTCCGTCAACACCTCATTAAATAGAACACCTGTGTACAAGAAGCTGCAACCCCTGCATCCAGCCCAGGGCTAAACCTGTGTCTCTGTCTGACCTTACTTCCTCTGCAGATTGCATTTGCAGAGTGGGGGAGGGGAAACTTGACCTAATCTGTGGTGTCTCAAGAGTCCCCAGTCCTGTTAATAAGGAGTGAATAAGAAAAAGCACCTACCTGCGGTTACGACGCCTGGATTCTGGTCACTGCTCAGTGCATGGCCTTTAGCAAACGGGTCAAGCGAGGCCACGGTCCCTAGGGCCTGTTGCCTCATCTCCAAAGCGCAGTCAGTCTCAAATGAATGTTACACTCTTCCCAACTTCATGGATTGCATCATTCTCTGTTTTTGTTCCAACATCCACTAAATTCCTTTAGTACCATTTAATGAATCTCTCCATTACACAATGGAGATGCTATTAAGATTATCTTGTAAATGAATACCAAACATTTTCCAGCAACCACCCCCTACAGCTCTGCGCCACACACTTTGCAAGCAGCTTTGCTTCCCCACAAGAACTCTCTCTGTTTCAGCCAACAGAAGAATGATTTTCCCTCGGCGATAGGGAGCAAGTGATTGTTCACAAAAACTAGAACACTGTGCACACATGAGCCCAGTGTAGTGGTGATAGCACCGACCCGGGGAGCCAGATGCTTGTGTTCATATTCGGGCTTCGCCATTTGTCTGGTTGTGTGGCTGGGAGTAAGTGACTTACACTCTCTGTTCTTGACTTTCAACATCTGTAAAATGAGGATGGTAAAAATGATTAACTACCTGATGGGACTATTGTGAGGATTAAATAAGTTGATATTTCTCAGGCACTTAGAACAGGGCCTGGCACAGAGTAAAGATTAAAGAGATGATAGCTAGATAGGTAAGCAGGTAGGTAGGTAGACAGACAGACAGACAGATAAGGATGTGGGTAAGCCATAGATCTTACTTGGAAATTAGAAGTGCAAATTCTTAGATATGAAAGAACCGCCTCCACTCTAGCATATATAACACCTACCCCTTTTGAGCAAAAAGGATATTATTAAACAGAAATACAAGTAAACAGTCTAAGTACAGGTCACATTCTATCAAACAGCTTTCTAACAATTCATGAGTCTAAGCATTTGCATCCACAGTTTTAACAGCTTCATGCTTGCGGTACATGACAAAAACCACCCCAACCTCAATGCAAATTCAATAGAAAACAACAAGCTCAGTACATATTTAATATGTTAAATGAATTAAGTTATTTAGGTCATTGGCTTCTGTTGTCCTACAGTGATTTTTTTTTTTTACATTGCCCAAGAAATTAATGCGATCCATGCTGTCCCTTTCAAAAATGCCAAGAAATGGTGTCCTAAAGGTTGCTATTACCATTGTTTCGTCTAAACACAGCTAGTGACCTTGAGAGCAAGTGGAAACCTAAACAGATTCACAGCCGAATAAAATAGACGCCAATCATAAATTTAGCGGGGCCCTGGGATCAGCTTGACCGATAAAAGTCCACGGTAACAAGACTCCACGGAGTCACAGGGGAATCTGCAGCCTTACTTAGAGGGGCTGATGCTCTCGTATATCTTAGCACACTGGAAATTCTGGGACTCTGTATTGCCTACGCTGCTGATCGCTGATGAGATTAGTTTCTGAGCTTGGTAGATTTGAGCTTGAGTAGCTGACAACTGTTATCAATTTTATACAGTCCACGTCGGATCAGGTGTCATGGGCCCAGGTCTTTTAAGATCCAACCCTTTCATGGCCTGGCTATCTCTTTTCAAGGCCGAAGGGAAATTTGACTAAGGGGAAATATTTGGATGAATTACCCTTTGTTCTTGCTTAGTGAGGTTTTAATTTCCATTCACCCTGACAGGTGTGCTTTGGGTATGTAATACAGACGTGCATAAGGGAACGATTAATGAAGATTCTCTTAAATTGCCTTTCAATGTGGACTTCGGTGGGTGGATGTTTCTAGCATCTCTCTGTTAATCATTAGCTTGTGTCCATCATTGGGATGTTTATGGGACGTAGCCGGATCCATGAATCCTTGGTTCCAAAAAGGGAATTTGTATTAGGGAACTTTTGTGAACCAGCATTTTGGCTTATGAAAGGAGATTATAAATTGAAATGAAAATGAGATGTCATTTTTTCACCCATCACCAGCCCAAGATTCGAAATTTTGCTATCACATTGTGTGGCTGACCTGAGGTTGTAGGGAGTCGAGCACTCTCTGTGCTGTGGGGGTGTGGGTTGGTGCCGCCTCCAGCATAGCCGAATTAACTGAAGCTCATTTTTTAAATACACATGACCTTTGAGGCAACAATTCCATTTCCAGAAGTCTACCTCGGGGACACACTGACACATACACAAAATGCATTTTCACTTGTATTAGTGACAAATTCAGGTATCCACCTATCGGGGACTGGTTCAATGAAATATCCCAATGAAGTACACTTTACAGTTGTAAAGCGTGTTACTATCTGCGTGTTTGTGTGTGTGCACGTGTGTGTATAAAATCACAAATGGTAATGTTTTATGCCTGGATCTGATTAGAATATCTCGAGAGACACATAAAAGTGGTCGCTTTTGGTGAGACTGGGTGGTTGTCGGTCAGAGGGATGAGAGAGATTCACTTTTTATCTGTATTCTTTTATTAATTTAGAATTTTGTACCATCTGCATATATTACCCATTCAAAAATAATTAACAAAAAGAATTCCAGAAAAAGAGGGCCTCAGTCTTGAGGGTAGGAATTAGGTTGCTTCTTCCCAAGCACATTCTTAGAGAAAAGAATAGAACAGTGATTCCATCATGCTGAGAAGTGGGTAGGTGCACCCACAACAGACCTGCAGGCAATTTGATCAAGTAGCGAAACGTGTGTCAAGAACTTTTGCTGTCCCTCTGTCTGGCTGTGTCCCTTCTCTGCAGCCCTGACAAGGAAGGCGTGGTGTTTCTTTTGGCGTTCCCTTTCTGCCTTCCTGGCGTTCTGTCCTCTGACTTGGCACTGAGGTTGTCAGAGAAGTAAAACACATGGAAAGGAAAGTACTGGATTCTGCTTCCAGGGACTCACTCACTCGTTTGCTTCTGCATATCTTTAGTCTATCTCATAGGAGCAGTGTGAGGACGAATTGAAAACTGGAGATAAAATCACAGATGTCGCAGCTGGCTTGAGGGTGACGATCCACTGGTGCTCTGGTCCCAGACGCCGGTCCCCAATCTCCACTGTAATAAAGTCCTCCCCGGTGTGCAGCCCAGGAGAAAAATACACACAACACGGGGAGTCTTCTATCGATCTACATGTATTCCAGTCTAAATCCTGAGATTTTCTCTCTCCTGTTTTGGGTGTGTGTTTGAATGGCTTTTCTTTAATACAATCGTGGTGAGAGCAAACGAGATTTGGCTTGTTTTGTTTCATTTGTTTGTAATGGTCCTGACGTAGCATATAAGATATTGGCAACCGTATAGCTTGGTCCTCCCGATATTTAATTTCATTTTCAAATTGTACTGTCTCATGATACTCGAGGTCTGGAGACCGTCCTCTAGTCAAAACCTGGGATTTGACACCTGAGGAAACTGAGCCCGAGATCCTCAAGTCACCAGCCAGGTGACACAGTGTTCCTGCAGGCACCTGGGCCATTAGCAGACGCATCTTCCCATCGCGAAATCGCCCCCAAAATTGTAGCTGTGGCAGGAACGTCAGAGAGCAAATGAGGAAACGCATCCTTTTCTGCTCTAGGGGTGGCCTGGGTGAGACCTACGTGCCTGGTCGCAGGCCCAGCGGTGCCACTGTGAGATACATTCAGGTCACTGCATGTCCTTTCCTCTTCGAGCTAACCTTGACCAGGGATTTGTAAGCTGAGTGAGGAGCTCAGGTTATGTGTTGATCAGAGCTGCGAGGGGTGGGGAGACATCTGATCGTCCTTCTGCTTCCGAATAATTCTTATGAAAATATTCTTATGAATATGTTGTCTTGACTGAGCTTTACTTTTCTCAGGGATGGGGATTGTACGTGATCATCACATGGAGGGTTAAAGGGCAAGAGATACCCTCCCATTGCGTTCTTCAGCCAGCCGCACCCAGAACGCTCTTCCCGGCTGTGGCCACGGGGCGTGGGAAACACAGGGCTCTGCTGGCTCGAGGTTGGGGCAACATTTGGGGTCCCGTCTCTCTGCATTCCGATCGCCCTGAACTCTGAGAGCTACGCTCACCTGCTGCCAGCCTGCCACAGAGGACGGGCCCCACCGGCTCCCCTGCAGCCCGGCGAGCAGGCGAGGACAAGAACAATGCCACAAGTGCATTTGGGGAGCTCCTGGAAAAAGGCGGGGTGCCCAGTGTCACGGCCTTCCAGCCTGTCCTTAGTGGGGCACGCTAGGGACAACATGGGAACATGTCCAAGTTACAATAGATAGCTCTCGCCGTGGAGGGACATCCTCGTAGATATTCGGCTCCATTCCAGCCCTGCCTGGTGATGACTGCGGCCTGGGGATTTGCTCTTGGGTTTGTCTGGGAATGCCAGGTGGGTACCAAGACAGGGAGGAAGAACGTGCAACACCACCTGTCCGGCTCAAGCGCACAAACATGCACGGCCATGTTTCCTTCCCTCCAGGGTCCCCGCTGCCTTTCAGCACCAGTGCAGACCAGGGATGCTGACTCGTAGCAACAGACGGGGTGAGGGGACACCATGCTGGCGTCCAAGGTGTGATGGTGGCTGGAGCAAGGGGACATCACCTTGGTGGCTGCCGCCTGCAGCTCCCCTCGCCGGCACCCCCTGCCAACCCTAATGGGAGTGGTGGCGATGGGGTGCCCAGGCAGCAGCAGCAAGGCAGGAGGAGGTGGCCGGTGTGGGCTGTGGCACCTGTGGTTGTTCACCACTGACTGACTCTCCCAGGAATGCAACTATCTTGCAAATGGGCGGGGGACGGGCAGCGATAATGCTTCATTTTAGTTGGAACTTCACCAAGAATTATTCACGTTCCAGGAAAAACGTCTCACTAGCGGCAATACCCCAGGGGCGTGTGAGAGTCCCCAACGCAGCCGGCCGTTGGCAGTGAGCGTTTGCAGCCCTGGCCCCCACCGTGATTAAGGGCTCGATTGCTTCCCAGTGACGTCTGGTGGAGTCGCGTTATCTGCAAACATTTACATATCATAATACGTGTTATTTGATGACAGAGTACTTTCATTTCTTAATTACAGGACAGAGAACTGTGCCGATATTTTAAAAATAATACGTGTACGTAGGTCATATTATCCATGAATTTCATTTGAGGACAATAAGGAGCATTTAAAAATATTGGTTAGAACAAAGGGCCATTAACCCTGAAAGGGTTAAGAGTCATTGACCATTCCAAGGCCCCATGGGGAAGGCTTTGGGAGAGAAAACCCAATCTAAGTCAGAGTCTCATGAAGTGGATACTGCTCCCGGGAGCATTCGTTTGCCATCAGCAAAGTTCCGCGTTTTGGCAACTACTTTAATGAGCAAACTCACTCACCCGCAGGTGCCCAAAGTGGAGAACATGCAACAGCAGTGACCGTCCCCAAGCTCGTGCCCCCACCTCACAGCTTCTCGTTTCAAATGAGCTCTAAGTGCTTCACCTGGAGCTACCACGTTCATTCTCAAAACAACCCCAGAAGGCATGGAAATCCCGTGTATCCGTTACAGATGGGAAAGAGTCACCAATAAACACCCGCACCCAATTACCCTGATTTGATTAACTCACATTGTATGCCTGTATCAAAGCATCTCATGTACCCTATAGAGATATATAACTGTTACGTACCCATAATAATTAATTTTTTTTAACTTTTTTAATCCATAAAACGTTCAGGAGGATGTGTTAGGGTCCGTGTCTCAACAACGTGCGCTTGAACTCTAGAAAGCAAGGTGCCTTAGGAGGTCCACGTGGTGGGGCTGAGACGGTCGTTCTTGGCACGTTGCAAACGCACCCTTGTGGTGGTGACCTCGCAGTCCCTACAAGCCTCTTTTGCTCTAAATGGCACAGCGAGTGACAGGTGGCAAGACAGAGAGAAGACCAGACAAGTTATTATGTGTTTCTGTCCATCACAAGCCCACGGCACCGCTGCATGTGCCTGACACTGATTTCACTGCCTGTGAGTTTCGAAAGTCTTGGAATTCGTCCTTGTGAATGGGCAGGGGCTGCAGCGGGGCAGGGAGGCAGATGTAGGGGAATAGAGGCTTTGTACTCGTCAGAGGGGCCGTCAAATTGAAAATGCATCGTGAGTGGGCAGACAAGGTTGGCTGTGTGAGCCGTATGACACAAATGTGGGAGAGCGAGGACACACACTACACTACGAGCACGGGCTGCTGAGTGCCACCGCCTGATCCCCGGACAGTGCCAGGCTGCGGGGTGGCGGGGGGACCTATAAAAGCAAACCTTTAAATTAACATGTCTGTTCTCCAAGAGACAGCTAGAGCAGACAGGCCAGCCTTTATAACTAGACCCAGACAGGCAGCTAGCTGTCTGTAGGGCCATCAGAAGGGCCTGTTTTACTAAAACAGGCATAATGTCTTTAAAATCCCCTCTTCTTCTGGTTTTAAGGTAAGGCAGAAGCTTGACAGACAAGCGCATCAATAGACATTAGTATCAGTCACTTTTACGCCTATAGTAGAGGATTTTCCCACATCCTTATCAAGGCGTAATTGACAAATAACAGTGTATCTATTTGTTACAGGACTTAATGTTTCTATATATGTTTACATTGTGAAATAATCACCACAATCAAGCTAATTAACATATCTATGATCTCACATGGTTACCATTTTCTTTTTTTCTTTCTTTCTTAATTTTATGATGAGAACACTTAAGATCTACCCTTTTAGCAAATTTCAAGTATATAGTCCAGCATTGTTAACTACATTTACATTGTTACACAGTAGGTCTCCAGAACTTACTCACCCTGCATAACTGAAACTTTGTACCCTTGACTAACACCCCTTCATCCCCCATTCCCCCCACCCCCGGTAACCCCAATTCCACCCTCTAATTCTATGAGTTCCACTATCTTGGATTCTGCATGTAAGTGAGATCATGCGGTGTTTGTCTTTCCGTGTCTGGCTTATTTCACTTAGCATGATGTCCTCCAGGTTTGGGGGAAGGACAGTCTCTTCAAAAACTGGATATCCACATGCAGAAGAATGAAATTAGATCTTTACCTCCCAGCCATATACAAAACATCAACTCAAAAGGAATTAAAAACAGAGTGTTCTTGAGTGTTTTTTTGCACTATAAACTTGGTCTGTGTGACTAATTGAGTGACGAAAAGAAAAGATTTTGCTTTGAAAAAATATTTCAGTAATTATTTAATAATTCGATCCAGTTGCCACATAGATTCACCAGTCCTGGCACTAACACCGTTCAGTAGGTTACCTGGCTGAGCAGTTCCGATCAACTGCATGGTGGTCTGAGGTAGTCCTTGGAACTTGATCTTCAGATGAGTGGTCTTGCGGAGTAGAAAATTCCTGCTCTAGGGTGAACAGAAAGATGTTTCCAGAAAAACATTTTTGTATATTCAATTGCCTACTGCGTTGGGTTTGCACATGGTTGTCCTCAACAGAGATTGGTTGATATGAGTTGAACTCACGTGGTTGAGCCAGGGGACCTCGCCTTTGCAGAGTACTCATGCTTTCAAAGTGGATGATTTATTTTCAGGGACGCAAAATGACACAGGACTCTCTAGAAGAATGACTTTTCCACTGATTTTCTAAGAAGGATGGAGGGGAGACCAGTTTCATGTCTGTACAGAGAATTCAGCCAATCCCCACCCTCCAAAGACTTTTATTTAAATCCTATCACCAAAATGTTAAGCCTGCTGGAGGCGTTTCATAGACTAGGGAGAAGGAGACGGCCATCCAAGATTCAAACAGAAAGTAATTTAAACTTTCCAGATTTAAAAACCTACCCACAAATGTTACTATCTAAATGTGCAGAACAAATTGTAGTGTTTGCCTACCATATCAGGTGTGTTGCCAATTCTCTACTAGCAAGCCCCCAGCATGGCGATTCATGTCGGATCATTCTCAGGGGGCCACTAAGCTTTGATCAATGGTTAAAGTGTATCTTTATGCCATCAAAGCGGTGTCTATAGATGGTGTCCAGGTCCTGTGTTGTCATCTCCTAAACCCAATGGTTCCTGGGCTCAGACCCCCTAGCATCCCTCACAGCCCCAGCCCAATGCCCCTGCCACTTAGTGCTGCAAATCCCATCCTCGGGAGGTGTACGATGCATATACCTCCTCCCTCTTTCTTGCTCAATCCCTTCCCCATGGGGTGGGAGCCTTTGTCAGTGAGCTCTCCCTCACCCTCCAAGACACAGACTGTGTGTCCCTAACACAGAAATACAAACCATGTTCATATCCTCCAAAAAAATATAGTTTATAAGTACATCAATACATTATGCCTCATCTTTTCTAGACTGCAAGGTCTTGAAGAAAGAACCGTGTGTTAATCTTCTTAGTAGACACCAGCACCTACCCTCATATCTGGCCCAGTTACTAAATAAATATTTGTCTAAAGGATGCATGCATGAATGAACAATTGAATGTCCAGATTTGATACAAGCATCAATAAAAATTGACCATCATGATCAAAAATATATATCAAGTAGACAGAATATATTACTAAGAAAACATCCACAGTCCATCCGCCCAAGCCAGCCTGTACCATATTCTCATAATTGGTAAGCACTCCTCCCGGTGAACTTGCTATGTAATAACGAATCATCAAAGGTTTCCCTGTCTTGACACTGGTGTGGTCCTATTGCCTCCGTGGTGCTCAACCATTCCAACTGGCTCATATCATTAATTCTCATTAACTCGCACCAGAATTCATAATAAATGTCTCTTCTGGGTGACATCCACATCCACTACTCCTTTCCTGTGCTCTCTTCAGGTGAACTCCCTTTGATCAATTTCTCCCCTTTGGAAACTGTTAAAGTAACTTTGTTCCTAAACATAGGATGTTCTCAATACGTTGTCCTTAGAGCCCTAGCTCTGGAGTACCGATTACTCACACTGTCCAAATGATGTAGTTTCTTATCCCTGAAGTTTGCTGTTTATGTTCTAAAAGAAATAACTGCATGGACTGTCCTTAAAGCCCCCAAAGTTGTCTTCGAAAATAGACATGTAACGTCACTGTTGTGACCGGGAGACTGACTGCTTGTTCCCTGTGACCAACAGTCTCTTCTTTCAGGACAGCTATAGTTTTTTTTTTTTTTTTTTCAGCATATTATGGGGGTACAGATGTTTAGGTTACGTATGTTGCCCTTGCTCCCCCCCTCCCCCCCAAGTCCGAGTTTCAAATATGTCCATCCTTCGGGTGGTGCATATTGCACTCTCTGTGTATGCATATACTTGTCCCCTCCCCCCTCCCCCCTGCCCATCATCCAATAGATGTTATTCTTATATGTGCACTTATGTGTTGATCCGTTAATACCAATTTGATGGTGAGTACATGTGGTGCTTGTCTTTCCATTCTTGGGATACCTCACTTAGTAGAATGCGTTCCAGCTCTATCCAGGAGTATACAAGAGGTGCTATATCACCATTGTTTCTTAAAGCTGAATAGTACTCCATGGTATACATATATCACATTTTATTAATCCACTCATGTATTGATGGACACTTAGGTTATTTCCACATCTTTGCAATTGTGAATTGTGCTGCTATAAACATTCAGGTGCAGGTGTCTTTAGTATACAGTATCATTTGGTCTTTTGGGTAGATGCCCAGTAATGGGATTGCTGGATCGAATGGTACTTCTACTTGTATCTCTTTAAGATATATCCATATTGCTTTCCACAGAGGTTGCACTAGTTTGCAATGCCACCAACAGTGCGTGAGTGTTCCTATCTCTCCGCATTCACGCCGACTGAGTGGCAAGAAGTTATCTTGTATTGAGTCTTCGTTGCTGATGTTGTTGCTCTAGTTATTGCATCAGTTTCAGATGTGGCGAACGCACTGGCTGGTAGGAAGGTCTATGAATGAGTTCACCCATCAGGGAAATATATTTTCTGTGCATTTCTGGCTGTGGAATCCATTCATCACAGCTTTGCCCACCCACTCCCCGGTGCAAGAGACACCTGCCATGAGCCCACTCTAACTCCTCTATTAGAGACCTAAAAACAGAATAGAAACCATAACTCAAAGAACATTGACGTACACTTTATGACCCTCTGTCAAGCTAAACTAGTTTGACAGACTCTAAATCTGCTTTTAAAATAATATGATGCTTTTTATCAATCTTCTCTTTGTCCTTTATTTTATGGTAGCTTTGTTTAACTGTTAAAAGCTCAATTTTATGTCTGTGTGTATCTCCTTTGGGAAAAATGAAAATGCATGGAAAGATACTAAATTGGAGAATACTACCGTTCACACGTGAGAGAGCTCTGACATGAAGGGAGGGGAGTTTTATTGCAAAGCAGAAACTTTTTATGTTCATATTTCCTTCTCCATTTCATATGGGCTACCTTTTTCTTTGGCATCGGTGTTGGCTGTTACATGGTCATACCTGTTTGCAATCAAGAGACCAGGGTTTATTGGAAATTGTTTAGGGAACTAAGAGAACAGAACTCGGGACTCACTTGCTTAGGTCAAGGCTGTTTTTGTTCCATACAGTCACAGCAAGAAGGGCCCTCAGCATCTTGACAACCAAGTGTCCCTGACAGATTTTCTCAGGCCCGAAAAGTGGTCCAAAGCAGTGATCTTTCTTGGGAGATACAATTTCAGCCTGAAAAAAGAAAGAAATTTTGACACATGCTGCAAGATAGATAAACCTCTAGGACATTATGCAAAATGAAATAAGCCAGTCACCAAAGGACAACTAGAGTAGTCAAACTCGTAGAGACAGAAAGTAGAAAGGTGGTTGCCAGGGGCGGGGGGAGGAAGAAAGGAGGGGTTATTGTTTAGGAAACAGAATTTCAGTTTTGCAAAATGAAGAGTTCTAGAGCTGGGCGGTGATGATGGCTGCACAGAAATGTGAATGGATTTAACACCACTGCACTGTACACTTGAAAACGGTCAACAGCAAATTTTAGGTTATGTATACTTTACCACAATTTTTTTTTTTTTAATTCTAAGAAAAAAAAAAAAAAAAGGCAAACCTTTAGAAGCGCAAAAGGAGGACTGGCATTTGCAAGATTTCGTGGATGTTCTGTAACTGGCAGAAGCTCGGGGAGTTGACACAAGAGATTCAATTTTTTCCTTGATGTTTATCTACTCTTGCAGCAGAGGGGGTGTGTAGGATGGAGGAAGAAGGAGAACGTACGAGATCTAATAATATTCCGAGGGAAAATGCAGTCCCCCGACAACTTTCGTTTCCTTGTTTTCCACAAGACTATGTGCTTTTCTGTCATCGCGCACAGAACAAGGTCTGATACGTTTTTGACAAAGAACTATTGATGGCGCGTCTGTGTGAATTGCCCTAGCATTGGTCACAGCCAACTTCTGTGGGACCCACTGCCCCGCTCGACAATACGCTCCAGTGTGTTTGGCCAGTTACGAAAGGTCAGATATGAACTGAGAAATGGGCTCGAGTCAAAAACATGTGGCTCTATAAATATCAGAAGCAGACAGTGTATTCCATTCTCCACACTCTTGTTTTCACCTCGTCTCATCGTCCTTCTCTCCCGCGCACTGGCGAGGTTCTCTGCTGTTGGCCGGCACCTCGGACTGTGGCGTTGTACGGAGAAGGCTGGACTTGTCACCTGGTGACCTCACTTTGTGCCCGGCACTGCTATTAGAGTGTTTTTATTTTTTTTTTTTTTAGTACTTTACAATCTCTGGCTACAAAGATCTAGCAGCCCAGTCTGCGATGTTCTGTTTTGTTTTAAGGGTTTCCACTTCCCATTAGTGGCAACTCTGCCCTGCGGCCAAATCGGACGCCGACAGTGTTCTCTGACTTGCGGAGTTTGCAGGACTGGGCCGTCAGCGGGGCCGGAGAGCAAGGCGGAACGTTCGTCATGACTTTAGCTGCCAAACTGGAGGACTTCGAGGTGACGCTGGAACACCTGCTCATGGACGTGTTCGTAAGTAAAGGCTTCTCATATTCCACGCGCAAGAGCCTCTCCTGCCACACCGCAAGTCCTTGGGAGTCTGTCCCCATTACTGAATCTGATTCTAAGCTGCAGCTGTCCAGTTCCCAGACAGCGTCATTGCTTCTTCTTACTCATGTTCTTTGCTGGGGGAGGCGGGGGGTGGTGGGGACGACCATAAAGTTTCTAAATGCCCGAGTGGCCCAGCATAGTCCGTACAGATTCAATAGCAGAGATGTGGCTTTTAAAACCAAGTCACTTGCAGAAGTCTGAATGAATGGGGTGAAGAAATAGAGCCCATTTGCCAGAAGAGATCAAAGCAGCTTCAACAGGCAGTCCCTGGGAGAACCAGATTTGTTTTGTGAGCAGTGTCTGTCGTCAGAATCCCAATGCCTAGATTCTTACCGCTGTCATCAGTATTCGGTCCCCGAGAGTCCATCAGGAATTGATGTTATGGGACAAGGCTGCCCGAGTGATTCGCCTCCAAAGAAAAGAGTCACCGACGAGGACCCTTGTTACTCCTGTGTTGATTTTAGCAACGCGCTCTTTGCAAACCTCCGGCATTCGTTGCAACCTAAACATCGTTTCTGCCCCGAATCAACCGCACTGATTCTTCCACTTTTCCCAGGGTTTTCTGTTGGTGACAGATCTGTTGGTTTTGTGTTCTTAGATAGGGGTTTAGGGAACTACAGGCTGTGAAACACACAGGTGGCAAGGCAGCCGAAAGGTGCTCTCGTTCCAAGAACAACACTGGCGCTGGCCGTGGGCAGGCGGCTGTTACCATTTTGAGGGCTGCGTCTGGGGTTCTAGAAAAGGCTATGAGAGGGCTGGCGCTTTCTTCACTGTACATCACTGGGTCTCTTTCAGGAACCTTTCAGGGAATGGTGTGTTTTGGCAGACGTGAGAGTCTGGGGCTTTTTTTTTTCTTTATTAATTTATAATTTGTCTTCAAATAGAGGCAACATTGCGCTGGCAGAATTCCCAGAGCGTGTCACCCTTTCCAGGGCTGGGTGGGGGGATCTGAGCGACTCGAGTTCGTTCCGACCACAGCGTTGGGAAGCTGTGCCTCAAGGAGGAATGTGTCAAGACCGGTGAACGTCCTGTACTTCCAGAGACAAGAGGTTCACGGCCAGGGTCATGGCTTTATTAGGAGTGTGAATAGAGCTTGAACAGCGGGATGGGGACGTCCCTTTGGTGGCTGATTTCCTCTGTCCAGCCGCCACTGCGTGGGATGGTAGGGAGAGGGTAGCCGGTGGCTGTAGGGTCACTTTTGGAAGTGGTCTACGACGTGCCAAAGGGTCGGTGTGAGTTTGGTCATTTCAGAGGAAAAAAATTAATAAGGAAATTGTTTTATTTAAATACCACCAAGTCATTAATGAATTCTCTTTAACTTCCCCTACTACCCCCACCTTATTCCCGCAGTGCTTTCACCACCTTGGTCTTGGTTCAAAGCCCCAAGATGAACTCGCCCTTGGGAGGGAATGAGGTCGCCCACTCCATCCTTTTCTGTACATACGACCTATCATTGTACAGCCCAGCCTGGGTCCTTTCCACCTGTCCCTCGAACTAACCTTCTAGTTGTTCTCCTGCATCCAGTATTTCCCCTCCAGTTCATTCCCCATTGTCACCTCTAGCTCACTCTCCCCACTGTGTGTTCTAAAGTCCGTACTCACCTAGCATTTGCCTGCCCTCTGTAGCAACATTTTGCACCCAAATTTCCCCTGTGAAAAGCATCTTAAATCCTCTTTGGCATTAGGTAATATTTAAATTAAACAACACGATTCAAACAAATCCAGGCAACTAGACAAAGGTTCAGGCCAGATCACACAAGGCTTGGAAGGCCAAGTTCTCCTTGAAGACTCACCTCCTGCAATTTCCCATCGTGAGTCCCCCACTCCAGCCAAACGGATCAGCAGCCGCCTCTCCCCAGTGAAGTGTCCTTTCTCGTTACTGTGTCTTTCCGCCTATAATTCCACTTCCTCCCGACCTGTCTGAAGTCACCCATCCTTGAAGCCTCAATGAAATCTCTCCTCTGTGAAGCTTAGGCACATGGATTCCTGCAGCAATTCCCCTCTGGACCCCTTATTATTCATTGACCTTATGAGTTAATTCTCTCATTCTGTGTCTTTTTCTTACCTCCTCAAAGTGATTCTGAGCTCCGACAAGGCAAGAATGCCATTATAGCCTCCATAGCGCCTAGATTATTGTATAAATCAACCCCAATAGATACATAGCAATTGCTTGCTTTTTAGTTAACGTAATATTTTTATTGTCATTGGAAAATTTAATTTTTGGCAGGGACAATAAGATGCAAAAGAAAGAGTTCTCAAAATTGCATGTGTTTCTTACCAGGTTGTAGTCCGGACTGCGACACAGTCATTACAGAGGCCAGCATGGTGACAAATACTGGAGAAACCATTAGCTACAATGCAAAGAAGGGATACTCCTTTTCTGTGTCTAATTTGTTATTGTAAGATATACGTGAGGTGCAGGAGAGTTCATAAAACATACATGTACATTCTAAAGAATTGTTTGCAAAACACCCTGTGTAACCACCACCCAGATTAAAAACGGAATATTATGAGCGAATACTTCGGGAGTCTCAGAGTACTTTAATCTGGAGTAATACCCCTCCAGATTAAAATTCTCTCCTTCCCCCAGAGGGAATGACCCACCCCCAGCTTTATGGTAAGTGTTTTCTGGATTTTCTACATAGTTTCCTCAGCCATGTGCACATACTAAAGAAAATTAAGAGTGAGCTTTAAAGTCGCATGGACTCGAGTCTCTAACCCGGTTCGATACCGCTCGCTAGTGTGAGACCTGGCCGGTGTTTCATCTTGCAGAGCTTCAGTTTGCTCATGATGAAAGCGCAGCGTCGGCTACCCAGCTTGCAGGATTGTACGGAAGATTTAGAAGAGATGAGTTAGAGCAAGTGGCCAGGGGTGTGCCTAACGCTAAGAAGGCACTGCACAAACTAGTTCTCTTCTTCCCTGCCCTTTCCGCATCTGGTTTAGGCCCCTTACTGCAAAAGTCATTTTTCTTCCCTCCACCTCTAGAGCTCTCTCCCACCTTACCAGCTAACCCTCTCCCTGGAAGTACTGGGGATTGGGGCTCTTTCCAAGCGCAGCCTTCCCTCCCTACGTGAGCACCGGCAACCTGTGGCTGTCTCTCCAGCCACTGGACTGGCAGGAGCCCTGGGGGCCCCAGCTGTCTTCCCAAGTGGGGCCTCGGAGCAAGGTGACTTTGGCAATGTGGCTTTCCAGAACCACCTCTCAGAAAGAGAAAGGGAGAGTGACACCCACAGGGTTCGAGAAAATAAAAGCCTAAATAAGAACAAAAGAGGATTTGCATCTGTAGGCCGGTGTCTTCTCTCCCAGCCTTGCTGGGGGACTACAGGCTTTCTCACATGAGTCTAATTGTCTAGAAAGAATATTCGCATCAGAGGCCCATTAGCCTTGGGTTTCCTCTATAGCTCACAGCACGTTCATTAGGATGTCATCCCACTATCTCGAGAACAGCTGTTTCCAGACTGACACTTCCTTTCCAGGATTACAAAGGGCCACTGGGGGGCTTTGCGGGAACGCAAGGCTGCCGCTACATGAGATAAAAGGGACATATCAGACCTGGAGTTTCATAATTAGTTGTCATCACTCAGGGGCTTCGCTAGCTGCTGCTGTGCTGCAGGGTGCATGAGAGGAGATAACACGCATGTACGTGTGCACCAGCATGCACACGCAAACATACACACGGTTGCACCAAAGTCGAGAGTGCAGAAGGTAAGACCAGTCAAAGTGCATGAACGTCTCTTCAGGACTAGTTCCTGAATTGTTGGCAATGACCTTCCTGATGTCTTTGTCCTGTATCCTTTTGTCTCTCTGCATCTCGTTTCAGAAGATATAAGGTACTTTTCTCAAGTTCCGCTGTGGAGGGTTTGCATTCAGCGGGATCTGCCCACTGAAGGTGTTTTACCCATTCTGACCATGAATGTGTACTGGGGAACACGTTGGCATTTTGATTTATGGGATGTTGGGTGTCCTGTAGGGCACACTCAGCATAAACTGTATTCCCATGATGTGTAGCTTTGAGGCGCCCACCTTTCTAACAGAGTCAAGATGCTTAATTTTGAGGCCACGCATGGTGGCTCCTGCCTGTAATCCTAGCACTTTGGGAGACCAAGACAGGAGGATTGCTTGAGCCTAGGAGATTGAAACGAGCCTGATACCTCATCTCTACAAAGAAAGTTTTTTTTAAATTAGCCAGACTTGGTGGTGCACGCCTGTAGTCCCAGCTACTCGGGAGGCTGAGGCAGGAGGATTGCTTGAGCCTAGAAGTCCGAGGTTGCAGTGAGCTATTTAATATGATGATGCCACTGCACTCCAGCCTGGGCAACAGAGTGAGACTCCATCTAAAAAAAAAAAAAAAAAAGATCCTTAATTTTCAAGAAAAAATTTTCTGCCTATCTAAGCTATTAATATCTTCCTCTGGAAAATATAGACCATGTGGCTTATCCAAGAGGCCCCTGGGCAAATGGGCAGCTGCCCTTGGGAGTGATATATTCCTGGGCACAAGAGAGAAAGCAAGCTCATGGCCCCAAAAGAAAGCCATTGTCCTTCGCAACACCAGAGGGATTACTTAAACCAAGATGAACCATTCTGTTGAAGAAAATTACACGTTAAATTTCTCCTCCTAGAAAAAGGAAGCATGGAAATTAGAAGCAGATGTAAAAGTTGATCATTTGCCACCCAGAGTTTGTCTAAGACACCTGAAATTTGAGAGCTGAGCCTAGAAAAGATGGAGTCAGCCTGCATTGGCTCTGTTTGGAGGCACACTCTATATATTCGGCTAATCCTGGGCAGTCGATACCTTAGATAGGGACATTATTTATTTTGCCATTGCAGGTGCAATTACACAGTTTAGCCTGTGCAAACTGTACTTCATAAACATGGCAAATCAATGGTCGTTATCAAAATCCATCCACAACTGACAGCACAAGAAAAAGGGCTTTGCAAAACGATCTCGAAAGCCGATCTCCACAGCTAACCCCACACGGGTCAGACTTATTACCTGCTTAATCACACAGGCATCGTGCAATCCTGTTGAATCCTCAGACGTGACATCCCTCCTAAGAGCACACACAATAAGCCATCAGCACCATGCAGAAGAGCCCTTAGCCCAGGCTGCAGCCACTGCTGGCCTGACTTGACCTCGTGCTGGGAAGGGCAAGTGGAGCTCTGATGGGGACATCAAGCCAAGATGTGAGGGACCTTCCTTTGGAGGAATAAAAGAAGCCCAAAGTCCCGCGAGCAAGACCTCCGTCTGCTCCCTCTTTCTGCAGGTGAGGAGTGGAACCATCTGCACCAGCTGCTGTGCCTTGTGTTTGATGTCCAAGAAGCGAGGCACGCTAAAACACAACGTGGACCAATTCTCCACATGCATCGTTAATATTTGACATTCTCTATGGCTTGGTCCTTGCCATAAAGACAGATGCCCAATTAGCACATGAGGTTTCCATGCAGCAGAGACTCCATTTCCTTCCCTGCCTGGAAGAGTGTAACATCTGGTTTCCTTTGCGATGTGTGTTTTTGAGTTGGTGAGGATGGGGGTCTTACTCTGGGCAGATTAATTCTCTACTCCTAGTTACTCAAATGAAACACACCGAATAGGGAGCTATCGAAGGTTCAGGAAGAAGTCTCTTGACCACCCAAAATATGTGGCTAAGCCGGGTGGCCTTTGAGGAATTCCGACGGATGAAACAAGGAACTTGCAGCAGAACGTATGTGAAGAGGCAGAGGCTGGATGACGAGGAACAGGAGGCTGTCATAGCAACTGAGGTGACAAAAGGAAACTCTTCCCATCAACAGAAAGTTCCCCGTGTCCCCCATTCTGTGTCACAAGACAGCAATACGGGAGAGTGTAGCCTCGGAGCCACGTGCTGTGTGACCCTAGGCAAGCCCCTTCACCTCTCTGTGCCTCTTCCTTCATCTTCATCCGGGGAAAATAAGAGCACCTCCTTGATAAGGTGTTGCGAAAACGAAATAAATTCATATATTTAAAAACCGTCTGAATAGTTCCTGCGCTAGAATATGCCACAGAACGGGGTGGCATTATTTTACTAAACGCTCCATGAAATAGTTGTTGAATGAACAGTGCGGCCTACCTGATTAAAGGGAATGATAAAATGGGCCTAGACAAGGATAAGGTCCTTATCCTGGAGCTTAGTATAGAATACAAGAAGAGTACAGACGACGTCATCTCAGAAGCGAGTCGTTGACTGGTCTAGCCTAGAGCACCACACCTCCCAGCAGGTGTATCAGGAGTTTGCTGAACAATTCAGTCTACGCTTCTTTTATCTTCCTTGCCTGGCTGGATGCTCAAGGAGGAGAAGTAGTAAATGAAGAGGCAAGGGAAGGAAAGGAGGATGGAAGGAGGGAAGGAGGGAGGAAGGAAGGAGAAAGAAAAGAAAAAATTTATCTGCCCACCCAGGCTACCTACAATTCTACCTACAGCTTCTTTCAAATGCCACAGGGGGAGGAAAAGTCTGTCCAAAGATGGACGCCGCCAACAGTGTGCTGGGTCAGAGCAAACCTTAGTTAAAACCAAGAGAAACCTAAACTCTCCCACACTAATGAGCTGGAAATAATCTCGCGGGCCCCGGGCATGTGGGGTCTGGTGATGGGAGTGTTGCTTGATGTCTTGGTCCTGTTCGTAGGGTTCTTGGGTTTCATGTTTGGCCTGCATTCCAGCCCCTTTTCAAACAGAAAATTATGGATGGAGGCAGCATTTCGGTTTGCCTAACCTCCATCCCAGCTTCCTCTAATAAGACGTGACACGAGTTACCCAGGTTAGCTGGGTCGCGGGGTAACGGGGATGGTGACGGAATGTTGAAGAAACACAGGGCTTCCCTCCCAAACCCCTCCTCCGATGCTAGGAATTTTCCACGTTTGTTGAGAATATGCTTTTTTTTTAAGGTTGAGCTTTTTCTTTTTTATTGATACATGACATTTGTACATATTTATGAAGCACATGTGATACTTTATCGCATACATAGACTGTCGAATGATCAAGTCAGGGTATTTGGGGAGAATGTGTTTTGTTCATGTGCATGTTTGGTTCAATTTCGTCCTACTTGTCCCCTTCCCTATGTTACAGGACAATAATTAAAACCCCAAGTTTCGTTCAAAGCTACAGCTTCTCCCATGGTCCCCTAGCTGGGGGTTGGTTTGGGAAGCATGCGTGTGTGGTTCCATCTCCCCGTCCTCCCCAATGTGTTCACCTCCCCCAGCCCTGCTCCCTGAGCTGTCTCCAGCCCTCCAGGGTTGAGGTCCTGAGCTGTCCTGCGCTGGCCTTGGTTCTCTCTGGGACTGAACTCTTGTCCTTGTGGGGCGCCTTGTGGGTCTTGAAGACCCTGCCCACCTCCCTGCTCCTTTTCCATTGCTGGGATTTCTCCCTGCAGTTCCCTGGCTTAAGTGAAGTCCTTCTTCCAATGAGTCATTTAAGGTTCCTCTCTTTGCCTGGGCCCCACACCCTGAGCCTCTCCCCGCGGTGGTTTCCTGGCCCTGCACACAACACGCTGAATGTCTCAGTCAACCAAGACCAACTCTTAGGCACCTGCACCAGGCTCAGGATGGTGGGATCCCACTGGCCCCCCATGGGCTCTTCATTCCGTCCCTTTCCTGCCACCAGCTGTGTGCACCAGTCCCTTCCTTTAAAAAGCTCACTGTGCACCCCCCACAGGCCCCTGAACCCGCTTCACTAGGCAGGAGGTGCAGGGCAGCACCTCCCACCCCTTCTCGGTCTTCCTCCCCCTCCTCGGACAGCCTGGAGGCTGTCTTTCAAATCTGGTTCTCAGACAGCCTCTTTGCAAGCCCTGCTTGGGGCCCCGGCCCCTTGCATGGCGCGTGGGAGAAGGCGGAAGAGCTGTCACCTCTTGCCGGGAAACCTCCAACGACACTGAAAAAGGGCCCTGTTTAACATCCCGCAGGTGTTACAAGGAATAATGGCTTGGGATGGAAGCTAGAAAAGGCATTTATGAAGTCAGCTTCGTGTTGTTTCTGTTTCCTTCACGTGAGCACTATTTCGCCTTTGCAAGAGAAAGAATAAGGAATAGAAAGACGAGGGGTCCATTTTTCTCATTGACAACGTCTTCTTTTCCAGAAGGGCTCTTCGGCTCACCTTCCCGACTCTTCTCCCAGCTCACGGTGCTCTGCCCCTTCCCCTCGGGGCTCACAGTGGCCTCTGCCTGGCCCCTGCCCCGGAGTGCCACTGGGACACTGACCACACAGTGCACCCTCAGTCACGTCCCCAGACAAAACCTCACTGTCCTGCGACCCGTTCTTTCAGTATTCTTCAGTGCACATGAGTCTGCTTAGTGCCAGCAAGTGACACTTCCAAGGAACGCATGTGAGTTGACTTCCAGGGAACTGAAGGGCTGGGCCCACCAGTGGGGATCTCAGGCACCAGGCAAACAGTTGGGTAAACGTTTGGGGCCAGTGCAGCAGGCTCCTCTGGGCTGCAATGCCCAGTCCTCATTGTGGTGCCAGGGCCCGGGACTCCATCGGGAGATCCCTCCCCGCCACGTGGCTGTTTAGCACGCATCCGCACAGCCGCTGGCCTCAGGTGTGGGTACCTGCTCCTTCCGCCCGTGCACACACACGTCAGCCTGATGGACTGCCCCCTCCCCTGCTACTGCCTCCACCAACACTAGCGTTGCAAAATGCTCTCTCTCTGGGGGTCCATTATCCCCCCCTTTTCCTGCCCTGTTCTGTGTGACCAGGAACACCTATTTGCTTTGATGCATCGTGCTTTGGCACATTGAGACCATTGACTTTCCTGAAATATGGTTCAATTGATTCCTATGTGTGTTCATTCCAGAGTTTTAATGTAAACATTTTCATTGAGACGGGAAGGAAATGTTCAAAACAAACAAACAAAAGACTCCAGCAGCCTTAAATGTGCTGCTCCCGGAGGCAGCGAAAGCAACAGCTTCCGAGAGTCCAGAAGCAAAGCTTGTCTTCTCTGCAGCTGTCTCCGGCACGGGTCATTACCACCTCGTCCCCGGGGCATCTTCCCCCATCCCATGGCCACTAGGCTGTTCCCTGATACCCAGGGCGTCCCCGCCATCCGCCATCCTGACAAAAACCTGCTCGATGCCATAGGTTTTCCTCTTGCTCCCTGTTCTCTTTCAATCCCTCCTAAATTCGCCATTTCCCAGTCCTTTGGTCCAACGTCTCGGTCCCTTGGTGCTGGTCCTGGGTCCATGTGCTCTGGGATCTATCCCTCACCCTGTCCCTGTCCTGCCACGACGGCTCTTTCCACAGCTCCATGGCCTCTGGCTGCAAGATGCTGGTGGGAGACAGGAGGGCAGTCAGAAGGGAGAGGCCAGGGTTTCCTCCTCCACGTCTCCTTGTCCTTGGGTGGTGGCTCAGCAGTGGCCAATTCTCCAGGGTTCCGGCCTCCACCAGGTAACCCTGGCCAGAGGCTCTCATAACTCAGCTCCCCACTTGGCCCCCAGGCCAGGGATTGTACTGGCCTCCCGGGCTCCTTTGGGCTTCTTGGCTCCTCTGTCCCCTGTGCTGGGCTCCTGGTGACATCACAGAGGCAGCTCCAGAGATTCTAGAACTCCTCTATCTAACACAGTCTCCTGTATTGCAGTTCTCTTATTTTCAAAGACAGAGTTTTCCATTTCCCTGTTAGGCCCACCGGGTAGATCTCCTTCCTGGATTTCCAAACCGCTGTCATCTGATAAAAGTCCTCTGTGACAGGTGAGAATTGAATGGACAAAGTTGGGCTCTGAGATGTCAAACCAGTTGACTTTGGTTTTCATCTTAGCTCTGACATTTCTAGCTGTGCTGCCTTGGTCAATCTACTAAACCTCTCTGAGCCCCAGTTTCTTCACATCTAAAACATGGGTAATGAATCCCCCCTTTCCTCCATGGAGGTAACCTCCGGTGACCTCCACATGTCACCTGGCAACTCCTGGGTGCGCAGTAAGCATTTGCTCCCACCTTCCCCCCCAAAACGGTCATATCTGGTAAGGCATGAGTGTGTACCCTCTCCTGGGAAACATATTTGTATTCTAACCATGGAAATGAATACTTCAGACTCCATCATTAATTTTAAGTGTGTAAATCTCAAACACCCCCAGTAAGACAATCATAAAGATACTTTTGGACAAGCTAAACTTTGAGAGCCTTCAAATCACTCTGAAGCGGTGGTCACCTCTGGGGGGACACGGGGAGGGCTCCATTAGCTGATATGAAAAGTGATCCTCTCCCCGCCCCCCAAGGGAAGGAGGTGGAATGCGTGGGAGTCTGGCCGTGGGTTATTTTCCTTCCCATTAACATTCTCTTCTATATGTATTTTAGCCTTAATCAAATGCATGTGTTTCTGTTTTATTTGCACTTAGTTCATCAAAGTGTCCCTTATGATTTGAACTATGCCGTGAAGCCTTAAGCTCTTCGGTGAAACCCTCATTAATACCCCTGGGAAACAGGAAGTTGCATTTAGTCAAATATAAATAAATTCAGCTCCCAGGGGCTTTGCCCTGGCCTGGGTCAGAGGAGAGGCAGCAGCGGCTTCTCGGTCGGACTGATCCGCTGCCCTCTCTCAGCCTGAGCTGGAAGGACAGAAATCCCACGACACTCAACAGATAAGTGTTTGGAGAATGTGCCTCCCTTTGTTCAAAGCCATTACACAGCCAAGTGCAGTTTTACGAGGGAAAGAGATCCTATTGATTTGGCTAAATCATCGGGTATCGTTCCAGATTTATTTCCCACCCCACCCCCCGGCCCCAGTACTCTGAAACCAGGCGGTGCAGGCAGGAAGTGAGGAAGAGGGAAAAAAGCCATGTAAACCTAAACCACCGCGCCAGCGCCGCTCTTCGAGTCTCGGGTAGGAGGTTTCCCTCTCGCCCCCTCGCTGACTCTCCGAGCGCACATATGGAACTGATTACGAACAAAGCCCGATTGTTGTATATTTGGAACTTCCCACATCAACTCGATGCTTTCTTTAACTGCCTCTGCATGTGTGTCTGTCGTGGAGACTGTGACCACGTGTCCGGCCCCCGGCCCCCACCCCGCCAGCACCCCACCCCTCTCTTAGCTGGTTCCCGATTCATCTTCTCCTGGTGTAAAACTTCACCTCTTCCCTTTGCACCCCACTCCCACTTCCTATTAGGTTTGTTTGAATAAATGGGACCTTCTTTTCCACCGTTTTCAATAAACGAAGCACTGGTTTGGAGCGAGTGCATTAAAGCTGGTTCCCAAAGCATATGAGTAGCAAACATCATGCTAACACCCAAAGGGTGGGATTCCCACAAAGGAAATGGCCATCACCCCTTTCATAAAACCCAGAACGGAGAGGAGCAGTGAATGTAGAAATACTTTAAAAAGAAGAAAATGAAAATGCTTCACATCCTGGAAGCGCCTTAACATGATTTTCTTTATGGCAATTCTCTCTGTTCCGGAAATAAGCCGATTTAGGGAGGAGTAGAGACGGGGGAAGTAGAGGAACAAGTTATCAGTTACAAAATATTACCGAAAAGTTAAAATTTTAGACCATTCGTACCATCCATCTGAGAAGGCTGGAATTCCACAATCTGGAATTACACAGCGTGATCAGAGAAGAATTGAGGAACGTGAAGAATGAATGAATCTGATCTTCCACAGTCCTTTCAGAGCCTTGTAAAATCAAATCTAACTTCATGTGTACTGGCGCACGTAAAAACAAATGCTCTATAACACAAACATTAAAATGAGGAGATGCCAAGCGCAGGTCTGTTATATTTGAATTGATTCATCGGAACCGTGTGATACAGTTTTTCCTTCTCTCTCTCTGTGGACTGCATTCACACATACGGTGAATTACATGCATGCATTTACTTTCTATGGGTCAGAAAGCAGGAGAAAAAAACAGATATGCATGCCCGGTGCTCAGTTTCATAGATGTAATTTATGACTAAAAAGAGAAATCCCCCTAAATCCCCAATGTGTTGTGTCGCCGGTCTTCAAATACCATTCCTGTGTTCAGAAGAGAGTGCATTCGGAATGTAGGATTGCACATTAATCTCCGCTCCAGATGGTGATATTCCAAATAGTCTTTTTAAGGTGAGCATGTGACCTACTGTACCGCCGAGGGGCTTGGGAGTCACGTGACCGAGTGAATAATACGTCTGATAGAGCTTTGATTAGACAACTGACCTGGTTACCATCTGCAGCCACGGGAAGCAAAGTTGACATTTCTGGATCACTCTCCCCGGAAGCATCACAAGCCCACTTCTGGGACACAGCCGTCTCGCCGAGCCAGCACGGGGGGACAGACAGAAGGAAGCTGATAGATGCCGCTCTCTGCACGCTGAAGTTGCAGAACTTGGGCTGGTTTTCTTTTTCCCAGCCCCCCACCTCCTGACAAACCACGTCTTGACTCGTACGGTCGAAAGAAAAACTCCTTCGGTTATTTGATATTTGGGAAACGTCCAGGAACCATAACTTATTTTTGAGGAAGCCTCCTGCTCTCTCCCTCCCTTTGCTGGGAACACACACGCACACACGCAGACACACACACACAGCTCTACACCATGGTGGTTCAGGCTGCAGTGGCTCCGAACAGATCGCAAAGACTTTTACTGAAAATACCTTATGGATCTCTGAGAAGGCGCAGCGTGGAGAGGGTAAGCTACGTGGCGGGCTGTTTGCTTTTCAATTGCTCCAGAGAGAGGGAGATGCTGGTTTTCGCTGTGCACGACAGCGTTACTTCTGTTGCTAACGTTTTCCTGAACAATTCAACTTTCTGGGATTGTAGGATACTGTGTCATCCTTAATTTATTTTTTCTGAACAGATAATGATAAGAAATCTAAAACAGAAATTTTTGTCACTTGTGGATCTGGGGTGACAGGGGCTGCTCTTAGAGATAAAATGTCAGGGAAAATATTGGGGTAGGAACTGCCCCCCGGAATGGGTCTGAAAGATTCGAGTGCTTGTTGAGAAAACGCATCGGGGCTGGGCTGCAAGACCTGATTTCTTCTGTTTGTTGAAACATACTCATTAGTGCAGCAGGGCTGTGAATTTCCTCTGCTGGGTGGCGGTGTCTGTAAAGGAGGTGACAATGACGTTAGAGTGCTTCGAAGCTTTGATGGTTTGAATTATGCAGGCGGTAGATGAAAAGCCCCTTTTGTTTTTTTTTTCCCCCCAAATACATTGTTATCGTTTTAGGTTTGTTTGTTTTTAATACCACGGATTTAGGCTCAAAATGACTCTGTTAATTTCCTGAAAGTGTGCTTGCTTTAAGGTAGCCCCTAGCAGAGAAGATCCTATAAAATAATAACAAGGATTTGTCCTTCTCTGGAGTAGTGAATTTCCGTTGGGGGCTGGCTATAGTTAGCGCAAAGCTGGTCGTCCTTGGGATGTCAGACTCAACATGTGGGGGCAGTGCCTACACCCACATGGGGTGGAATGGTCTGGCGGGTCTCAGAAGCCCCCAGAGGCCCTGTGTGAGTTCTGGTATTCGTGAGCCATCAGCGTCTACACAGGCATCTTAGGTCACGGTGTCGTCCAAGACCTAAGAAAGCAAATAGCATCACACGAAGCTCTCTTGATAGATACGCAACCTGCGGCATCTTATAAAGAACAGAGTTTAATTCAAGTGACTTTTCCCGATTGGTATAGTGACTACTCAGTGATGTTTAAATTTTTTTAAAAACCTAATTAAAAGTTTAAAACTATGAGGGGCTCTCTAAGTAGTCAGACGGTTGATGGCCTGAGTTTTGATAGTGACATTTTTTGTTCCATTGGAATAATGGAGAAAACTTGCTTGTGTGTAGTTCTTGATTTTGATACATGTTTCTTGTGCTCAATATCAGGATTATCAACTAGTAAGTATTAAATGCCTACTGTGTACTCCCTTTTATAGGATTACCAGTTCTAGCAAAATTTATGGACTTATCGGGCTTATGTTGAATGTGATTTTAGGTTCTAGTGAAAACTCTTTGTCCTGTATGGTAACTAAATGTTTGTAATATATTCTATTATTAACATATTCATTCATACTCACATAGAAATGGGAATTTTATGCCTTAGGGCTATGCAACTTGGCAATATTGAAGAGATAGTTACCTGCATAGAAGCATGGAAAAACCATAGTCACCTGGTAACCTCAAATTATACCAATAGGATCTCCAGAACAATGTTCAGTAACTCACGTGTGTTGGCATAAATCCAGATGCATGCAGTTAACACTTCCATTACACACTATTTATCAATTTAAGAAAAACAGACAGTGTAGGAGTATAGTGCTGTATATAAAACATATCTGCTGTTGCATATGTTTGCACACATTTGCATTCAATACACACAGGCCTGTTTTCTGCCCTTGAGGACACCCCATCATTACTCTGGCCTTTGGAGTGGGTTCAAAAGCTTTGGGGCCCCTCACAGCAGCATGCATGTCCTTGGAGAGTTGAGTCTTCCCCATGAACCTCCCCTGCAACGGACGGTGAAAGCAACCGGAATATAGGGTGTCCCATCCATTCCAATTGCACATCTTGCACGGCGGGGGGTTCTGTGACAGTTTTCAGAATTGGAGTCGTATGTTTCTAGAAGAGGAGGAAAGGGGAGGGCAGACCCTGAGAATGGCACCCTTCCTGGGGGACTCCCTGAACAAAAAGCAAAAACAGCTTTTTCAGTTCCATCAGTGGCCTCGAGGGCGACAGACATTTGAGCTAGCTGGTTTCTACTGTCTCACAATATTCATTGACGGTGTAGGCCTCACATTTCTATGACGCCCTTACTCCAATGCGCTTCGTATCCGTTCCCTCCATTTACCGCCGTGAGTTGCCAATGAGATGCAGAGAACGGGGGTTATGACCCTTGTCCTGTGTGAACAGGGAAACCAAGGCGTGGAGAGGTTTAATCTGCTGTCTGGGGAAATAACAGTCAATGACAGAGCAGGACCTAAACCCAGGGACCTGGTATGTCATGTCCCTGCCGCTGGGACAAGTATTATTGCCTTTGCTCTCTGGGGGAGCTATGACATGGCACCTGGCCCTGGGCAGAGGGTTTTAACCTTGTCCCCTGTACTTCACATGGAAGGAAATTTGGAGGACATACCAAGTCAGAGACGCTAAAAACCAGGGAGAACGACATGGTATCTAGGGCAGTGACAGCTGTGAGCCCTTAGGTGTCCAGGATTCAACAATTGCTTCTATTTTCCAATTGCCTAGAAGTAGGGTTGAAAAAATATTAATTGCAACTTTGTAATTATGCTGCTAGAATCCATCAAATCCTGATTACAGAAACACTCAGGGTGGGAGCCCAGGCTTGGTTCTTGTTTATAGTTTTTCAGAGACTACCATGAGCCCATCTCTGTGCTAGGCAGGGTGGAGAGAAATGAAAGAAATATAAAACGCCATAGGATAGGAGAAAGTAGGCATGCAATGTTTATATGAATGAAACAATTACAAGTCGAGAGAATACAGGCTAGAATTAAGCTACAAAGTAAGTCATAAAGACAATTTAGGGGAGACAGAAAGCAGCATGGTGGGTGGAGTGGGGCTGGGAAACCCACACAGCCTCACTGTTTACAGTCACGTGGCCTTGGCAAAGTGACTCAGACTGTCTCAGCTCCAGTTCATTCATCCGGACTGTCTACGCCCTCAGGGTGGTTGTGAAGGACCAGCAGTGACATACATGAGGACCTAACGCAATACCTGGCCATCATATAAGATGCCATCCATAATAATGGGTGTATTTTTCGGCTCGCCTATCTTTGTATAGAAGCATACTTGGCTTGTATTTTTAACTTCTGATGGCATTTTGCATACTTAGTCACACCTCTGTGCTAACTTTGGAGATCCTTTTTTTTTTCTGAGGCAGAGTCTCATTCTGTTGCCCAGGCTAGAGTCCCGTGGCGTCAGCCTAGCTTGCAGCAACCTCAAACCCCTGGGCTTAAGCGATCCTCCTGCCTCAGCCTCTCAAGTAGCTAGGACTATAGGCATGCGCCACCATGCCCGGCTAATTTTTTCTATATATTTTTAGTTGTCCAGCTAATTTCTTTCTATTTTTAGTAGAGACGGGACCTCACTCTTGCTCAGGCTGGTCTCGAACTCCTGAGCTCCAACGATCCTCCCACCTCTGCCTCCCAGAGTGCTAGGATTACAGGCATGAGCCACCATGCCCAGCCCTTGGGAGGTCCTTGAGCACTGTTTACCTGATCAAGCCAGGACAAGAAGTATTTTGTGGGGATAACTTTCCTTGGACTCCCAATTTTATGGAAGACACGTGAAAAACAGAGTGTTTCAAACTGACCGCCCAAAAATGCCAAGTAACTCAACTTACTGAAGCCTGCATACTTCTATATGGTCTCTTCCTTCTAAAGCCAGATGTTTTTTTCCAGATGTAAAGTGAAAAATGAACTTCATGGAAAAATCTAATAAACATAAGACCGAAACATATAAATGAGTTAAGGAAAGAGAAAATGTGGAAATTTTGTCTGGGAGTTTGCCTTGGGGCAGGGGGAACATTTTATTAAACTACAATACGTACAACCGTACAAGATGAGGAAGTGGTTTTATGTTAGAGATGACTCCTTATAGATCCAAGGCAGAAAAATTAGTGAGCAAACCTTTCATGTGGCCCGCCCCATGTTGTGATCTTTTAGTTTGTGATCTTAAATCGCGGTGACTTCAATCTGCTGGGCTGCTGTCGGTGTTCTCTGCTCGGGTTTGGGCTCCAGGAAACTGAGAAATGCGTGTTTCTTCGCACCCTGAGATGCGATCCCACGAGGGCTCCGAGCCATTCATTCTGGCAGGTACTTACCAGGTCGCTGCATCTTAATTTTCACCCAGTGATTTTCCAGGTCTAAGATCATCTCTTGAAGCGGGGGCAACATTTCCTGCATTTGTAGAGGGTACTCATCTCCCCCATGGATTTATCCTCTGTGACATCCACACCCGCAGACTCTAGGGTGGACTGGACATCTCAGTGGTCTTGCATGTCTCAACACGTCGATTCCGGCATGGCCAAAATGGAATTCAACACACACACACGCACGCACGCACGCACACACGCACGCACACACACCACCCACCACCCCCCCCCACCTGCTGCCCAATCTTGATCTTCCTCTAACATCGCCAGCTGCTGAAATTCCCACCCAGAGCCCAGGCATCTTCCATCTTGCTGCCTCTCCATCGCCTCCTCTGTGCGGTCGGTGGCCAACTCTGAAATGTCTCTCCCCTCTCTGTACTCCTCCCATTCCTCGGTGCAGACCACCTCTTCTCTCGCCCACTTATCGCCTTCTCACCGTTCCCAGTCTTGTGCCTTTCAGCCCAGGCTCCGTGCTGCGGCCACTGTGATCTTTATAAAACCCAGGGGTGATTGCAACACTTGTCTACTTAAAACCCTTAAGTGGTTCCCTAAATGCCCAAACATCGTCACAAGGGCCTTTCTATCTTCTCCAGCCTCCCCTGTTCCCACGCCTTCCCCCAGGTGTGTTATAGTCCAACCACGCAGGAAGGTGTTTGCAGGTCTTCCAAATTACCCTCTCCTGTCGCAGGGCCTTTGCACATGCTTTCACCTGCCTGCTTCTTGCTGTTTCCTCCCTCCACCCGCTTAACTTTTTATTCACATCCTTCAGCCTAAGGATACCATCCTGTGGGAAGCCCTTTTGGGCTCCCCATTCTCTCCGCACATCTGAGTAAGTAGCGCTCTGGACTCCCCTTACAATAGCACACATCCTACTACTCTGAAACTGCTGGTTTATGTCATGTTAGTCTGCCTCACGACGACGAGCTTTTTGAGGACAGGGAATATACCTTGGTCCCAGGAGTGCGATAAACATTTGTTCGATGAGAGAATGAATGAAATCTGAAAGTTATTACATTCTAAACTTCCCTCGGTGAGAGTGAATTTGAGAAGAGGCTCAGCATTAAGACATAAACTGGAACAGGCTTCATTTCCATGCTGACTTACCACATCACCCACCCTGTTATTGCTGGTGGAAAACATGTTCTCTTTCACATGTTAACACAATGCTGTTATTATTTGTTCTGAACTCTAAGACCATTCCATACTCCTTTAAGTGGAACAAAGTTTATGCATGAACAACCAGCCAGACTGAAATTGTATGTCTCTTCACAGAGTAATATAAATTTGGCAGTTTTATTGGGGGGGAAAAATGTAACAAGAAAGCATTCTCTTTTACCACAATTATTCAAATATTTTAGGTGAAAGCTTTTTTTTTTTCCTTCTAGGAAAGACTGAAACAGTGTGATATTTCTGGAGCGGTATTTTTAACGCAGCATAAATTAAACGTTTTTGCACCCACATCATTCATTATTTGATGTGTTATTCCAGGTTGATGTATTGCCAGTCTATTATTTTGCAAACCATTACATTATCACAGCTGCTAAGCTGCATAACTTAAGAATGTGGAATACAACGGTGTCTCTATAGTCGAGTGCGTGGTGCTTCCATTCTGAATGTATTCATGCAGGGAAGTGTGAGACGTTACCCAAAACACATACAGCGGACGGCTTTTAGTGGATATTTATTACCATTGAAAGCAGACAGCCGAGCACTGTTCAGACAGATCAGCGTATTCACACATATTATTATCCAGCCCCCTCATCCTGCATACGGTTTTGTTCCTGCTATAAATAGACTCCTCTCTGGAGAAGAAGAACACGAACTATCAGGGACTCCAATTCTCTGGCTAATAGAACACACTGAAGGCCATTTTCCCTGCCTTGGTTCATCCCTTGCGATTTTAAGTGACCCAAACTTGGTGAACCAGAGTTTATTTTATTTCTGATGGCAGTGTATGTCCCATTAAACCAGTGACTCCTCGGCTTGGGCAGAATGAGGTTGCATGTTGGCTCGGTGTTGGGGACAAAAGGCTGTCCCTGTGGGTACCACTCCAGGTTTTCGTTCCTGGTATGAAGAGCAGGATTGCAAATCCTTGTTCAAACGGTCAGGTCTCCCCAGAGCTTCATCATCCTGAGCAAAATGGCGGCTCTCAGGCCAAGGCTGAAACTGGGCTACAGTTCCCCTCTTTGGGTCACTTGTCCCCAAGTCCAGAGTCCCTCTTATGTCCCCATAATGTCACTAGTCAAATGCCATGACTCATCCTAAAGCAGTCCTTCTCAACTTTAGCTTCACATTGGAAACACCCGAGGAGCTTTTAAAAATCCCAATACCCAGGCTACACCCAGACCAACATGGGAATGAGATCCAGGCTTCGGCACGTAAATCTCCAGTTGGTTCCAGCGTGCAGCCAAGCTTGAGAACAACTGCCCCGCGGTAAGATTATCGCCAAGACAGATCATCTGGGCAAGATGCTAGCTTAAGGAAATTAGCTAGTTCTTGTGTTTTCTGGTGTCTTCTCATGAAAGAAAAAGAAATGGGCTGGTTGCCTTGAATTTTGGGGGTCAAGAGTGCCATTCTCATTAAGAGGAAAAAACATTTAAGCTCCTTGAGAGTTGGGTCCATATTCCTGGGACATCCTATGCAGTGCCCAGCACATTGCAGCCACTCTCTGGGCAGTTCCGTGTAGCCCTCTGAAGTCACAGAGTCTAGCTCAGGCAGCACTTCCTTCCAGGCAATTTAAGACCAGAAACACCCACTGTAGCTTCTTCTGCACACTTCTCTGTGGAGGCACAAAGTCCCTTCCCTTGTATTTCAATATTGTAGATATGTTCACAAAATCAATCGTGTGTTCTCAGAACACTTTGTGTAAGTGTTTTGAAACAGGTGTCTTGTAAATTGCCCCAATCTATGTAATATAAGAGTTTCTTTGAACACACAGTTGAAAACAATTCACTTTTATTTGTATCAATTCATCAATGAGCCTCAGAGAATTATATTTGTATAAAACAATGTAGATGAAACTATACCGTGGATCTTTGTTCTCTAATCTGGGAGGGGATGAACCACACATGTGGGTTTTTAATTCTTTTTTTTTTTTTTTTGTCTTCTCTTACTGGTCACTCAATAAGTAACTGCTTCAAAGGACTTGGAAAGTTTTTCTACAAGGCTCCAGAGCCTAGGGCAGTACCTGGCACACAGATAAGATAAATAAGTGTTCATTGAACGAACGTTGAATAGATGAATTAAAAGAATGCCTTCATGTCATAAATTCAACCTTTAATAAAACACAATTGCCCTCCAAGGGATAGGACTGCAATATGCCTGCCTTTCTCATGCAGATGAATAGTCATGTCCTCATCGGTTCTAACAAAGTGACTTATTTTAGGAATCTAGCTCCTCTTGGTAGAGAACTTGACCATGAACAACTTCTTGAAATCCTTCTGCACAAGTAACACCTTTGAGTGCATGGGCAGTCCTTTCCCTAGACCGTTAGAACCTGCGGGGGAATGTTTTGAGACAGTCCAAGAATGTGCGTCCGATCATTTTCCTACATTGCTTGCTGACTTTTCTCGAAAATGCCAGGGCCACATTTTCACATGCATAGATTGCTTCCAAACGGTCCCTCCAGTCCCCCTATTGGAACATTAATGAGGGAAGTCAATAACGCTTAGAAGTATATTGACCATTGCTGGAAAATGTGGTCCTGGTCCAACCAAAGACAATCACTCTCAGACCTAGGACCCAGCACCTTATTAATTAATGCCACAGTTGTTTATTTAACACCTACTATAGGCCAGACCGTCTGCTTTCATGAGTAGGTAGTATGTTGAGTAGTGCTAAGAACTCTAAAGAATAATAAGGCAGAGCAAGGAGCAAGGGGAGGTGGGGTGTGCTGCATTTGCATATAACGTGGCTCTTGGGGACAGACAGGAAGGGGGTGGGGAGCGAGCCAAGCAGCCACGGGGCTAAGAGCACCCCAGGCAGAGGATGTGGCGGGTACGATTGGTCTGACTCGAGAGCGGACTCGATGTACTTGAGGGCTGGCAAAGGGGGCAGCTGAGCCGGGGCAGAGGGAAGCGACAGAGGCCAGGGGTGAGGACGAGGGTCAGAGAGGCTGTAGGAGCCCAGAAGGCACAGGCTGCGGGGCCATGATAAGGACGTTTGGGTTTTACTCTGAGCGAGACAGAAAAAGATCAGTGCATGGGGAGGGCAAGGATGACGTTAGCTGGCACTGCACCACCAGGTTGATGGACAAGAACCTGGGAGCAGGTGACTCCTGAGGCCATTAGTGCCATAATCTGGGTGAGAGACGGTGATGGTTTAGGCCAGATGATGCCAGGGGGTGGTGAGAAGCGAATGTGTTCTGGATTTATCTAGAAGGGAGGGCTGATGGATGGGGTGGGAAGGGAAAGAGGAAGACAGGAGTCGAGAATGGCCCCTGCACAGCCGTAGACTGGAGCTGACACTTGCTAAGATGGGAACCACTGCGGGAAGGGCTGGCCAGTGATGACGGCACGGGAAGGACAGATTGATTCTACTTCCCGCATGCTAAACTTGAGACAATGAGTAAAAATTCAAACAGATATTTAGTCAGACATTAGAAACGTAAGTTTTGCATGGAGGGGAGAGGTCTGGACAGGAGGCACAATGGGGACGTTACCAGGGTGTGCCGGGCCTGGCTGGCACAGGCTCCACGGAGCTGACTGCGTCCCTCTCTCCCCAACTCCACACTCGGTGATGACACATGGGGAGCTTGAAATGGGCCACAGTGGGGAATTTACACCATGGAAATTGGCAAACACTCGAAAGTAAGGTGTTGTCCCCTAGGGAGTCGATGGTTACACATTTTCCAGTGCACCACGGGAGGATGGTATTTAAAGCCACAAAACTAGGTGGTGTCACCTGGGGAATGTGTGAGGGTGGGCGCAAGGAAATGTCAAAGGACCAGACCTGAGGCCGCTCCAAAGTTTAGAAGCCAGTTCCATGAGGCGGAACCAGCAAAGAAGCCCAACAAAGAGCAGCCAGTAGGGGGAGAGCGGGAGAGGATTAAAGAGAACATTCCAGAAAGGGGATGATGGACTTTCAGATGCTACTGACAGTCAAGTAAAATAAGGATGAAGAAATCACCTTAGTGCAGTGTTACCAAAAAGACTATGAACTGTATGTACCAGAGTCGCCTGGGTGTTTCTAATACACAGACGTGTGGTCTCCCCCTCGGACCTACCGAATCGGATTCCTGGGGGCCTATGATAGAGACTAAAGTTTGAGGAGCAGTAAATTCATAGACTCTGTTCCGGAAAAGCAGGCACCAGTGGGTGCGTAAAAGAACACAACATAGCGAGTGGAGACTGATCTGGGTAGGAAAAGAGAGAAACTTCCAGAACACTTTTGACTCGCTCTGCAGCCAGTGCTGCATGGAGCAATTGGAAACCAGGGTGAGGATTAATGGCGTGGAGGTTACCACAACCAAGGCCACAAGTGCGTCCTCCTCCCCACAGCCCTGTAGAAACAGTGCTCCTGTTTCAAACCCCCCCCCCGCCCCCTTAAACCACTATCTCAGCTGCAATTGTCCCTTAGAGCTTGTCCAGTCCCTGCTTCTAGAATAAAGACAAGGGACAGGACGAAAGATGGATTTCGATACCTTCCATTGGCCACCTGTGCCATTGGCCAGCCCTCCACCCCCAAGTCTCGGTTTTGCTAAAGTCTAGCTGAAGGAAAACCTCTTTTGTTTTGTTCTGTTTTTGTCTCTAAATTTTTTTTTTAAACAGTTCGATGTCATCATGTGTCAGGCCTTCCTAACCCAGCTGAGTCCCAGAATATATTTAGAAAGTATAATTTAGGGTTGAGCCAGCCATCAAATGCCCAAAATGAGCGAGTCCTAATTTGAACTCTGAATTTGAAGACTGAGATCTAGTCTGTAAAAGCAAATGGATTTGAATTGAATTGGAAGAAAATCATGTCGAAGTCCCGGGGGAGTTCTTGGAGAAGAAAATCCTACTTTTATCTAACAATTAGGCTAAAGGAAAGTGACAGCTGCCAGCGCCGGGAACACGGTCGCCCGTGTAGATCCCACCCATAAAAAGGCTTTCTATTAATATATGGGGTTCTTCTTCCCCAACTCCTATCATTTTCCTTTAGGTATGAAAACGCCTCTGCTAAGTCAAGTTCGAATCGATACGATTCTGCGCTGATGTTTGTGAATTGGCCTATTTTGTTATCATAGCTCAATTCGTGTGCCTCGGTGTGGGTGAGCACAGTTGCCAGAGCACTGAGAAAGCTCTTCTGCTGCAGGAAGAGCATAGCAACAGCAGCCTTGCTTTTCCGTCTCTGGGCTGCAAAGCCAGGTCCATCCGTGTAGGCAGCAAGGCAGGTGGCAAGTTCTGGAATCACTGTCGTTAAGATGTCAACGCAGTGTGCTATGGTCTAAATGTTCGTGTCTCCCCGAAATTCATGTGTTGAAATCCTAACCCCCAAGTGATGGTATTAGGAGGTGGGGCCTATGGGATGTGATCGGTGCCCTTATAAAAGAGGCCCAGAGAGCTAGCTAGCCCCTCCCACGATGTGAGAACGCAGCAAAAAGGTCCTATCTGTGAGCCACAAAGTCTGCTTGATGTCAGAATTCCCAGCCTCCAGAACCATGAACAGTAACTCTCTGTTGTTTGTGAGTTACCCGGTTGATGGTGTTTATTATAGAAACCTGAATGGTTTAAGACACAATACTTAAAGGAAGGAAGAGGAAAGGGAACCCCCGTCGCCCTGCTGCCCCCAGCTCTGGGTTCTCAGGTAGCAGACCATTTAAGGAGAGGAGCTACTTAAGAAAAACACCCCCTGGAAACACACCAGGGCCCTTGTGGATTTGAAATCAGCAACATAGAACGATGCTCACACCAACCCCGTGGGCCACTTGGCCCCCGGCTCCCTGGGACATGCGCCCTCCCACTGGACATCACCTTTCAGGGGGCAATACCTAGATCCGATGGCATTTGGTTCAGAGTCCCTTTGCAGATCCTCTTAATTATGTTTTATTTCTAGCAGGTTCCCTGGACATGTGTTGTGTATTCTCCACTGGACTGTATGAGAGCAATATGCCCAATAGCAAACAAAAATATCTTTGGGGCTCTATGACTTCCTTTTTTCTTCTGTCAAACGGCCTTAAGGCGGCATGAGAGAAACATGTATAACGTGTCTTAGAAAAGGGTCTATGCAGGGCAGGAAAAGCTCTATCCTTCCGAGACCCACCAATTGGCTATTTTCAAGAATTGATTTCTATCTCATATGGTACCCACAGGACATAATCCTTTATCTGAACTCCTAGGACTGTGCCTCTCTTCGCCCCAGTCATCCTATAAAATAGGACCTCATACAGGCGTTACGAACACAAAAGCCTACAGGAACCAGGAAGGTGAAACAAATGTTGGACAATAAGGACAGAGGCACGTTGAAACTGGAAAACTCGTCTCCGAGCCAATGAGGCCTGCTACGACTCAGCTTTGCCAGAGGGAAACTGGGGCTGGTGTTCCTGGACCTTCTAGCTTTGCAAAAGAAAATCTTTGCACATTTTTCTTATATTTTAAGGAACGTGTATGTGTGCGTGTGTGTTTGAGAGACAGAGAAAGAGATGAAATATCTCAAGTTTTATATGTTGGCAATTCATCCAACTTTAAACATTGCATGCCGAAGAAAGTCTATTTAACAGACTACATTTAGCCCGTGAGATGCCAGTTTTCAACTTCTACAAGAAAATGAGCACTGTTCCACCCCAAATATCTATGTATTCTCTCTCCCCAGTCTCGAATTTCATAAAAGGGAGACATCTCTGTACAAAAAAATAAATCTTGGAATAGATCCTCAGGCCCCCCAGCTGCATCCTAATCCTACTGCCAAATCAGAATATTATTTTATAAAAACCTCTTGACAGGTCAAATGCAAATTTTAAAATACACTTCAATAAATTGAATACATGTCCCCCAGCTATAGAAAATAGGAAGATGGCGTCCTCTTTGCTGACAGCATGGGTTTATTACCTAGCAAGAGAGATAGATCTTTAGAAGCAGCTAAACTTGCGGTCTAATTATTGCCTGATAGAGCAGCTTATCGTCAACCACATTCTTTTGGTTTTGGCAGATGTTCCCTGGTGCTAAAGTGAACCATATCAAACAATTTCACCCAATAAAACAATCGCCCCACCGCCTAGAGGTATATTTTGCTAACTCAAATTTGCAGACCAGCAGTGTGTGGTCCTAACTCGAAACTAGAAGTTGCACAAAAACCAAACAGAGGGTCTTTTATGATCAAGGTGGTTGACTGGTAACAGCTGAACTAAAGCCTTTCAGTTCTAAATCATCTCTTTCATGCTAGATAGAGTAGGATTCTGGAGTCTCAGCCAAGTCCTTGAGCAAGAACTTGAACGGATTCGCAGCTCCTTTTCTGATTAAAACATTGGCGCTACCCAGAGGAACTCTAGCTCTTGCCGTGGTGTCGAAGTGGAATTGAGGATGCTCCAGCTGCAAGCCACACTTCTCAAATGTCTCTTCTAAATATCGGCTCTCGCTTGGCATATCCACAGCAGAGATTTCTCTCTTCCATTTTAATCTCAGAATATCCTCGCTTCCGCCTCTTGCCGGATAAGGCAATTGTGAATTTACTACCTTTCAGCACTTAGCCCAAAGCTTCCTAGGGGTATCAGACACCCAAGAGAAGCATTTCAATGGATATCTTGGCTATTCATTATTTTAATCTCTTTAGACTATATTCTTATTAAGTTAAATAATCAAATGTCAATATTCCTGAACTGTATTTTCTCAACTCCCTGCTGAAATTATTTTATGGAATTAAGATTTCATTCATCTTAATCGAGGGCTGATGTTTCGTGTTCTTTTTTTGGGATATACAGCAACTGATTCTGGGCCTGAACTGGGGCTGGCTGGGTGGCTTGAGACTTAGGCAGGACGTAGAGGTGGGTGGGTGGCATTTATAGAATGTAAAAGCTACTGGCAGCGATCCTTCCAACGAGCCCCACAGACAGGCTATAGGGCCATGAGTCTGGAAGTGTTAGATGCAGCTGGAGAAATCGAGAATGAAACAAGCAGTTGGAAACCAGAGAAATCAGGAGAGAAGAATCCCAATCAAAGCAGGGGTCAGAGGAAAAGTCTGGAGGAACCACATGAACCACTGGCATAGCTACAGACTGCTCAGAAAGCCAGCAGAAGATAAATCTGTAAAAACACTTCAGACCCTTTTTCAAAATGACCACTGAAGATATTATTCCATATGTTATTCAGCGACCCTTATAAATTCCACTCTGTTAATTCCTTTTAGGACATAATAAGAAGTATGTGATTCAATGTGCTTACCTTTTTCACCTTTGCTGCCAGGAAACTCAAAGCTAAAGTTGGGGCCCAACCTCGGTAACTTACTCATTCTAGGCACCTTTTCACTTTTATCTCACACTTTTAACTCATTTTTTTCCTTCTTTTTATACTATTCTTAATGTCCTAGTTTACCCTCATGTTCCACGTAAATATTTATGTGCATATATTTTGCACTCCTGCCAAGCAGCAGGGAATCCTATAACTTTCTCTACTGTCTGTGTTAGTTTCTGTAAGGGAAACCGACACAATGGAAACATAGTCAATTGAGAGTAAAAAAATAGAACAAAGTCTGCTACTTCCCTCCTCTTAGTAGAACTTATTGTCCCAACAGGTGTATCAAAAATGCTTCCAGGTAAGCTGAGACATGAGAACATCCTGCTCTGAACAAGGCAACTCTATTTTCCCAGAAGGGAATGAATCCATTTGGAATGTTAGGCCCTGACAGAACAGAGCCACGCCATTCTATCCATTGTGTGTCCTTGGGGACTTAGTGCGGCCCCTTGTGGGCGGTGGCACTGAAGGGGTATTGCTGGGAAGAGCAGAGAATACACAGTAGAGAGGTTTCCCTGGTGGAGGGTGGGCAGCAGGCACACCTTCCCCTTCTGAATCTCTGTACCTGACGCCCACCTTCAACACCAGCTGCAGCTATGCCTGAGCGTGACCGTTCTATAGAGTCCAAAGTCACGGGTATGAGGGCTGGAAAGGGGGTGTTTTCTGATTTTCAGTTCCCACCAGAATGTTGGCAGCCTCCTTTTCGTTCTTTTCACTCTACGCTTCTTTTTTCTTTCCCTTTCTAAATTTTGCTTTCAGTGTGCTCGACTGAACACTATCAGATGCACAAACAACAATAGCTCCCTGGGAACGGTTTGCTGCTGCAGGTCACGGGCCAGTGCCGAGAAGCCTGGAACGCCAAGAGCACGGTTTTAGGAAAACCGCAGCATCCCGATAGCAGATTCGGGATAATTGTTCAATTCCATTAGGGAGACGGGCCCAGAATCCACCTCAGAACCTGGCCTCAGTGTCTCCTCCAGGGGCACTTTGAGGTCCTCCCCCTCCATATCTTGGCTTTCTTTATTTGTTTAGTGTTTAAGAACCATCATTACTGGAACCTGGTGTCTGATCATGGTGTTCGTGGAGAGAAAATGGGAACAAGACCTGCGTGACTGAGGCTTCCAGGGTGGGTCAGGTTTACTCCAAGAGGGAGAAACAACACACTCCTAAGTGCTCATGCTGGCGCTCAGCAGTTCCTGAGGATTTCTGATCTTGAGATACGAGATGTCATGGTCCTGGGGCTTGCCCACCCCTCTCAGGTTTCTGAGGCTCTGTTGCCTGGCTACGTGTCCAGGAAGCAAGATGTGGCTCCCTGGCAACCGAGCATCAGGACGAGATGCTCCAGGGAAGGACGGTCTCCTGAGTAGGCTTTGCTTCTGTCCTGGAATGAGTTAACTGGGTCAGCTGGGGATCAAGGAGAAAATATCGAGTTACACATCTTCCTCCTCCTTCCCAGACACACCCCAGACATGCCCCACAGATCAGCCAGGTCAGGACCCTCGGGAAAGAAAGGAAGTTCCTTCCCTGTGGCTTCTCACTTCCTCCCTCCCCACCCCACGTTCCCCTCCAGATCGCTCTAGCTCTCTAAGAAAAGGACCGGGAGCAAATTCAGGCAGAAAGGAGGCTCTTGAGACCCAGAAGAGCTTGCCTCCATAAACAAGTATGGAAAGACCATTTAATGAGCTCTTACTATGTGCTTAATGTATGCAGATATTTCCTCCTCGAAGCCCCAGACCCGCCCCAGGAGACTGGCTCTTACTCCCATCCCCACTTTACAGAAGAGGAAAACAGAGAACGGAGAGATTAAATCATCTGTCCAGGGTTATAGCTGGCAGTGGCAGGTCCAGGATTTGAACCCAGGCAGTCTGACTGCGGAGAACTCTCCAGAAGGAATCCACCTGGGGTCTGAACTGGAGTGATCCCCTTAGAGCCCCAGGTCCTGAGAAAGTGTCCTTTGGGGGGAACTCCAGGTAGCATTGCCAGATTCACCAAGTGACAATACAGGATGCCCAATTAAATTTGAATTTTAATACATAACAGAAAATTCTTTAGTATTAAGTATGTCCTCATGGTGTTTATCTGAAATTCAGACATAACTGGGATGTCCTATATGGTAGCTAGCGGCCTTAGCTATTGGATCACTTCCACTTCTCTGTCCCTCTGCCCTGTCTTCCTCTCCTTGTGAATAAACCATCTCCCTGCTTGCTTCCATTTCTTCTTCTGTGTCTGTCTCTGGGACTCCTGAGCCCTGCTTCTCCACATATTCTTGCCTTCAAATCAATTGTTAATGATCATCTAATATTTCTTGAGCACCCACGGTGTGCCAGGGCTGCTTGTTCAGAGGCTCAATGGTGCTAGGGGTCCCCGCCACCCCCACAGAGGCAGAAGCAACTGCTGCTAAGACAGGGTGGGGGTAGGCGATGCCACTAAGAGGGCTGGAAAGACCTAGACCCCTCACCCCTGCCTCAGGGGAGTTCTGCTTCCAAGATATCTCTTATGTCTCCACCAAAGATTTCGTTTGGGAAAATATTTCCATAATCGAAAAGAAAGTTGTTGACAATCACTGCTCTAGGCTGTGCTCCAAAGCAGAGCTTCTTGAACTTCAGTTGTATAAAGAAATCACCTGAGGGTCTTGTCAAATGCAAGTTCAGTCTGTATTTCTAAGGAGCTCTCAATCAGTTGCTGATGCTGGAGTCCAGGGAGGACGCTTTGAGGTCAAGGGTCTACAGTGTCCTCACTGATGGACGTACATGCAGGTAGATTATTTCTTTCTCATCTTTGTTTCAGACATAGATGGATGGATGAATGGATGGATGGATGAATGGATGGATGGATGGATTGATAGAAAGATGGATGGAAGGATGGATGGATAGGTAGGTTATCTATCTACCTGTCCATCCATCCATATATAGATATCTTATTTATCTCCCCACCATCAATCATCTTTACCATGACTATTTTATACCAACATTTAGACAAGATCAGTAGTAACTATCCAACTCACGCAAGGGCAAATCCCCATGGTGCAGGGGTCGTAAGAGAGAAAGGAAGGGACTGAGCACATTGAAATGTTCTGTCTGAAAAGCATTCCTTCCTTGGATACTGTGAATACTTGAAAATACAATCCACTCTGAAATGGCCTCTGCCTCCCTGACATCCTACCAAGGTCAAAGCATCCATGATGAGGATTTTATGTTTGCCAAAGTTGAAAGTTCTACAGACCTGAACAGTCCCGGGCCTTAAAAACTCTGTAACCATTGCCTGACCAAATGGAAGACTTTCTGGGTTGTGCATAATCCTAAAGACATCCTCTGCATGGGTTAAGGCATATCATGGGCTTTAGATATGAAGCAGATCATTTTAAATTTCCCTGTATGTTTTGTACAAATATTAAGTAGGCCTGAGACACTGCCTTTGCCTATTGTCTGCTCAGATTTTTTTTTTTTCCGTTTTGGGTCCTGTCTCAAATGAACTTGTGATTGAGAATTCCTTCTTTTAAAAAAGAAAAACTGAAGTGTTTATTTTTCAGCCACAGATAATGTCGAGGGCTCCTGCCTTAGAATGATTTAATTTTTTTTCTCTTCCTTTACAGCTGTGACCTAGTTAATTGTAGGTGGGAAGAAAGTCTGAAATCATTAGACTTTCTGCTTTGCTTTGAAATCTCGCTCTGTTAAATTGTAGGATGTCCTCCTTAATAACAGGAAGTCAGGTTCTGAGATCAGCAACATGTGTGCTCTTTGTGCATTGAGATAAAGAAGAGGGGCTTCCTCATGGTCAGGGAAGAAAGAGGAGAGAGAGGGATGAGTAAATGGCCCCAGGGTGAGTCAACTCATTTCTAAAACAAGAGTCTAAATGCTCTTTGTTGGCTGCAAATTGTAACCTCTGAATCTTATGGCCTCCCGTCCACAGAGACAAAGGGGTGAGTGATGCAGGGTCTTGGTTTGGCTGCTTCGTTCCTGACACTGGGGACTCGAGAACTGAAATATCACATCATTAAGAATCCATTTTAGTTTAGAAATAAATGCATGTTACTAATGTCCAGTCAGGCTTTTCAAGTCTATAAGTGGGTCTTCATGGGAGGAAGGAAAAGTCTATTTCTTTTTTAAAAACATATTTCTTTTAATTAATTTGTTTTCGTGGACGGGGCAGGGAAAATTTGGGTGAAAGGTTCTTAAGTGTGATTTTCCATTCTGCACATGGGGAAAGGATCACGTATTAACCTCCTTCAGGGGCGGACTACTGGGCTGGAGCATCCATCCCATAATACTTCAGAGGAACAATGGCAGATCTTTTGAAGCCATGTCAAGAAACGAAGCTGTACACAGTGACTGAGATAGCTCACTTCCATTTCTCTCAATCCGAGACTTATGGAGGATCGCGGGCCTAGTTGACGGCTCTCAAAGTGTGGTCTCAGGGCCGGAGCATCATCCTCACCTGGGAACTTGCTAGAAATGGAAATTTCCAGCCCCCGTACTAGATGTGCTGAGTCACAAACGGGGGCGCGGCCCAGAGATGTGGTTTACCACGCCCTCCAGGTGAGTCTGAGGCAGTGTAAGCTGCAAGAACCACTGGCCTACGCTTTTAGGTCACATCCTGAGTTACAGGAGCTCAACTGCAGGAGGCAGAGACCTCACCGTCTAGGGCTCTGTGGCGATGGCTCTTTTCCTTGGCCATGTGTTAGAAAGCCCGGGATACGTCTGAGAAATAATAATACCCAGCTCCTCTCCCAGACTAATTCCTAGGGGTGCGGCTCGGGTAATAGCTTTTCCTAAAGCTTCCCAGGTGACCCTAAAGGGCAGTCAGAGCTGACACCCCTGGGGCCGCGGGGCAGGAGGACCCAGGTGGGAGAGGTTGCTAACTCAGCTGTCACGTTGAAGCCTGCAGAAGGGAGCGGGCAGCCTGCTGTGCAGAATCCAAGCAGGCCCCACGAACTTGCCGTTCTTGACCATGACAATGACCAAAGCCACTGGTGGCTTCAGTGTGATCAGTGGGGGGTGGGGAGGGGTTCGTTTGGAGCCAGTTGGCAGTGTCCTGCCAGACCTCACCTCCCTAACCCAGCCCAGGTACAGGTGTGAAAAGCTGCTAACCTGCTTGGTTCCGAAATCAGCACTGGTCAAGGCCGGCCAAGTTCAGGAAGGGGATCTGCACGAGCAGGCAGAGTCTATCTGCTCTTAAAATCTGGTGTCCAGTGGCTCAGGGCGTGCCAGGGACCCTTATGTGCCCAGGCTGCGGTTGCTTCTTCCCAAACCCAGGCCAAACCAGTGGGCTCATGCCCTCAGCCCGGACCTGCTGGCACGGAGGCTGCGGACACGACAGCCAGCCAGGGCGGCATGCTCAGTGGGTCACGATGGGCGGAGTGGCCAGCACTTAGTGTCTAGGAGGAGGGAAACCTGAGGATGAGGCAGGGGCCATGGTGCCAAACGTGCCAGCTGGAGTCAGAGCGGGGCTCCAGCTGCAGCCCAGAATGAGAATGCAGACCAGACGTGCAGAAGGGCAGGCTGAGCTGGGCCAACCTTGGGCGGCACAGGAGCTCAGGAGTCGCCCCAGACCCACCCGAGCAGGGCTGGTGGGGCCAAGCAGGCTTAGATGTTGGTGGCTCTGTGTCTGTGGGCAAAGTCCCCGCCTGCCTCGGGAGTGGAGCAAGAGCCGCCCATGGCGGAAGCAGTGGGTGAGAAAGATCAGTATCTAACACCCCGGCGGCTCCTCAACAAATCAAACAGACTCACCGTGCAATCCAGCAATTCTACTTCCGGGTATACACCCAAAACAATCAGAAGCAGGGACTTGGCAAGATATTTGGGCATTCACAACAACGTTATTCACGGTAGCCAAAAGGTGGAAACAACCCAAGCATCCATCAAATGGATGCACACACGTGGTCTGTACATGCAACGGAATGTTCTTCAGCCTTAAAAGGGAAGCAGATTCAGGCACATGCTAAGTGAAATAAGCCAGTCACACACACACACACACACACACAAATACCGTCTGATTCCACTCACATGAGATGCGTAGAGTGGTCAAACTCATAGAGACAGAAAGTAAAATTGAGTTATCGGGGGCTGGGGAGGGGGGAGTTATTGTTTAAAGGGAGGCAGAATTTCAGTTTTGCAAGGTGAAAAAGTTCTGGAGGTGGGTAGGGGTGTTGGTTGCCCAACAATGTGAATGTACTTAACGCCGCTGAACTGTACACTTAGAAATGGTTAGGATGGTAAATTTTATGTTATGTATGTTTTACTCCAGTAAAAAAAAAAAAAAAATTCGGTATCTGGGACCAAGAGGGTTGGAGGTTATGACATCAGAGGTAGACGTTTCCATACAGCGCACAGGAAGCGAGGAATGGTGTGTCAACTGGGGCCCCAGGGGAGAACTCCACAGCTGGGTCTGGGGTCTGGATAAACACTCAATTTCTAAAAGCCCCTGCCATGTGGGCTGTTCTGGTGTTAACACTTTGGAGTCTGTCCTGTGTTTTGGTGAGGGAGCTGGTGCGCCCAGTCCCTGCGACTGTCCCCAGTTTGTGAAGAGACACTAAGAGAAAGCGCTCAGCTCCGACGCGTGTCCTGGTCTCTGCATCTTAAATCATCACTTTCGTTTCTGCATCAAGAGGGAAATAAACAAGACCCTGATCCAATTTCCGCCTTCTCTAGTGGAAGTTTACCTTAAACTATACAACCTGGAGACTTTTTTTTTTGAAAAGTCATTCTATTTTTCATGACGAATCAAACAATAAAGTCTCAGCTAGTTTTCCTTGTAGATTTTCAGATGCTTCGTGGCCTGGGAGGGGGCAATTACATTTTTTTCTCTCTCTGATCATTAAAGGGCGCTACATTGCTTTCTACCAGCTATTTCCCTGGTCTTCCTGGCTTTACAATTTCAGGGTTGCCTTGGCTCAGGGCACAATGAGCTTTGCTTTATGCCAAATGAGGAAAAAGACCTCTTGCAAATTCAGGGAGACGTGGAGGCTTGGGTTAAGTAAATATTTTACTTATGTGGGCCAGTTGGCATCTGTCAGAAATTGGCAGGGCATAGAAGAGGTTCAAAGACAGAGCATTCTCTCCATAGCCAAGACGTGTAGAATCTGGCAGGTATGCCGGCCCCACTTCCTCCTCAACACACATCACCTTCTTCTACCTGTAGGTCACTGGAGCCCCACTAGGAACTTGATCCCTGCCCCAACAGGAAAGATAGAAAATCCCTTGGCACAGGCAGGTGAAACAGGCTCCGCCCTTCTTCCCTGTCCCCTAAGTCTTATGTCCACCCTGGCTTGCCTTTTCACATACCTTTTAGTCTCTTTGTCTAGACCTCCAACCCAAGGTAGTTCTTGGTTTTCCAAGCTCTGTTGACAAATCCTAACCCATATAAACCATCCTCTGTCATCTGCGATTCAGAACAGACCACACCACCTATACTCGGGCTAATTTAAACGGCTCCAAAGAACAGTACTCCAAATAAATATTTTTATCTGTGAGAGATCTTAATGAGAAAATACAGCTTAAATTCTTCAGCAGTAGTCAAGGCAACTAACTAAATTAGTAAGCTTATCCTAACATAGGCCCGATTTTGTATAGATCAAAGCATTCACTTTTTGGCTCACTCTGAATTTATAATACAAAAGTCCTATTCCTTGACTGATCTAATCCCCATTAACCAACTCAGCGTAGCTAATTCATGGTTGCTTTTCATTTTGTTTTATTTGTTTTGGGTTTCTCTGTCATTGCGGGTTTGGGTGTTGTTTCATGGGAAGACTTTTGTCCTTAACATAATAAACCATCTATATTTTAAATTTTAACCTGTCACCTCCACGTGGTGCCTGAGATTTCTCTAGCAAGTAGAGAGAAGGTAGAGTAGAATAGATCTTTGCTGGCATGCGGTCCTCCTGACACCAGGCACAGCTAAGGGTTTGTTGGAGCCCCGACCTCTGGACTCGCTGAAGCTATGCTACCAGGCCCTGGGGAGGGACAGCTCCGTGGTCAGCAGACAGTCTCCCAGCTGGATTCTTGGAATGGCCAGACATCCCTTACATCTCTGCTTTCTTTTTCCCCTTGCGAAAAGCATTGCATTGCCTCTCCTTTCCCATGCGCCAAGCATGGTGCTCACCATAGCACGTGATGTTTTCATTGCCGAATAAGACAGGGGATGGGGATGCTAAACCTCCTAGATCTGCTCTTCGAGAAGTTAACCCGAGAAGAACAATGGTGCTACCTATCAGGGAGTTCCAAGTCTCACCAGAGTCACTTTTATGGAGGCATGGTCACCTAAGAGCAGCGAGAGAAGCCACAGCCCGTGTGTTTGCAGAACATACACATTTTCATTCATTCAGGTAGTCATGACATTCCTGTTACATTCAAGATGCTAATAAAAAAAAAAGTAAGATTGCTAAATTAGAGGAGTTTTAGAGGAAAGAGACTCTACAAGAAATGAATAGCACATTAAAAAATGAAACCCTTCTAACATCTTATTATAAACAACATCATACCCCCAAGTGGGTAGAGAGTTCAAAGGCATTTAAGCTTTAGGTATAAACTAAGGGTTATTATCTCTATTTATGTCTTATAAATTCCGTTGCCCTCCTTCTCGTCTCAAAGAGACATTAACTTTCTCCTCACTGAGCTATCCTCAAACCTCTTCCCAGCTTCTAGGCACAGATTTCCTAATCTCTTCCCAGTTCCTATTTGGAGGGAAAGAGTTAATAATTTCCTAAACAACTCTCCTGTCAGCATTAACTCAGCTGAATCTTCCTCTGTGAAAAGGAAGTGGCTCTGGGTAAATCTGCCCTTCTCTCTGGAGACATGTTTTGCCAGCCAGCAAGCCCTCCTGTTTTGTGACCAGGACACCCGCTTTATAACGTCACTCCTGAGACAGTCCCCACGCCGCGGGCCTTCAGAATGTGTGTGACCCCTAAACAAGACAAAGTAGGTATTTTTTTTTCACCTAAGGCTATGATCACATAAACACATGCTTGCAAAATATGTATTCCAACATCATCCCTGGCCCCTGAGTTCCATGGAAACCAAATAACAAGAGATTAAGAAAAGAGAGGCTGAGGACATTTAATTTCCGACTCGGGGCCTGGGCTGATTGGATTCAGGCTGCTCTGATTTTATTTCTATGGGAGCCTGGCATGCATATGGGAGCTCACTTTCCTGACGGGTAATTGATAGATGACATCACTTTTATGGCCATGGGATCACTTGTGTAATGGTTTGTTGAGCTTGGGGGGAGTATTTCTAAACATAGCTCTTGGCCTGGTTCTGGGGAGAGCTTAGGCCAGAGGGCAGCCCCTGCCTCTCTTGTACTTTCCCAGGGACCCAAAATATTTTTATATCCATAGTCAAGCATTTTTTTTAAAAAATGATTCTCCTTTCCCCAAAATGAACATAGTGAGTTCCCTAGAATTTATATAAATGGGTCTTTTGGGTTCTCAGGTTGAGAAAAGATGATGCAATGATGACTCTTTGTCAGAGCTGGGACATTTTCCAGACCCAAATATGGGATTAAATGTGTTAGTGAGCAGTCCTGAAATGCCTCAGGATTTCAAAAAAAGAAAAAGAAAAAACTCTTTGGGTTTGGGTTTTGCACATCGCCCACTCACTTAACCATACCGGGGCTGTTTCTAAATGTCCTTTTCCCAGAGAGCTGGAACTGGGATTAGAAAGTGACAGATGAATGGTAACTTCCAAAAGTGTTTGGAATTTTTTGCCCTAGATGGTGGGTATGAGAGTGTTGGGAACAGAAGGGGGTGGTAGGGAAGGGCTATTGAGGGAGGAAGGGGAAATGCTGGGCTCTTCCACATTCTAGCCTCAGTTTCCCCATTGTCCATCTGCTTCAGTGTGCTGGAGGCTAAATCAGAGAGACACCAGTCAATCCCTCTAAAAGCAGCCCTTTCTCCACCCTACCCTACCCAAAGGCCATGTCATAGAATCCAGTTAGGAAAACAAGAATGCTACCACTTCACTCCCGCTAGGACAGTGTGATCAAAAACAACATTGGCCAGTACATGGGGAAATCAGACCCTCATACACTGCCTGTGGGGCTGGACCATGGTGCAGCTGCTCTGGAAAACAGCCTGGCAGTTCCTCAATAGGTTCAACATAGAGTTACCATCTGAGCCAGCAATTCTACTCATGTACCCAAGAGACACGAAAAACATATTAATACATCCACACAGAAATGTATACACAAATGTTCACAGATTTATTCGTAATAGCCAAGAAGTAGGAACAACCCAAATGTCCATCAGCGGATGAATGGATAAACAAAATGTGGTCTGTCCATACAATGAAATATTGCTCAGCAAGGAAAAGAAAAAATGTACCGACACATGCTACAAAACATGGATGAACCTTGAACTTGAAGACATTACGCTACGTGGAGGAAGCCAGTCGTAAAGACCACATTAATGTAAAATGTCCCAAAATAGGCAAATCTATAGAGACAGAAAGGAGATTAATGGCTGCCAGGTACTGGAGGAGGAGGTGAGGGGACATGGAGAGTCACGGTGACGGCTAATGGATATGGGCTTTCTTTTGGGGGGGCACGAAAATGTTCTAAAATTAGATTGCGGCGACAGTCGCACAATCTTATGAATATACTAAAAACCAGCTGATTTGTACACTTTAAATGAGTGAAGTGGATGGTATGTAAATTATATCTCAATAAGGTATCTTTGGTTATTTTCTTTTTTTAAGAGCACTAGCAAACAGTTCTGGGCCACCTTCATTTAAAGAACAAAGCTTCAAACTCGGCCCCCGCCAGGCATTTTGATCACACGTGGAGATTTCCTAACAAAAGCATCCAGTGGATAGAAAGAAAGAAAAGTGCGATAAATTTAAACCTCAGTTGGAGCCCCGTGTTGGAAGGCAGGAGAGGAATGTGGAATTAAAACGCGGATTAGTAGCTAGGCGCTGAGAAAGTCCATACGTGACACAGACGTAGAGGCCGTCTGTGAACTGCACACAAAACCCAGAAGAAGTCTGTTTTCTACAAAACCTGAAAACATGGTCCATGGGCAGTTCTGAGCACACCCCTGCCTTTCCCCCTCGCTCTTGTGGATTTATTTATTTTTCCGTCACTGTCTCAGCCTCTCTTCAGCATAAGTCATGTAGTGATCTTGGTTTCTTCCAAAAGAATAGATCTTATGCTAAGGCCTTAATTCCTGGAAGTTTCTTCATACTGGGCCACAAATGCACTGGGCTTTGATGTTGGAGAAACCACTCTTTACCTTCAGATGCAATCAGTAAAAGCTAACCAAGAACATCCAAAAGAATCTCTTTTAAAATGCTGTTTGTGCTCCCCCGGTAGCTGGCTTTGACTTGGCAACAGAGTAAGCGCTTCAGCCAATCTTGCAGCTGACATGCTCCGAAATAGACGGCAACGGATAATCACTGAATGATTAAGAGGGGTCACGTTAGATGGCACTTCTGAATATATTTCTTTGGTTGCTATAAATATACTTCTGTCTGTGTGCTGTTTCCTGTATATTTGCAAATTTTGTTCACAGTTGAGCTACGCATTACTTTCAATTTCATTTTTCCAACTTCTTTTCCAGGCAGTAATGATGTGATGTCTTAAGACATTCCCAGAGGCAGGCAAAGGCATTTATTGCTTTAAAAAAAAAAAAAAAATTCCTCTGTCGTTACAAAAGCGGTGAAGGGTCTGGGAACGGCGAAACACAGAAGCACCGAGATAGGGGAGATGATACTAGCCGGACGGGGTGGGGGCTGCAGGAGACAGGGCCGGGGCGGGGCGCAGGCCAGCGTCCGAGTTGTGTCGTGTGCCACGCAAGGAGGTCCCACCACCTCGTTTGCTCTGTCCTCGGGTGGGCAGGAACTCCTGGCTTCTGCACCGCCTGCCTCCCCACCAGGCCGGCCTCTGAGTGGGGTTCCCGGCCTCAGCGCCCTTCCCAAAGGCAGAGCCCCTTCGACTCTCGATGTCGCCCCAGGGCATGCACTAGGCAAACCGCAGCAGCTAACCCAATCCGGCCAACTCACTCCGTACTCGACTCTTTCCAGCTCAAATACTAGCAAGTGGAGAAGCGTCATGGGAGGGGGAGTGAGACGGAAATCGTTCCCAGTTATGTCTTCCCAGTGTCAAAATGCTGCTCCTCCCCTTTTAGACACCGAGAGGTCACCCTGTCCTGATCCATTACTCTTTAAAAAGTTTTGTGATCAGCTATCTCAGTGGTAAACTGCCTAGAAAACTCCTATTTTCTGTTACTTTCAAAGAAAGAGTAAAGAAAGCGATTAAAAGGAGTCGGGAGTCGGTAAGACAAACCCAGGTCATTTGTTTGCCTGGTGAGCCCGGTGTCTCGCTCCAGGATTGTGTGCTGGGGAGGCCCCTCCGCCGCTATGCGCCGGGGCTCCCTCCTCTGTGAACTGAAGGTGCGCACACACACACACACACACACACACACACACATAGACATCACACAGACAGGGGGACACACAGTAGAGACACAGACACACAACAGACAGACACACACAGACTCATACATAGACACTCATACAGGCACGGAGACACAGTAGAGATAGACACAGAGACACACAGATACATAGACACAAACACACACAGGCACACACACATAGATATTCATATAGACATGGAGAGACACAGTAGAGACACAAAGACACACAGACACACATTAACACAAATAAACACACGTAGACATTCACACAGTCACAGGACACCCAGTAGAGACACACACATAGACACAGACATGCAATATACACACACACACACACAGATTCACAGAGACGTGCATACCCAGACACACAGGCACGTGATAGACAAACACACACAGACACACATACAGATGCTCATAGAACACAATGACACATAGAGACTCACAGAGATGCACTTAGACACACACATGTATACTCAGACACACAGGCCTGCCCTCACACAAGACACACATCTATACCAAATTGCTCTGAGGTTTCTGAATCCTCTCTAAAAGCAAGGCCATCGTGGTCGATGGCTGCCGTGCCATTTTCGTGCGCAGTTCTCAGAGGCCTTCTGGGCAGCTGCCCTGGGAAGCTCTGAATTAGCAGAATCAGGAGGCAACCAAAACAATGGGGCCAGAGAAGTCGGACAGCATCCTCCACCAGCACTGGGCACGGCCTGTCCCTGTCACCGGAGCTTCCATGTCACCAGGGACAGACTCAGAACAAGCCCCCACGGAGAATGACACTCGTCCCCCCAAGTGGTAAAGATTTCAGGGCAGTTTGCGTAGGTCTTGCTGTTCTAAGGGATTCTTATGATTATGTTCAGTAATATTTTTAAAAAGTTTATTACAGCACCTTTATACTTAAAAGATTCTCCGACCATAAGCTAAATATATAATTAACTTTTTTTTATTTTTAAAGTCACATTATTTAATTACAGAATGAAACAATGTCTTTAGAACAGTCCCTATCTATTCCATAACTGCACGCTTTGAATAAGAGCCTGGTTCTCAGCCCAAGTCCCCAGAGGTCGGAGAGTGTTAGTTCAGGGCACACAGGCAGAAGCTAACTATGATCGAGCTTGCGTTTGTTTTTTCTTGAAAATACTGAGGCAGTTAGCTAATGCTAACGAAGCTATGATTTTCTGCAGACTATTTGCTTTTTAATTTAATCTGTTTCTTTTTCTCCCTCCTTTCCCCCTTCCCTCCTTCCTTCCCTCTCTTCTTCCTTCCTTCCTTCCTTATAGATAAAACTGTTTCTGTTGATGGGGTGTTTGTAGAAAGGCAAGATTCTCTAGTATTCCCTCCCCTGCCTTTTATTACAGGGGTGTAGAAATAAAGGAATAGTATTCAGGAATAAAATTATGCATAATGTTTTACCCTAGAGCCATTATTCATGGAAAAAGGATAAAACTCCCCCCCAAAATACTTTAAATGAAAATGGTCTCCATGTATTAATTAAACTAATTAATACATAAATCCATGGCAAAAGGAGAAAAGGGATTTTTGAAAAAGATGATTTAGAGAAACACAAATTTCGATCTCAAGAGTTTCATATTGTCAGTGGTAGGTACCAGATCACAGTAAGTGCAGGGTGGAGGTGGGGGGAAATCAGCCAAGTGCCAAGCTCTTTGTTATCCACTTTAAGTTTATTACCTCATTTAGCCCCACCACAGCCCAGTGAAGTAGGTATTACTTCCATCGGACCGATAAATAAGTCAGAGACGTTAATTAATTTGTCCAAGGTCACACAGGAAGTGATAGGGCCAAACTCAAACTCAGGTTATATCTGACCTCAGGACACTCCAGTAGGCCAGTAGATTATGCGTTACTACTTTTCTGATGCAATTAAAGGTTAGAATTGAAGAAAAAGATAACAAATAAAAAATGTGCATGAGGCAAATATGTCTCAATACCTACACAGTTTTTCAGGACCATGCAGCCAAAATGACATTAAGATGAAACATGCCCCTTCTCTTACGTGTCCAGATGTGTTGTTCCAGCTTTGGAAGCTCGTCTTTTGGTACATACATAACCTGTTGAATTAGGATGCGGACGCACTTGTGAAAGATGGTTAAAAATAATCAGTCATCCCAATGACTTAATTGAAATCTCAAATAGTTGTAGCACGTTTAACTGAGTGTCTTTCTTTGGGTTATGTTCTACCTGCGGCTTGTGCGACGTGTAATAAGGTAGCAAGAGCTTTTGTAGGAAATAACTCACCACGGGGAAAACTGAGATAGGTCGACTTTTCCTCCAAAATCCTGAATGTTGATGTTAAATCTATCAGTTAAGGGGTTTTTGGTTTGTTTTTTTGGGTTTGTTTTTTTTTTAACAGCCGTTTTAATCCTAACCTAAATTTGGGATGTTTCCAAAGAAAATGCCTGGCTTTTTCCAAACTGCCCACAGAAATAGAAATTTCTCCAGTGCTGGTATAAAGTTGGACTCTTTGCTTCGCCATGCGAAAACTCTTGGGTTCTCCAAGTTTTAAAGAGTTAAGAAAATAGACGGAATGTCTTGGGAATGTTGGCAGTGGAGGCTGCAGCTCTCTGCTCTCTGGGCTTTCTCGCCCTGGAGGGGATCCCGGCACCACGAGACTCAGTGATGTCTCTGGGTTTTCGCTCCTGCCTGGATTCCGTTTGGACCTGCCCAAAGAGCCAGCCTCGGCGTCCGCGACGGTCCACCGGGAGGCAGGGATGTGTCATTATCGGAACACTGAGGTTTATTTTTACCTCGGCCTTGGTGAGTCCCCAGAGACATGGAGAAACTATTTCGATTCAGGAGCCTTTTGCTAATCCTCGAGGGAAAGCAGTCTCTGAAGATTAGCCAGGGTGGTGGCGAGGGTAGGTAGGGCGGGGAGGGCCAGAGGAAGCAGAGTTATTTTGACTGCATTTTTTTCCTTGCCTGATTAAATCTTAGCAACATTGGAACTTTGGGTCGCTAAAAGAACACAGCCCTGGGTTGCAGCCTGGGACCAGAAGGGTGCTGGCGGGGTCCGGAGCTGGCATGGCCACCGGGCTGCTTGGCTTTGAGGACCTGCCATGTAGCTGGGACCTGACTTGCCGGTCACTGAGGACCTGCCAAGCGGGAAACCTCCGGGTCCTGCAGCTGATGTTGAAACCATGGTGCGTCTCCAGGGCCGTCTACCAGGTGGGACCTGAAGCTCCTCTTATATTTCTTCGCAGCGTGGGGAAGCGGTGCCAAATGGCGGGGACAGGGGTGTGAACTATTGTCACCTGCGTTCAGGACTCTGCGGCGTGTTCCATTACGCAGAGAGCAGGTCAGCATGAATGGAGCATCCCGTTCTAGGTGCCGGGGCGCCCTAATTCTGCTTGCAAAGCCACCCTAGCAAGGAGTGTGTATGTCACCATTTTGAGATGACGTTGTTGAAACTCGGAGAAGGATGTCGGTTGTTCAAAGTCAACCAGCGAGTAAAGGACAGAGCTTTTTGGTTTAAACTAAAGTTTTTCTGGCTGCAGAGACAAAGGGATGTTCTTTGCACAAATTCATGCTCCTCTCACAAGGGACGATGTTTTCTCAAAGTGTGTGTGTGTGTGTGTGTGTGTGTGTGTGTGTGTGTGGTGGGGGTGTGACAAGTGACAAGCTGGTAAGGGGAGTCAGTGGGGGGTGGGGAAGAGCCCCCAGCAACAATACTGAATCTGCTTTCCCTCCTCACCTTCCTCTCCCTTGCACAGTAGCTCTGAATGCAGACACACACGGGCCACCACCAAACCTGAGAAAAAGAGACACTTCCCGCAGGAAAGCAGCATTTCCGCATCCGCTGGCTAGGGGAGCAAAGCACTTCACAAGGGGGGGACGAGAGCATCTGCCCCTGCTGGCCTCAGAGACTGCAGCCCTGACATCGGAGGCAGACGGATGGGGTGTGGGGACAGGAGGCTGAGTAGCAAGTGGGAGAACCTACTTCCCTGGCCTGGCTCCGGAAGGGGGGCGGGGGTGGCACTCGTTTTCCCTCAGCTGTTTTTTGTAACCCAGTTTATTTCATTAAGTCGACTTGAGTGGCTTTGGCCCCCTCTCTCTTTGGAACGGAGCGGACACAGCTGGCCTTTGTATTCTGAGGCGTGATTTGGCAGTTCATAATCCCTAATGAAGCGCAATGGCTAAACAGCTCTGGCCCGCGCAGCCAGCCGCCCGTTCCCCACCCCTCCTCCCGGAATGTCTGGACCGACAAGGAAGGGACAGCTCCTTGGAGTGTATTTTCCCCGCGACACTCCTTGAAGACATGCCCAGGGGTGCGGAGTCGATGTCACAGCCCGGCACAGCCCCCAGGGTCTCTGCGCCTGCTTCCTCCTCTGCCCCTGGGCAGGTGGGGTGACGACCCTTCACAAACTCGCGGAGATGAGATTTTTCCAGAATTCTTGTGCTTGAAGGGCATGTACCTAAAGCTGTACTATAAACAGCAAGTGTGTCTGTCATAGATCATAGAGAAAAGAAACTTGAGAGAAATCTTCCCAACTTTGACAACCATCCAAAAAAATTTACACAAGATTTCCCATGACAAGTTGTGAATCTGAAATAATTCTGGGGGGAAAAAAAATTCTCAGCTGGGGAGATTCAAGCAATACCATGGTTGGTTTGTGCATGTGAAGCTTCTCTGAAACTTTGGTTTGGAGTCAAGTGTCCCCCAGCTTGGTATTCGGGGGTAATTCCGTCTTTCCAGCGATTACGAATGCGTCTCTGGACGTCTCTGGCTTCTTGCCTCTGCTTTTTTTTTTTCATCTCCCTCTTGGTTTCTTCTCCCATCTCATCAAGTTATATAAAAGCTGGGCTTGTAAATCAAGTAAGCGGGGTGGAGGGGGTACTTGTCCCACCTCAGGGGGGCTTTTTCGGGACTTCCATTAACGCTGTGAGGATACCGGGGGGAACATGGAATGATTAGCCACCAGGCGTGGGAAAAAGTGTCTTCCTGCTCAACCACAACTCGATTCAGTTCTGCAGCCCCTGACTGAGCAGCCGCTATGTGCCTGGTGCTGTCGGGGACAATCAAAGGCTAATCACTCCTCGGGCTTGGCCATGGCTGGGCTCTGTCCCAACCGAGCCAGCCGGCCTGTGGGGGCAGAAATGCCTCTGATCCACGCAGCCCAGAGGTAATCCCACAGGTGGGTCCGGAAACCAGTTGCGGAGGAGGGAAAGCCAGGCTAGCAAGTCTACACTGGCTCACCAACCTGGGAGGCTTCGTGAACAGCGGGGAGGTTAGCAGCCCGCAGAGCCAGGCCAAGGGGCTGGAGGAAGGTGGGAAACCAAAAGCAAAAACCAGCTGCGCGGCTGGCGCAGGGGTGGTCTGAACGAGTTCCAGACGAGACTCGCCAGCTCGTGGGCAGCCTGTACCTGCGCCCGGCCTTCGTTTCCCCTGGCAAGCGGGCTGGTTTAGGGGCACTTCTAAAATGATACACTGGCCCATCTCCAGCCGCTCGTAGCCTCGTGGGGAAGAGTCAAGAACACAAATAATTGCATTTCAACAAATAGAGGCTTTGAAAAAAGTGCAGAGAGCTGCTAACTTTGCTCAAGGAAAACTTTACCCAAAAGATTTTTCAATCTCTCCTAGACTTTTGCTTTCTTTCTCCATTATAGGGTGGAGGTAATAGCTTCATAGCGTTGTAGGGACTAAGTAAGGGAGGTACATGAAGGTGTGTTTTGAATACCACAGAATATAAAAATGTGAAATGTTGTTGCTTCATAGGTGGTATTCTTATTGTTTTTTTTGTCTTGGGAAAAAATTCATCCAGAGTGCCTTTATTTGTTAGTGATATAGTGATAAATGGTCACTTTTTTATTTATTTTGTTAAAGCAATGCTTTTGTGGTCGACAGTTTTTCTGTTGGCTAAGTTGATGGCTGTCAACTCTGGACAAATTCACCTGAGGGGCTTTGAAAAACTCCCACATCCAGGCCCAACTCCAGGAGATTCTGATGTCATTGATCCAGGGTTTGGGCGTTGGAGTTCTCAGATCTTTCCAGGGGTTCATACTGTGCAGACCTGCTAGAGCCAGTGGGCTGGAGAGGGCCTCATTGTACTCGGGTAGTTGGTAGATGCTTGCAAAAGCCCAAACAGGCAGCATCAGAATCAATGCAGGGCCACTTAAAAGAAAAGAAGAAGAAGAAAAAAATATATATATACACACACACACACACACACATAGTGTCATAAGCATACCTTAGACGTAACAAATAGGCATGTCTGAGGGTAGGGCCTGGCAATCTGTATTCTCAGTAAGTGGTTCCTGATATTGGTAGGAACCAGTACTGAGGACAAAAACCATTGTGTGGTACCTAACAAGTGAGGATCGTAGCAATGACTTGACAAGACGATCATGGAATTAACTCAGATCATGCAAATTAAGCCCATTGCTTGGCACATTCAAAGCACCCAGTAACATCTTAGTGGCTTTTACGATCACAGGAATGAATGTGGTCACTCAAGGCCACACTGGGAGGCAGGGGGAAGGTCTGATTTGTTACGCAGCATCAGTGGCACGCCTCTCTCCCAGCAAGACTGAGCTGCAGCTCTTGGGGGGGGGGGGGCCTCTCCTATGTCCGAATTTCCACCTCGCTCCCAAAACCACACCGTGCACGTGCGGCAGCTGCGTGGGCAGCTCCGTCTCTTCCCAGCAGGAACTTTCATCCGTGTCTCTTACACGGCACTTCTTGACCACATTACTCCCCCAGATGAGGGCTAATGGTGGGGCCTGCAGCTTCCATGATTGGAGGTGGGGATGCTTTAAAAGGAAAATAATGAAAAATTATACAAATTCAGATGTGAAAGGAAAATCACAAGTTCCAAATGTAAGAAAGCTGACACATATCAGAAGCATCACAAAATCCAGAGAAGTAATGCAAGTTTGATAATTAACTGCCTAATCCATCCCTATTATCCTTTTTCTCCTACATATTTTGGGGAAAGATAAGTCTGTCTTTCCTCTAACATGGCTGATCAAAATGTGTCTTTGCATTACTGGTAGTTTAGAGAAGCTTCTTTCAGATACACGACTTGCCATTGGAAACATTGTGTAGCTTTTTAGAATTACTGTGGAAGTTGGGAAGGCCTCTCTAGTTTTGTTTTTTGTTTTGAGACAGGGTCTTGCTCTGTTGCCCAGGCTAGAGTGCAGTGGCATCATTGTAGCTCACTGCAGCCTCCAACTCCTAGGCTCAAGCAATCCTCCTGCCTCAGCCTCCCAGGTAGCTGGAACTACAGGCACGTGCCACCATGCCCAGTTAGTTTTTCTATTTTTTTGTAGAGACAGGTCTCGCTCTTGCTCAGGCTGGTCTCGGACTCCTGGCCTCAAGCAATCCTCCCACCTCGGCCTCCCAGAGTGCTAGGATTACAGGTGTGAGCCACCACATCCAGCCTTCTTTTATATATGATCAATCACAGAACATGCTTGCTGTTTTAGAGTGAAACTATAGGTATGTGCTCTGTACACACAAGAATCGTGGGAAAATCCAATTATATTCTATTCCCTTCAATAGAGACAAAATTATATAGGGCTTTTGTAATTGTATATGCTGTATGTTATATATACTCCTGATAGGGAAAAACTTCTATCTTTGACTAGGAGTTATGAGAACTGAACTCTCTACTTATAATTTTACCAGTCTGATGATTGGAAGATTTCACCCCAGATTGGCTTCTGGCTCTCACCATTTTAAACCTTATTTCTTCTCTGCTAGCCATATACCTTCACAGCCAGATGCTATAAGCTGTGCACAAAAGCATCTTGATAAGAAGTCACACCTTGATAAGATCTCTGGTCCTTCATGAGCAACACTTAGGGGTGAAGGTCGTTGCTGGAAACTGTTCCTACACTGCTGCAGCCCACAGTAACTTGACTCTAGCTGGGAATGTTCATGAACCTCATAAATATATCCCTTACTTCCAAATGAAATGTATTCTAACTCAACTTCCCCTTAGCTGAGTTCCAAAAACAGTGCCCGTGGCCATTCTGTTGCTACCTGCCCAAGAAGGGAAGTTTAAAGAGAAGTCCAAGTAGAATGAGACATTAGTCGTAACTGATAACAATTAAAATATCTCACTCTTGCAAAAGTAACCACGTGAACATATTGCTAGGAATCACCCCCAGTGACCTTGATAGAGACCTTAAGAAATGAGGAGCCTCGAAGTTTAAGCTTCATTAGCTTCACAGTGAGTCGACCTCTGTATTCTCCCAACCTGCATGGCTCCTGGCCGTGCGGTATAAACTAGAGGAAAAATAAAATAAATAAGACGAACATTCTGAGTTATTGGCCTACCATAAATTGCCTCTGGCCCCAAAGATGTAGAACACATATGTCTGGCATATGTAAACCTGTTTTAGATTTTTCTTTTTAAGTTGGATGTCATTAGTTTTGGGGTGGTGGGGGTTGTATTTGGTTCTCTTTTTGGAAGTTTTTTTCTTTTGGTCTATTCGTAGAAACTTTATCCTTCATGAGAGTTGTGAGCTTTCTGTTTTTATTTTCTAATGCCTGCTGACGGAGCGCAAATACCTGGTCCTCTTCTCCCCCTGGTTTGGAGCTGTAAGCTGTGTTGGGGGTGTCAGGGCACATCGCCACCTTCCTCCAAGTAGGGATGCACCTGAATGTCACATGGTTTTAAGATCATCCCATCACTGCTGTTTCTAGAAGGAGGTATGGACCAGTGGCGATAGTGACCACCCAAGTGTTAGAAATTTAAGTAGAGTACTTTTTAAAAAAAATCTATACAGCAGTTGTAACCTCATGCACTAACACTGGCTCTTTGTGGACCAGAGAGCCAGACCTGCCACAACCTACAGACACAGAATTTCCAGCAAACTCCGTAAGAAAAACGAGTGAGCTAATATGTGAGATCACCTATCAACCTGGAATAGGGTTTGTAGTCCCAAAGAACAGTTTATGTGTTTTCTTCTTTGCAGAAAGAAGAAACTGAGAGGTTCTAGAAATATGAATTAATTTGAAAATGCAACTTTATCAACTATCTGCATGATTGGTTAGGATGGTATCAGTGGTCAGTTCTCCCAGTGATGGGCGATTCCTCTAAAATGAGATTGGGTTTTCAGTGATTCATTTTTTTGTCTTCTGCAACAACTAATACAGCCAATCTGGGGTTGATGGATGATGCCATGATTCAAACAAATGTTTCCACATGTGCAACGCTGGGCTCTGATTCACAATTTGCTATTTTTGCTGTTGCCCTTTCATCATTGTGTTATGGCGATGTATGTTTTAAAGGGTGATGCCCCGTGTATTATTTAATGCCTGCATATGGCGTGGACCTCGGCTTTTCTCTGATGATCTACAACATGTGTTATGGTTAAAGAAAAAAAAAAAAAAGGCTTGCATCCAGAAAGAGCAATTAGTGAATTTATTAGATTTCTTTGTTAAGTCTGCACATTTGTTTATCTTTCTCTTGTCATTCACTGGGCTGTTGGTGCCTGTCGGTAAAGGACGATGTGTTTGTATCTCTACCAGTGTGCTAGAACTGCACACTCTGTCTTTGCAGCCGTACTTTCTTATCCTGATACAGAATCATATCTTCGCAACAGGACCGAAAGCAAAACTCTCATTTCTTGAATTGTCGTATTGCACCTCCTTGACGTGGACAGTATTTGCAAACCATGTAATAGCTCAGTTTTTACTTTGTTCATACAACATTTTTGAATCCAACATGGGAGATTGGTTGCTTTTGCCTTGCAAGCGCTTTTCTTTGTTCCAAGTGAGAAAGCAATGCTCGGAGGTTTAAAATTAACTGCCAGTTAGGACATCAGCCACCACTCAATTGGGGTCTGTCCCCTCCCCCCGCCCCCAGATATGCTCATCTACTACGAAAGCACTGCGGGAATCACTCAGAATTTGAGCTTTTGATCAACATCCAGCTAACTTTGAACAGTGAGGGTTTCTAAAGGTCTACTTAGGTGCTCAGAGAAAGTCATCCCATTGGAAGGGGAGTAGCCAGTTTTTAACTTAAATTGTGTGTTTTCAGGCGGGGGTCTCTTGGGGTTGAGCTGATGGAGATGATGGGGAATCTAATTGCTCTGCCATCGCCTTGAAAAAGTGATGATTTAACTAAATGGAGAGTCTATTTGCCTAAGAGCCTCGAAATTTTCTGTTCTTCACCAACGGGTATCTTTTCAAAATTCCATCATTTGCAAGACAAGTTTTCACACCAAGGAAACTATATATGCATATCTTTTACAAATGGACATAGTATTTTCAAATGCATTTTCTTATTTTTGATTCTCAGTACCCCTGGAAGGTATTATCATCTTAATTTTATAAATAGGGGCATCACTTTGAGGCTCAGAGAAGTTAGTGGCTGTTGTCCTCTGGGGAGGAATCTCAGCAGCTTCACTATGACATTGGTTCTAGGGTGATGATCTGCTTCAGAAGTGCAAGTTTATTTGAAGTGGTCTCTTTCAACAAAGTCATTTGGAAGCTTGGCTAGCAGCAGCTGCAGAACGAGGTATCCTAAACTGTATTTCTAGCTGTTGCAATGGATCCAGGCATGGAATATTTAGCTTCCTCCGCCTCTGCTTCTCCGTTAATTATATGAAGATACATTCATTCATTCACTCACTCATGTGTTTGTTCATCCGCTTAAATAATTAATGAACACCCACCCACCGTGTGCCAGACATTGCGCTATGTTCTAGAGATGGGATGCTGAACAAAATCGAATATGATTCCATATTCTTACAGACGTGGAGATCTAACAACCACTCACTCATTCACTCAACACCCTTAATATAATGATTACACAAATTCATGTAAAAATTAAAGTTGGAGGTCAGTGCTTTGAGGAAAAGGTGTCTGTCCGATAGTCTAAGATGTCAGGCAAGCCTCAGATGTTTATGTTTTCTGAGATGTCAGGGAAAGTCTCTTGGGCAGGCAGTGTTTGAGCAGAGATCTTAAAGATAAATAGAAGTTAACTGGACAGAGGGTGTGGATGGTACATAGGCAGGAAGAACATTAGGTACCAAACCAAAGTCACTGCAGCAGACAGGAGAACAAGCTCACTGCATAGTCACATGGCCCTATTTAATAAGTGGTGATGTGTTTTAAATCATTTACAATAACGTTGCCCGTACCACCTGGCCACTGGACCCTCTCTTCGAAGCATTGTTGCAATCTACCACTGAATCTTCTGAAAACCAGCTAGCCTGTTTTGGAAGCCTCACCACTCAGCCTCAGATGGGAATTTTCTTCATTCTCAAGGAGATGAGCTCATCGCCACACTAGATGGGCTTCCAGTGAATGATTATTGTGCGATCTGATTATTTTCATGTCGTGCTAACTCCCTTTGAAAGATGGAAACGGTATACAGGGAATCTCTTTCTCATCTTTGTAAGTTAGGGGAGAATTTCCTAGTCGTGGTCCCATACCCTACAGACTGGGAGAGAGCATGCCGTTGCGAACTAGGTGGAAATTCTGGCATAAGGGTCCATTCCAATAACTTTTTAACTGTGCACAATCAATCAATTTTCATCATAGGGTACATTGCTAAAAATAACTTTAGCTTCTACAGCAGATAACTTGGACATCTCAGTGACTTAACAGAATTTTATTTTGTACTCATAAAAAGTTCAACATGCTCTGGTTGGTAGATAGAACTCTGTGGGTCATTCAATGTCATCTTGTGACTCTGGCCCCCTCTAGGGTCTCAGTGACCTCTTCATTTAGTCAGCAAAGGAGGACAGAGAATGGAAGAGCCCCATGAGAGAGTTTCACAGGTCGGGCTAAGAAATGGGATTCATCTCTTCTACTCAATCCCATTGGCCAGAACTCGGTCACATGACCAAACCCAACAGCCAGACAGGTGGAAGTGCAGATGGGTGGTCAACCCTTTCCAGACAGTGGGGTTAAGGGCATGTGGCTTAAGGTACAAGTCCCGACTCCGAGGGGGTAAGTCTGAGAACAAATCACTTACCCTTAGGAGCTCATCTAGTCATTCATAAAATGGAAAAACACTGTTTCCTACATAGTGTTATCCTTAGGATCGAAAAATTATATATAAAATACTTAGACCAAACCTGATAAATAGTACTTGTTCGATCTATCTTAAGCCATTATAATAAATTTCACCTCTTGCTGCAAAATCAAAGCAAAATTCAAGACACCTAACCCTTGCATGTCATCTCATCTGAGAAAGGATGAGTAGACACACAAAACAATATTCCTTCACTTCTCAGATGAAAGCCTCGATTTCCAAAATATAGAATTGTTTTTACAGTGTCATCACCATTCTGAGCCTCCTTACGGTTTCCAGGAGAAATTCAAAGAAGGCTTTTGAGGGACATTTTTTCAGGAAAGAAACAAACCACTCCCAAGGATTCTAGGCAGGAATTGTTGATGTGTTTGGTAGCAGATACCTGGCTGGGGACTCACAGCAGAGTGAAGGTCACAAAGTTAGCAGTTCCTAGACATCTAAAGAGCCCTCTGTTCTCTCCTCCTCCGAGCCTGGCTGCAAAGACGGGGGCTGCCTCTCCTACACCACGCGGCTTTGTTTGTGCTTCCCAAGGCCAGCGTTTTGTGATTCGCCTGTTCTACGGCAGCCACTGTGGCTTTTCCACAGCATCTACTTGTCTGAGCCAAATAACCTGAAGTTCACATTCTCTCTTGGCCAAATCAAGAGCGTGGGACACCCCCAAGCATTGTCTGAGCAAAGGGAAGTGCGGGTTGATACTTAACCCTGGGGGGCAAATTGCAGCTGACCCCTAGTGGAAGGGCTGTGATCCAGGAAAGGCAACGGAAGGGCAGAGAGTGCCAGCTCGTACTGTGCCCCGGGGCAGAAATCTAGGACGCAGATGAAGTTGGAGTGGCCTCATTTTAACAACTGTGTTAAATTTGGTTTGCTTCCCAAGCTCATGAAGTGAGTAAACCCGTGAAAAAATCAGCTCAGCTGTTGTGACATCACTTGGCCACCGTCTAAAATACCCTCCTCTGAAAGCTCTCTGAAGGAGATTGAACCTGTCACCTGACGATTTCAGATCTTTTTTTTGTTGTTGTTGTTGAGACAGAGTCTCGCTTTGTTGCCCTGGCTAAAGTGAGTGCCGTGGCGTCAGCCTAGCTCACAGCAACCTCAAACTCCTGGGCTCAAGCGGTCCTCCTGCCTCAGCCTCCCGAGTAGCTGGGACTACAGGCATGCGCCACCATGCCCGGCTAATTTTTTCTATATACATATTTTTAGTTGTCCAGATCATTTCTTTCTATTTCTTGGTAGAGACGAGGTCTCGCTCTTGCTCAGGCTGGTCTCGAACTCCTGACCTTGAGTGATCCACCTGCCTCGGCCTCCCAGAGTGCTAGGATGACAGGGGTGAGCCACTGCGCCCGGCCATTTCAGATCTTAAAAAAAGAAAATCCCAACTTCCGAATGTGGATAGACATTATCTGATTACTGTTGTTGCAGGGAGGCTGGGCTTTTACTGAGAAGGGATTCTCATCCCAGCGAGTGCTCATGGCTGAGGATCCCAGCCAATGCTGCCCAATAAAATTCCCATATTTAATGCATTTCATAGAATAAAATACTCGGAGTGCTGGGGACAATTGCTTACTCAGTCCAGTGTCATTCCTTTTCTTCTGTCTAAGCTACATCTCAACCACGCAAAGAAACTACCAGTCTAGACTGGTTATAATTATAAAAAGTAAAATAAATAAATAGTGTTTATTTAGTTTTGTTCCAGGTGCTTTACACATATATTAACTCTCCCCGTGATCCTAGGAGGCAGCTACTCTGATTAATTACCCCATTTTATGGATGGGAAAACGGAGGCTTGTGACAGCCCAAGGTCACACAGAGGCCAGATGTGAGCCCACTCTTCATTGCTGTGTGTAGTAATTGTAGAAAACACTGATTCGCCTACCGCGGTGTTAACCAACTACCACCAGATTCCTTTCTTTTGCCCTCCCTTAGCACCCACAGCCATTGAGGGAAGACTCTCTCTGTCTTAGTCCCAGTGATTTTCCAGTCACTACGGCGTTGGTACATTTGGTAGTCCTTAAAGTACAGCCATTGGGTTGCCTTCTTCTGTCTTCTTCTAAAACTATCTATCTGCACTTTCTTTGCGATAATCGGGACCGAAGGATAAAAACAGGGCTCCTCCTCGCCCACTGAGTTCTTGTGAAATAGCCAACTTTGCCCTAACGCCTGGACTCCATTGCTTTGTTCCAAGTTAGAGGTTCTTGGGAAGAGCCGACGTTAATTTAACCGGATGTGTGCATACTTCACATGTATACATTTAATCCTCAAGGCAGCCACATGAGAGAGGCACCTTGTGGTCCAATCTTATCCACATGGAAACTGAGTCACAGGGAGCTTTAAATCACTTGCCCAAGACCGCACAGCTAGCGAGTTGCAGAGCCAGGATTCAAACCCAGTCAGTTTGACTTCAGAGCTGAGGGTTTGCAGCACGAGGCAATGTGGCCTCTGCTGGGGTGTTCTCCGGAGCAATCCGCTGGCCACAGAGCTGTTTCTGTAGGATCCATCATCTTCCTCCTTCCGCTGAAGTTGGCCATTCGCCATTTCTTCAGCCATGTGAATTTTAACTTCAAACAGCCTTGCCAGATCTCATGGACATTTTATTAATCAAGTAATTCTTGATGGGGGCCGCATGGCAGGGAGGTTATGGGCTGAATCTCACTTTCAGCACCTACTAGTTTTGTGATCGTTCTCTTGTTACTTAACTTCAGTCTCCTCCCCTGTAAAACGGGGATAGTAAGACCTCAACATTGTATAGTAATGAATGAGCTACTGTATGTAAAGTCCTTAGCGTCATTCTGGTAGACAATGAGCATTGCATGAAAGCTACCATTGCTGCTTTCCCGTGGCCAGTTTACATTCCAATCAACCAACATTTGAGTTTCGCGCCGGTCAGCGTGCTAGTGTCCAGACAGAGACAGGAAAGACAGGATAAGGCGTTTGCTACAGCTTTCAAAGTAGCCGGGTAAATTAGTCAGGTGAGCAGGAAGAAGATAGCTGGCGATGCGTGACAGTGGCCCGCAGAGGCCGAGTGAGAAGTTCAGACAATGACGACTTGGATTTGAGAGGAAGGAGGGACCAGTGCTCAGAGCAGGACTTAGGGAGGAAGTGGAAAGACAGACAGGATTTATATAGACTATTAGACAGGGGAGGATTTCCAAATAGGAAAAACAGAGCAAACAAAGGCAAAGGGGATGGGGAAAAAAAATATATTCATAGTCACCGCATGTACTCAACTTTCTAAATGCCTTACAGTACAGAGAGAGAGAGATTGAGATTGAGGGAGGGCAAGCACATACACATTTTGGGGGCCAAAGAGATACAAGGAAATGATAAGAAATAAATGCAATGGAAAACTGAAGATGCAAAAAGACTAACAATTTGCTTGACCCTATGAATTCATATTGCTGGCAGAAATATTGACACCAAGGATTTCCAATTCCCAACAAGGGGGAGAGTGTACACTTCCTCCTTTTTCTTTGGACTCTGCCTATGCTAAAGTACTGAGCAAAAAGGAGGGTAAGGTCCATAAACACAAACAGTGGGCAGCGGAGCTTCTCAAAGGCATCTGCCTATGTGTCTAATCTTTGAAGGCCGACTTGGCCTTCCCACCCACATCTGCTGAGTCAGAGCCGTCAGCCAGGAAGAGGGCCCGTCTTGTTCTTCGCGGACTGCTTTGGTTACCCTGGGGTTCAGAGCCTACTGACTCTTGTCACACCTTTCTAAGCCAGTTATTTAGCAAGAATGTTCTGGACAAGCAGACACCCAGTTCTCAGGCCTCGTACGGGGGCCGGAGGATCGGAACAAATGTGGAACTCATTGTGAATCTCAGTTTTCAAAAAATGCTCAAAATCTACACTTGCTGCCACTCCCAGGACATTGCTAAGGGCCAGCCTTGGGAGTGGCCAGTTTGTTTTGTATTCTCCTCCAGCCTCCTGCTGTTCTACAAAATCTTTATGCCACTGGAAACTTGAAGCCAATTCATCTGAATCTTAATACTCACTGCTAAATCTTCTAGTCGATGAAAACTTTTCTGTTCCACTGGGAAAGTACGTAGCCATGCAGCCACAGTAATTTTCTTTGTGCTCACCTAGTAATTTTAGCTTAGCATCGTGGCATAGCTGAGATGAGCTTCAGTGACTTTGGTGTCAAATTGATACAGGCCCAAATCCCAGCCATGTTATTTACCTCTACATGAACTTGGAAAGTGACTTTATTGTTCTGAGCCTCAGTTTTATCTTCTGTAAAATGGGGTCAACATCGATTTCTTGCAGGATTGTTTTAAGAATGAGGAAACCCACATAAATCACTTAGGACACTGTATAGCATACAGGAGGTGCTCCATAAATGGTAGCGGTTTCATTATTAATATTTTATTCATCATTTAAACACTCCTAGGAATCTGGCTGGCCTGGGAAAGCCCTTTGTAGCAATTTTAGAGATGCATTTGGAGGGATTTAAAATAAAAACCATCTGGTTATTTTTCAAATGCATTACCAATTTCAAACCAAGAACAGGAGAGGCCGGAGATACAGGAATATTCTTTGTACATACGGCTTTATGTACGCTAATAATGTCCTCCTCCTGCCAGCGTGGACCCAGCCCCCACCCCCCTGTCTCATTGTGCTGTTCTGGAAGGCTGGGTATCTCCACATATGGAACACAGTTCTCTGTAGGGCCTTTAACACGCTAGAAATTCCAAAACAAAGTAGACCCCGGCAGGGCACTGGCTCCACGCTGGCAAATAAGCTTGCCATCAGGCGCCACCTCTGGAATTACAATGTGTTTTTAATCAAGGAGGAAACCGCAACCCCAGACTTCAAGGGTTCGCCTTGTGCATAAAGTCCTACAGGCTAATATAGCAGCTCATCTGTGGGATGGAGGTCCCTGGAACCAGAGAGAAACTTCTCCACCCGCTATATCGTCCGCCACCGGATCCTTTGTGCATTTATACTTCAGTGGCTTGGGTTGGCAGTACGATGCATCGCCCATCAGATGGCACTTAAGAGAAGAATTATTAAAATCAGGTTGGATGACTGCCTTACCTTACGCAATTGAATATGATAGATGCTTTGTTAAGATCCCGTGACATCTGAAATATGGGGCCTGTCTAAGAAAGAAAATTGTGTCCATGGCTAAAAGAATCGAAGTCAATGTCTTTTATTAGAAGAACATTCAAATTGCTTTTAAAGATGATGTGCCAACGATTTCGAGCCCACCTGCAATCTAAAGCATCACAAATTAAAAGTCTAACAAGGGAGCCAAGCTCGTGTGATGACCCTGCATTGAACGTGGGCATCCCGAAAGGGCTTGATTTGGGGTTTTGGACCCAAGCCTGAGGGTCTTGATGAAGCTTTGCCAGTGACCCCAATGACTCATACAGGCCACCAACAGCAAGGGATGGGAAAATGCCACCATGGGCTGTGAAACCAGGGTCCGGGAGGGCTTTGATGGTGCTGGGGCCACATTTCTCATCTTGATTCCTCTTTCTAATACTTGTACAGCCAGAGCCACCGAGCGCTGTAGGAAACCGGTAGGAAGGAGGGACTCTGCTTTCCCTTATTTCTGTACAGACACAACCCACCCTGCAGAGAAGCAGCAGAGGCTGAGTGGGGAACTGATCACTGTGCGCACGTCGGTCTGGCCCTGCCCTGCCGTCCTAGCACAGGGCCGGAGCCTTTGTTTTTGCTTCTGATTTGTTTTTGTAGAGAAGGAATAAGTCCCGGCTGCTGCCCTGGGGTGATTCTCTGCACAGTAAGCTTCTCATGTGATTATGAATGAGTTCTTAACCTTTGAAAAGGATAAAAATATCTGATACTTCAAGGGTAATGACAATATGCAGTAGTCCCCCTTATCCTCAGGGGCTGCATTCCAAGACCGTCAGCGGGTGCCCGAAACCTCGAATAATGCCTAACCCTATGTGTACAATGTTGTCTTCTGTACACACATACCTATGATAAAGCTCACTTGTGAATTAGGCGCAGTGAGAGATTAACACCAACAAGTGATAATGCAATACAATTATAATAATATGCCAGCATCACTCCTCTTGAGCTTGGGGGCCGTCGTTAAGTAAGATAAGGGCGATTGATCCCAAGCGCTGCCGTCCTGCGGGAGTCGGTCTGATCACCGCAAAGCCAAGTGACTAGTGGGGGCAACACCGGACAAAGGCGGAGTTCACATCCTGGGCAGGGCGGGGCAGAACGGTGTGAGATTTCATCACAATGCCTAGAACAGTGCTCCATTTAAAACTTATGAATCATTTATTTCTGGAATTTGCCATTGAGTATTTTTGGACCGTGGCTGACCATGGGTAACTGAAACCTCAGAAAGCAAAATGCAGGTGGTGGGCTATTGTATATGGTTCCGTCGCATCCTTGGGTGAATCATGCCCTAGCTCCCTTTAGAACAAAAAGAGAAATGTAAATGTTACGGGAAAATGTTCACAAGTTAATGGTAGGTGAGAACAAAACAGGATACAAAACTGTTCCTACAAAGCAATCCCATTTTCACAAGGGGAAGAACGTCTATATGGAAGAGCCCGAGAGGAAAATGGTGCTATCATAAAAACAGGCACCGTCGAGTCCTTCCCATGGGCAAAGTACGGGCCTGTACGTTCCAGGGATGTTGCATAATCTGGTCCTCATGAGAGCGAGGCAGTGGCTGTCACCACCATCCCCATCCCACAGATGAGGACTGGGAGGCTTCAGAGTTTACATAACTTGCCACCTACCTCGGCAAAAACAACAGTGCTTGATTTGAACCATGGCAGATGCTTCTAGAATTCATGTACTTTCTCACTACACTACAGTACAGAAGTTATTTCTGGGTAGTGGAATTACAGGTACATTTTAACTTTCTTTCACTTTTCTGTGT
>NW_012152951.1:4618380-4664062 GCF_000956105.1 Propithecus coquereli
ATCTTCTCTGAAGCCTGCCGCCATTCCAAGATTGCACGCTCACTCTCTCCTTCCTTCCCTACTAAATGCCAGGTGCAACACACTATTCCTAGAGTCTCATGTCCTCACCGCCCACTCCTTACGTCCTCATGACCTTGACTTCTGCCGTGCCGTCCCTCCTTCCCTCCAAGATCACCACCAGTGACCATGCACTTCCCCACCTGCCTCAATGTTCCTGCAGCTTTGGTCCCCTCTGTGTGTGGAAGGTCCAGCGCCCTTGGCTTTAGTCTCCCTGAACTGTCATCCTCCTCCTCCTCCTCCTCCTTCTCTGAGCCTTCTTGGGTCCATGGCTGGTTTTTCTTGTTTCGTCATCCCACCTAAATGAATAAACCCAAAGAGCAATAATCAGTCTTGTTCCCTTCTCACTCCCTACTCTCTTCGAATCTCAGTATTTTTTGATTCCTACTATGTTCTTGACATAGTTAACCTATGACTCCCAGTAAAAGGAAGCTTACATTTCTACTGGGCAAGAGAGATGATAAGTAAAGAAATGAGTCAGATAAGGTCACTGGGAAGGATTTTCTGGCCTGATGACATCTGAGCTGAAACTCAAACGATGAAAAGAATGAGCCAAGCAAAGTTCTAGGGAAGGAACAGAGGACAGAGAGAAGAGCAAGTGCCAAGGTCCTGGGGCAGAAACAAACACGGCCTGTTGTAGGGACCAAAGGAACACAGTGTGGCTGGAGCACAGTCGGTAAAGGGGAGTGTGGAAGAAAGAGAGGTTGGAAAGGCAGATTCATCCAGGAAATGTGAAATCCACACATGACTTGCTACCCGGCCCACTCTGCCTTGTGATGGCATTATTTGCAATTATTTACATCATGTCTTCTGTCTCCTGCCTACACTGGGCACCTCATTTTCCTATCCTGCACAGCACTTGATCAACACAGCGTTAAATTAGTTGAATTTCAGTGAAGGAGACAAGAGAAAACAGAAATGAATTGTGAAGATTCAGACTTTTCCCAAGTTAAAACCAGCCTTTGAGTCACTAATCAAGATGATGCCAGAAATAACATCACACTGAAACATCAGTAAAATTTAGTCACCTCGACTAAGGCCAAATGTCACTTTCTTTTTTGCCTCCGCCTGCCTGGGAATTCAGCATTCCCCTAAAGCCACTCATCTGGGACAGGCTTTTAGGGCGTGTGCCTGTTTTTCATCTCTGCAGGACCAGCTGTGGGTGGAGAGGTCCTAACACAGGCTAAAGTCAGACCGCATGAACCCGAAAGACTCTTTTCTGGGGAAATGGTCTACACGTTGCAAAGTCAGTCATGTCACTAATTAAAGAAACATTTTCCGAGATGCTGTGATCTGTCATAGAAAGTGTTGACTCCCGATGACATGAAAAATGAAAAGCATCTTATTTCACACATTCCAAACAGAAAAATACACAGATGTGAGTGACTTCTCTCCATACCCAGGGCTCCTGAAACAAGATGTTGTGAAATCTCCACAGTTTAGGGTGCAGCTTGGAGTCAGGAAACATATGCTCAGTGCCAGCTTGGTAGCAGTTATTAAATGCGTGACTTGGGTTGTCCCTCACCCATTCTGGGCCTCAGTGTCCTTGTCTATAAAATAGGGATTTATAAAATCTATCTAATAGGGTTGATAGGAAGACCACAAGTTTGTGAGATTGCTTTGTAAGTTGCAAAGAGTCTTATACAATGTCAGTAAGTTTGAGGCTTTTGAAAAATCTTGGCAGTTATCAATTCTGGTCTTCATGATGTGGAGCTACAAGAACAAAATATTCCAAGAGTTCCTTTTGATTAAGTCAGGCCCAGACCCTAGATGTGAGCTCCTAGGACTCATGCTTTATTTCCCACAACTGGAGGATGAGGGCATAAAAAATACTCAACTTGAAGTCATGTCCAAATTCCCTTGTGAACTAAATTGTTGTGTAAGAAAGCAAAGCTGTACTTTAAAAGTTAAGTTTTGGAAAATGCAAGCATTTATCCTATCCTATTTTTTTTTTTAGTCCCTAGAGCTCCTCCCACAAATTCCCCCATGCCAAGGCCAACAACTTCTTTTACCCTGGGCATCACAGACCGGCCTTTACTGAGTTCATAGATCTTGAAAATAAAAGGCCTTTAAAAGTGGTTATGTAGTAATCAAAACATGGCATGTTTTGAATTGTGTTCATTCCACAAAAGATTTAACCAGTACCAAAAATGAACAAGTTCCGGTTCCTAAGTGCTAGCAAATAGCTGTACTTTTGCAATAGGTGTACAAAAACTCAAACACCAATTGCAGATGTTATAATAATATTTGAATGAGCAAATAAACCATTTGCATTTTAACTTATAAACAATCCTCTCTTGCCATGAGCTTATCAATTCTGTGGGTGCCTTCCCTCCATCCCCACCATCTTCTCTCTGCTCGGACCCTTTCCCCATCCTGTACCTTTGAGCTGCCCACACGATACTCCTAGCCTCTTCCCCACCTTCGTCCTACCATCTTCACCTTCAATCCAGTTGACCCATCAATGCACAAGTCACTTGTCTACTATGACATCAATATCTTTATTGGCTCCTTTATGTCTATTTCAGGGTCAGATGTCTTAGAAGCAAAACCCTATGAACCATGTGCTGAACTCCCAATATATAAAATAGATTTCAAAAATGACACTTTAACAGCGTAAGTGAAAAACATTTATTTATTACAAGGCCATTCAGTGGGAACCATATTTGGTTGCACGATAAAAAAAATCCTGGTACACTCCAATAAGTATCTTTTTTTTAATATGAGTGGACATGAGTAGACCGGAATATTTGAAAAGGTCAGTACAGGGTTACTCTTGTTGACTCTTGATGACAGCACAGATTCAACACTAGAGGCCTCCACTGTGCTATGGTACACATTGGAGTGAAAATGGTAAACATGGTATAGTTTTTAAACATAGCGTTTGTGTCTGTGTGTGTGTCTGTGTGCATGTATTTTTTTTTAATGACAACCAAACCCAGTCTTTACAGAACCCCCTGGGCATCCCAGATAACCACAGATCTTGGTGTGGTTATCCGAGATTTTCCCAACTCCACAAGGAGAGATAACTGAGTGCCTGGTTTTAGTAAATGGACCCTGGGACCAGCCTCCTTAGGTTAAAATTCCACTCCATAATTTACTGCTTGTGAGACCTTGAGCAATTCAGCCTGTGCCTCAGTTTCCTTGCCTGTTTAATTGAAGATAATGACAGTCTCGTGAAGATGAAGTGCATAGAGAACAATGCACTTAGACGGTGCTAATAGTTCCAAACTTCTGCCTTTCTGCTAACATATCCATAGCCTCCGCTTAAGTCAAATCCTCTATTAACTGTTCCCTGCGCCACCGGAGCGCTCGGATCTCTGCTTTTCATCTGAGGTTGTCTAGAGCCTGGAATGCTGGGAGCTAATACAATTCTTTCTATGGGATGGTTGGATTCCTACCCAACCTTTAAGATGTACTTTGATTAAAGACTTCTACGATGGCCCTACACAATCGATAATACTCCCACCTCTGAAGTCCTGCAGCTCACATACGTTCCTGAAGCCCCTAAGCTTCCCCCATACCAGCACTCCTCTTGCTTGTAATCCTTCATCTCATGTCTGTCTTTCTCCTCTTTGTACCTTAAGCTCCCCCTGGAGGCCAGGGCTGCTGTTGAGTGCTGCATCTCCAGCCCAGAGCACAGGGCCAGGAGCAGGACACATACGGAGATGGACAGACAGACTGAGCACACCATTGACGCCGCACACACCCTACTTCTCCAGTTCTTTTCACACGATCATGTTAGTCTGGCCACGCTGATTTTCACTGATTGATCACGCTATTGCTTGGCAAGGAAAGGACTAGTAAAGGAATAGAAACAGAAGTTGGAGGGTGTGAAAGAAAAGACGAGAAACAAGAAAGGCTGGATCACGTTCCCTCAGTAAAGGACCACCACTAAAGGTTGGTGGCCACTAGGGTTTGTAGACTGACTCAGGGGAAGTAGAATGTGTCTGGTGAATAGAAGACACGTTGATGTGACTTGGGAAAATTGTGTTAGGTAAATAAACAAGTCACGGTCATACGGGAGCACCCATTTTTTATGGCGAGAAAACCCTCTCCTCTGGCGGAAGCCTCCAGCGTTCGCGGACTTGCTGATAAGATGGCAGCGGTCGGGACGGGGCTTCCGGGTGCTTCATCTTTGTGGTTCCGGCCGCGGCCCTCAACCCTTCAGAAAGGTTCCGTGTGTTCAGGGAAGGGCCTGCCTAAAAGTCCAGCTGAGTTGATTCTTCTAGCTCTGAGATCCAGGAAGCATTTGCCTGGGTCTCTCACTTCACTGGCCGTCCCCAGGCGTGTTCAGGGGAGGGTCATGGGAAGGGAAGGGTCATGAGAAAATGGGGTCCCTTGCTTTGCCCTTTCTGATCCCAACTCGGGGTTGTGGGACCTGAAATTAATATTGCACACTGGGGCAATCCTAGTTTTTACCTCCCTAACCGCATGGTGGTGTGTTGCTCCGAGAGAGGAGAAGGAAATCTTAGGGGATGTGCAAATAATGTCTGGGCTCTGATTGATGGCTTTGGTTCCAGCCAGATGGAGGTGAAACTGAGGCCCCTTACCCCGACCTGGTCTGGCTTCTTCCTCGAAGCCCAGAGTAATAAGCAAGGAAATGAAGGCTCCATTCCTGGGGAAAACTGGATAAGGAGACAGCAACAACCGCCAAGTGCATAGTTCTCTCTCGCTGTGTGAAGGGGGAGGTGGCAGGATTTCCTGGGGTGACCCTGGCTCTATAATCGAGCGAGCTTTATTAAATGACTTGTTGCATGGCACACGTAAAGTCTCCCAGCCCAGCTTATATGACACACTGTTGGAGAGGCGGAAACCAGTTCGAATTTGAACCTCTGCAGAGCCCTGCCTGGCAGATTTGCAGACAGGGTGCCCATGAGACATCTCAAACTTTATGACTACATATTAAAGCATTTATGAGACTTGAACTGTTTTCCATTAAAATTGGGGAGCAGGGGAGGCAAGGAAAAAAATCCGAGACTTCCAGCAAGGGTAATTAGCCCCAAATGTTTCATAAAGGGTTTGATACCATTCTGGGTTTAAGCTTCTTTCCCAGGTCTGTTATAGGAGAGAAAGAGAAGAAAGAAACCTATTAAAAATTCACCATTGCTTTAAAAAAATATATATCACGTGACCAAACCAAGCAGCTGGAACCAGGTTTAGAAGGAGTCTAACCACACAGACCCCATCCCAAGAAGACAGATTAAAATTTTACTGGAGAGAAAATATTTAAGACCTGGAGTTGGCTGTTTTTGTCATACCTACCAAAGAAATTTCGTTCTTTTATCCCTCTGCCCATTCACTCGACTTCTTCCCTTTTGTTTCTGAGTTTGGCATCAGCCAGGCTGGCTTGGTGCCTTCCCAGCCTCCTACCGGGCGTGGGTCTATTTACCTGTGACTCCCATTGCACTATTGCCGGTTGGAGGCAGGAGGAGTGACCACCGGAATAGCAGGGATGCCCGAGTAAAGCCAGTGTTGATCCCTGCCCAGGTGACATCACGTAAACATGGCTCAACCTGGTCACGCTGACATCCCCACAGGGAGAGCCACACCACAGCGTTCCCATCAGGCTACGTCTGGCAAAGACTCAGATATTCATTCAACATTCTTCGTTGGGAGGGTAAGGAGTCGCTTTCTATTTGATCCTGGGTGCGCAGGAGAGAAGACATATCATCACGATGTGCTTTTTAGCCTTTCCTTTTGATGAAAGGGATTTTCAGAACAATTAGTCAGCAATGGAGGCAGCACTTGTCTGCAGAAATAACTCTGAATGTATCAACAAAGAGTTTTCTATCTAATATCAGGGAAAACACTTTGAACCTTATGCAGACCTGTGCTGAAGGGTGTGTGGTCCTGATCCCATAAAAAATCCCCAAGAAATAGACAGCGCTGATGGTTTTGATATTCACCTGGCTGAAGAGAGGTCCTAGACGGGGACAGGTGGCCTCTGCTGGTTGGTCCAACTCTCTAATTCTATTGTCTGGAGGCGGAAGGAGCATTCTAAGTGCTCTGACCGACGACCCACGTTATTCATAGTCCTCTCCCTTGCTCCACCCCGGCGAAGGCGACTTCCATGGCCACTCTAAGTCAGACTTTCCGCAGCAATTTATCCCGTCCACACCAACCTACTTCCATGTCGGGTATTTTAAAAAACACAATCAATATATGGCTTCTGTATTATCTGGAAAGAATGAAAATCTTTCACTTTATAGTTACACATAAAGCATCACTCTTTGATTTGGGTCTATTTTTCATCAAATTATCTATTTTGATTTGGCTTTTGTGTCCTCATCCTGGACATTTGGACACATGAGAAAGCTCAGTTCTTCACGAATGTAACAGAACGGTGCAACAGGAAGCACCTAGCCCATTTTTAGAGAGATGTACCAGCATTTTATATTTCATGAAAACCCCCTCCCCAGCCCCAGTTTTGTAGGATTGATCAGAGATTTCATGACAGAAACCACAACACATCTTGCTTCTCTCAAGGCAAATAAAAGCAGGAGACACAGCTCTCTTTTTTTTTAACCCTTTCTTTGCCATCTGGGAGGAACCATCTGTTTTTGCACAACATTTAGAGATCTTTGTAAAATGACGTAAAAACCAATTCATTCGCACCTTTCCTAGGCATCTTGGTCAACTAAATGCCAGCCCTGTGTCCTGTGGACTGTTGTAATGACAGGAATCCAGGCAGGCCCTATGGGGGCGCGAGCTTCGTGATCTCTATCGGACGCCTTCAGCACCAGCTTGCCTTTCAGTCGGAAGACGCCCTTTGTTCACAGAGCTCAACCCCACTAGGTCAGCCCTTGCAGCTCTCCCCTGGAGAGCATGGGGCCATTGTTGCTGCGACAGCTTTGGAGACGTCAAGACAATGCCTGGATGAAAGGGAGTGCTCGTTAGTGTCCTTAATGAGCCTTCCCCAGTTTCATTTGTGGCTGAATCAGAAACTTTCTGAATCATTTACCCCGTCGCAGAGCTGTTCTCAGACACGAGAAGGGTAGGGCTGTTCCTTCACAAAGACACCGCCTGGAAAATGCCCCCCAGAGCAGCGGCGACAGTGCTGGGCTGGGACCGTGGGGGCCTGCCTGCGGCTCTGCAGGCTCCAAGGGCAGGGCCACCTTTCAGAGCTCACCTGAACAGGGAGCCCAGGCACATGCTAGGCAGGGGTCCTCGTGGGCTTGGAGCAGGGTGTGGTGTCTTCAGGGCACCCCTGAGGGAGAGAGCTGGAAGACCTCAGGGCTATTGCACTTGACCCACCTCATGCTCCCCTCCTGCAGGCACGTCCCAGAGACAGGGCGGTTCCAGGCCAGCGTAAAACAGGTCCTGGTGACATGGCTGGACAGAGAGGCCTCACTCCGTTCCAGGTGCACTTATGAGGTTGTGGCCACCTCCCCTGTAAGGACAAGCACAAATCCTGACTATAACCCCCCAGCCTCCAGGCAGCAGAAAACCCCCTAGTTCACCTGTCCGGCAGCTACCACCTGAGACTCTTTTCTGGCCTTTTTGTTTTGTTTTGCTTCATTTTTTGAGCCTTTGTACTTCTTTAAGATGCCATTTTTTGACAAAGTAAGGCTATGCGTTTGCTTTTTCACATCTACTTTGTGTTGAACTCAATGGGACTCTTTCAAGTCCCGGGGTTCTTGGACTGGAGTGTTTCCAGTCCTTCCTCTCCATCTCCATCCTCCTGGTGAGGTCACTGGAATCCTCACATCCCTCTTGTGACTTCATAGTCAGTAGCGCTATGGAGTACTCTCCTAGCCTGGCCACTGACCACTGTGTGGCCATTGACGGACACACTGAACCACTCTGGTCCATGTTTCACTGGGGGGTCGGAGTAGAAAACCACAGAGAAATTTCTTAGCTGTGACCTTCCAGGAGTCTATGGATAAGACAACAGGGTCAGGCTGCGTGGAAAGGCCAAGTGGACAAGCCCCATCAGGACATTGATGTCCTCCCAAGGGAGCAACCAGACCCTTTGCCTCACCACATTCTCCTCCCAGCACTACCCAGGTCACCTGCATGCCCCAGTCCTGTCGGAAAGCACCAGGTGAGAGAGTTGGCCTGGTGTGAAGAAGCAGAGATGGAGCCATTTCTGTTCCAGACTCAGAGCATGGAGGTTGAGAAAGAGAAATATTCTAAGGACAATAGATGGAAATGATGCGGAAATCTAATTTCAACACAAAGATATTTTTAAAAAATAGAATAAGAAATGTTGACATATTTGGCATCAAATTAAATTCAAAGACTCCTGTCTTTTGAATACAAACGCTATGTTAAATTATGTCCTCTCATGGAAGTAGACTGTTAGGAAAGACCCCACATTCTAGCCCCTTCCCTGTATAGCAGTTCTCAAATTCTTAAAAGGATGGGCCAGGCATGGTGGATCACACCTGCAATCCCAGCACTTTGGGAGGCTTACGTGGGAGAAGGGATCGAGGCCAGGAGTTTGAGACCAGCTGGGCAACATAGTGAGACCCCGTCTCTACCAAAAAAATTTTAAAAATTAACTGAGTGTGGTGGTATGCACCTGTTGTCCCAGCTACTTGGGAGGCTGAGATGGGAGGATGACTTGAGCTATGATTGGGCCATGGCACTCCAGTCTGGGTGACAGAGCAAGACCCTGTCCAGCCAGGGAAGGCAAGGGGGGCTGGCTTTGGCCACAGGACTTGAGGAAGCTGGTTGCCCATAGGTGGTGGAGTCAACCCATGACCTTGGCCTCAGTTGATGCTGCTCTGAGTGAACCATCATCAGACCCCCAGGGAAGCAAGAACAGGGCACAGACTCCTTCAATGTCCCACCACATACATGGGCTGTAGGAATGTTTCTCACTTCCTAACTCACACGGCCAAGTGACTCATGGCGGACAGGACTTCAACGAGTATTAAATTGTTTTCTCATACTTATTTCAATCAGAGAGCTGCACTCTTTGCTTGGTCAAATAATTAGAAACCAGTATCTTAATAACTCTTATAAATGTGTATCCCTTCACGGTGTAGAAAATACTTCAACTACCAGGACAGTGAGCTTTGTTTTCCAACTAAGGTGATGAGATGGGAAAGCCTTTTTGCTGCTGGGATGGGAAATCTGATTTCACACAGTCTAGATACCGACTTCCCTTGTGGTCATCCCGTTGAAAAGAAATGTGTCACATTCAGAAGCTGTCAGAGAGGAGAGTTGCTGTGTGGCTACATCGATGATTCTTACTGTTGTTGTTGGCTGCGCAAAGTAATTCCAGGGTTTTGTTCCATTCTATATTTAGTCATGTCTGCCATTGAATCAGGGATACTTTTATATCACTGACCTTTGACATATGGACATTTTTTCTGGAGGGGAAAAAAAAAACATTCAAACTCTCACATTAATGTTGGGAAAGTACAAGCCTCAAAAATGTGGCAATTTTGAACAGTCAGAGCCAGGAACTAACCAGCCAGAAGTTTATATTACAAATAAATTCGCTCATTATGCCAGGAAGGCATGTCAAGGGCTGACAGTTAAGCTCGCCAAGCTAAAATGTTTCCTGAAAAATTAGAACTCCCAAATAATGCATGACAGCTTTTACCTTATGAAAAATAGAAGCAAATTGGGTTGGTAATCTCACAGTAAAATAAGAAGTAGATCCAAAATATAATACAAACCGTGTGGTTAACAATTCTCAAAAACCTCAAATGATCTCCAGGTTGGTTTCTCTCCCGAATCCCACCCCTACAGTGATTAATCCCAGGAGACTCTGAGCGATTTGAACCACACCATTGGTACCGGCATTGAATTCCCCGTAGCTGTTTCAAGGGTCTCGTATTCTCACGTGCGGGCCTCTTCCTCCTAGCCCGGGGTTTCTCAGCGTCGGTCCTGTGCAGTTTGGGCCCCATAATTCTTTGTTGGGAAGATGCTACTCAGGGAACTGTGGAATGTTTAGCAACATCCCTGCCCTCTAGCTACTGGTGCCAGAGTGTGACAAACACATCTACAAATGTTGCCAAACGTCCCCCCATGGGCCAGGGAGGGCAGGGTGCAAAATCAACCCTATTTGAGAACCACCGTTAACCCTTCCGTGCTCAATACAAAGCTTTGCCAAGACTCAACCTGCAATTTATGCCAGATGAATACATGATATTATACTCTATGAAGGCTACAGAAAACCAGAGCACAAAGTGTTAAATTAAAACCACAACAGGAATGCGTCCTGAACACAAGAAAAACTTTTCTAATATTAAGAGGGTTCATCATGAAATATATTCAGTGCCATTCTTTGATGCTCTTTAAAAATTAGATTAGTAGATTATCCGTAATGAGTGGTTTAGGGGCAAATAAGTCCAATAGAATTCTCTAAAAGTCCTCGCTCAGATTTTTTGTTTGGTTTCTTTCATATTTAACAAAAAGGATATGTAGAAAAGCACGTGAGTATCTAAGCATACAAAGGAAAAATAAATTATTTCACAAGAAATTATTTTTTCCTTCTTTAACTGAAGAACTAGGCATAGGGGAAAAAAAACACAAGACTATACTTAAATGAGAAACAGTGGACAATGAAACTGAGAGATTAGTGAATCATTCATAACATAATAGAATGGCTACCATTAAGAGATTTGCCTACTGATAAATGTTTCGGGACACACCGTGGCACTAACTACTCTTCTACGCCTTTCACTGAAAATGGATTTACAGATTGAAGGCTCTTTAAATTTTAATTTTAAATCCCTTTTTTCATTTCTGTTTTATTAATCTTCATCATAAATATTAATTTATGGGCACCAATGCCCAGACGGCCTCAGGGTACTCGCTCACAAAGGATAATGAATATCACTAGGCAGTTAACCCAAGTGCAGCTTGAGGGTAAAAGAACTGAAGCTTTGCTACTCGATTTAAGGCGGGTCTAAACCTAAGAGGCACCCTCTTAATTGGTGACCACATTTAAAGAAACGACACCCTAAATATAAGTAGAGCATTCAAAGGCCAGGTTTTGGGCTGGGAGGGTGGGTTGTAGTTTTGACTTTCATAGCATAAAGAGTTCTTAGCTAAACGCGCATAAACCTAAAGTTATTTTTTGGATCATCTGCTAACTAACTAGCTATTGTTCGACCTCTTTGCTTTCTGCAATGGAATACATTCTCCACTGGGATGGTTATTTCAGACCTTGTGGAAGCACCTGTGTAACCAGAGGGCAGTTTCTTCTCCACCCACCTGAGGTTTGCTGTTAGCAGATGAGTGTTGTCCTTGCCTCTCTGCAAAGACATGTAGCTCCTGGAGAGGGCAAGTGTTTGATGCTTTCCGGGGATAAAGGCGATTACCCGACAAAAGGTTTGCAGAAATGTCACTCCCAGAGAACTTTTGCAACCTCCCGCTTGCTGTCAGGAGTGATTCCATCTTGCAGAGAACCCCAGGCCCCCTCTGCGAGCGCAGCCAGAAGTGCAATCAGTGCCTGCCTGGTCACCGGCCGCAGAGACCTCAGCAACATCTATTAAGCGGATCAGAGGCAGCACAAAGAAATGTCAAAACAGTTTATTTAAAGGGAAAAACTTAGTTAACATGAGTGTGCTGCATAAATGATGAAAGTGCAACAAAACAAGACAGGTTTTTCTTTAATCAATGTAGCACATAGAATCAGATCTCTGGGACACAAAGCAACCCAAACCTCCTTGGCTCTCCCCTCATTTACAAGGAAGAGAGTCCCAGTCCATCCCGGTTGCCATAACAGAAGGCGATAGGCTGGGTGCCTTACGAACAACAGAAATTTATTATTCACGGTTCTGGAGGCTGCAAAGTCCAAGATCAGGGTGCCAGTAGATTTAGCGTCTGGTCAAGGCTCACTTCTTGGTTCATAGATGCTGTCTTCTCACTGTGTCCTCACGTAGCAGAGGGGGCAAGAGAGCTCTTCAGGGTCTATTTTATGAGGACACTAATCCCATTCATGAGGCTCCACCTTCATGATCTGCTCTCCTCCCAGAGGACCCCTCTCCTAACGCCATCCCCTTGGGGATGAGGATTCCAACACAGAAATGTGGGGAGAGTGCAAACATTCGGTCTACAGCAGAGAGCCATTCATCTCAGTCCACGCAAAGTGAATAAGAGACTGGGTCAAGGAGCCCAGTTTGGTGGCAGAACGGGGTCCTCGGACTGTAGCTCTGGGCCATTCTTGCCCCTCCACCACCCCTGGGTGATTTAGAATGATGACTATTGTCCTGCATGACACAAGGAGTCCCCTAAAGCTCTTCACTTTCCCCTAAGCTTATACGCCGCCCCCTTCAGGAAGCTCTCCTGGATTGTACACATCCATCTTAAACGTTAATGGATTTTTTGTGCAGAAGCACCTATGGGGTAGGAATTACATCCACTTTCTTTTATCTTGTTCAATATGAGATCTTATATCTTGTTCAGTGTAACCGAGTCAATGTCTGACTCAGTGGCTTGGACAAAGGAGAAACTAACGAAATACTTCTTATGCAAACACACTTTCCTTTATTCACACAAATCTCCTACCGCAGCAGCTGCAAGGGGGCAGAGGAGAGAGAAACGCCCCAGCCACGGCAAGCTGGTGCGATCGAGCACACGTGGATTCTAGAGTGAGACAGACTTGGATTCGTCGTGTGTTGGTTTTTGTGCTTACAGAATGCAGGCCTTTCGGGAATTCGTGTAGCTTTCTGAGCCTCGGTTTCTTATCTGTAGGAAGGAGGGTAGCAGTACCTAAGCAGTACCATGGCTGGCACGAGAATCCAACAGGACAATAAGTAGGAAGAACACGACGTAGCCCTGGCACGTAGCAGGTGCTCAGAAAAGGGCTCCTAGAGGCTGTTCCCTGCTTACTGGGCCTCGCCTCACTTCACCACTGGAAAATAAATATCAGAGACGATAAACTTGTCTTTATCCATTTTCTGGAAAACATAGTACACTATAGGCAACGGTATTCTTACCGAATGCATTGCATGCAGCTCACCCTGGAATTTTCTTGAAAAATTATTGATCATTTGGTGTCACTTTGAAAACGAGAGCTGCTGCTTTAGTCTTGGATTTACATGGTGTTATGGTCTAAATGTTTGTGTCCTCTCGAAATTCATGAATGGAAGTCCACCACCATGAATGAGATTAGTGCCCTTGTAAAAGAGGCCCCAGAGAGCTGCCTGGCCCTTCTGACATGTAAGAGCGCAGCAAGGAAATGCCATCTGTGAAGCACACAGAGATCTCACCAGATACCAAGATCTACTGGCACTTTGATCTTGGACTTCCCAGCCTCTAGAACTGTGAGGAATGCATTTCTATTGTTTATAAATTACCCAGTCTATGAGATTTTGTTATAGCAGCCCGAAGGGGCTAAGACACGTGGTTCTGTTTCCTAACCTGATACTGAATTTTTTACAAGGTCGTTAGCATGACTTCCATTTCTAGTTTGTCTGGAACAAAATCAAAATGTGATTTCGCATTCTAAAGTAATGTTATATACGTAAAAGTGTTCTGCAGGAGATTGTCAGCCAAGGGACAAGACATTTTATTGTAGCAGTTGTGGAGTGAAAAAGCTTAGACACTCGGGAACCTCTGATCTTTGTCAACACAGATTTAAGTGGGATTGTCCTGTGACATTTTCTTCCCTCTATCCTTTCACTGTGCAAGGACAACCAACGTCTCAGATTTTTACAAAACATTTTAAAATTGATGGCTGAGATACTTTCAGATCTTGTTTTTCCAGCTATAAAATTAATCTATCTGAGAATTCAATGATTAAAGTAGATTCCTAGGTATTTACGGAAGGAAAGAGTTTTAGACTTTTCTCCAAATTCTGATGTGCACACACTGAGAATAGTAGTTCTCTCGGTTCCACTGGCACAATTAGAGGCTAGATTGTCTATACTTTACTAGAATCTGTTCCTCGTTCTAGCTGTCATTTGATTTAGATATGATAATAACTGAGATCAATTGTCCCTAAAAACAAAGCACTTTCTAGTCCTTTTTTAAATCCTTTCCTTATTGCTCACTACCCTAATGCTATCGTAATCAGTGGTTTATTTTTAGGCACAGAACTCCTATATTTTTTTTCCAGAGTGTGAAAATTTAATTAACCCTGCCTACAGGTGCTTGCCAAATTCTATAGTGCTTTTTTCGATCTCATCTTTTAGATCTTCATTCATAAGGGTTTTTTAATGTTCCTTTACAACCTTGGTTGCTTCTGGCTGCTGCTATGTTCTGAATAATAGTGACAGAGCTGTCAAGGATGCTGTGTTTTCCCACACAGTTATACTGGTGATGTTTCTATATTTTGCCCAGAGTTCCGCTTCCCTGATGGTCCCTCAAAATGAGCTTTTCCTCCCCGTCTGTTTCAACACCTGCCTCCGCCTCCCTGGCCAGCTTGTCTGCTGCCCGAGTCCTTGGGGACGTTGCCTCCTCTCTGGCTGTGCCTCCAGGGCCCCTGGGGGAAGAGATATAGGAGGGAGGCATCATGCATTGGCCATGATTAACCAAACAGCCACAAAAACAACAAAACCGCTCTTTATGTTGAAAATCTGGAAGAGAAATTTTTAAATGTAGATTAATCTGATGTTAAAAAACATCTGAGCCTGTAATCCCAGCACTTTGGGAGGCCAAGGTAGAAGGATCATTTGAAGCCAGGAGTTTGAGACCAGCCTGGGCAACATAGCAAGACCCCATCTCTAAAAAATAAAAAAATAAAAAATAGCCAAGGGGGCGCCACACACCTGTAGTTCCAGCTACTTGGGAGGCTGAGGCAGGAGGATCATTCAAGCCCAGGAGTTCAAGGCTGCAGTGAGCTATGATCATGCCACTGTACTCCAGCCTTGGTGACTGAAAGATCTCGTCTCTAAAAGCAATTAATTAGTTAAAAAATGCAAAACGTCTGTTTCCCATATTGACATACTCTCTATGCCAGTGTGATAGATTGACTTCTTTCATGTACATAATTTGGCAACCCTTCACTCTTCTAAATGTAGTCAGAAATATTTTTTAAGCTAGTCAGGTGTGGATGTTGGAGCAGGGGCGGGGGGGTAGACTTTAACATTAGTTAATCAGCTTAACAATAACCAACAAGCCTCAGAACAACTATTTTTTAAATTATAATGAACAAAGGCAATTACTTTTTTGAGTAATCACACACACACCTGTATATTACAACGTATTATCTGCTATCATTTTGTATGTGTTCTTAGTAGACTGTAAGTTCCTTGAGAGCAGTGCCTTCTAAAAGTACAGGATGGACTCAAATGGCTTTGTAAGTTGAAGAGGAGTCGAGAGTGTAGCCCAGCAATTAAGGAAGGCAACACAATTTTAAGTCACTTCCCCAGAAACACAGGGCACAGCTCATGGGAGGAGCAAGCCTGCCCAGCCTTTTCCGTGTGGAGCGCAGTGTCGTATCTGTGGAGTTACCAGCTAAACTGACCTCTGAGAACCTGTAGTTTGCCCAGAAGAGGTTTTCAGGTGAAGACTCTAGAAACTGTCTCTGAGCAACAGAAAAAATAGAGAAGTTTACCCTGAAGTAGAAAAGATATAAAGAGGACATGATCAATTCTTAATTATTAGTTAATATTAAGGCATTCATTCAACTTTCACTAAACAAACATCTGTTGAGCGTCTTCCATGAGCCACGGACTGTGCTAGATCCTGGGGAAACCAAGGGCAGGGCAGAGGACCAGGTTATTGCTTTTGCAAAACTTAAGAGTTAGTCAAGGGATCCGGACAAAACGGTTTTCTTGGGGGCAATATAATTTGGGTTACTGTGGAAATAAAAAAGGCCATTTGCCTTATTATTTCTTAATTCTGTGTCTTTATGTTCCTATTGAACTTCTTTTTAAAAAAAACTCCCTCCAGAAGAGGCAGCTGTGCCCCGTGTGAGCGGTGCAGTAACCTGAGCTCTGATGGAGGTTTGTACGGGCAGGGAAGGCGCCTCCAGCCCACACGTGGGCATCAGGAAGGCCTTTGCTGGGGAAGGGACATGGTGACTTCTGGACGCAGAGATGTGCGGGATGCAGAGGAACTCGTTGGAAGGCAGGGTCATTGGTGTCCGTGTCCCCGGGGCGTGACGTTGTGTAAAGCCTAGAGGGAGAGTGGATTTTGTCAGTCCGGGGCTACAGCTCTCGCTGGCTGTGAGCTTGCAGGTGGAGGGTCCAGGAAGGTGCGGAGCCAGAGGTCAGGGGGTCTGGACTCTAGTTCTGCCTTGACCTTGACTTAGTTCTGGGGCTTCAGGCAATGCATCGAGATGCTTCAGAGTCAGCTTCCTTTCCTGGCAGCGTGTCGGTGGCCTGAATTCTCTCTAACCTCCTCTCCCGCCTGACTTTGACATTGCTCCAGCACACCTTGGATATAACGTTAAAATTTTATTAAGTTTTCCAGAGAACAATATGATTTAAGAACCACCGCTCTGGGATCCTAAGGCAGTAAAAGGTGCATTTACCTTTTCATTCTTAATTCTGTACTGTTCCACTCCTATCAAGTGTTCTTTCCCTCAAACGTCGTTTTCCCCTAAAGCCGAAATCTCTGTATCTGCCTTTTCCCTGAAATCCCTTTGGGAATGTCTGGCAGTGACGCTCTTGGCATGGGACTGGATTTTACAGCAGATTAGAGGGAATCATCTTCTTAGACACCGTAGGGACAAACCATACCTCACTCAGAAACAATCCCCGGGCTGTGTCACCGAGTCTCTGAGGGCATCAGCGGGCCTGCGGAGCTGACACTTCCTTTCTGATTCCTTGGAAGGCCCACACAGAAAAGTAACCCTGTGGCTTATCTAGCACAGAGCGGCATTATCAGACACTTAGCGGAGAAGTCGGATAGTAGCAGGAGCCCTCTCTTATCACTCGTCACCTCTTTATTACAGTTCTGAGCCGGAGCCACACACGCCACCAAGCCCAGAGAGCTGCCTTTGATGGAAGCAGGGTGCAGCGAGCAACAGAGGCAGAGTCTAGTTCAGCCCTGCGCTCAGCTGCCCGAGCCTGTTGGGATTTTAAGCTGCAAGCGCTCCGCAAGCGCATAGTTCTGTGCATTGGCGCAGCCATCTCTGTTTTCTTACCAAGTGTAAATATCGCATTATCAACCCCTATCCCTTCTTTCCGCAAATCCAATGTATTTTTCTTGGGGAAAAGGATTACTACTCCCTACAGGTCATTGCACCGAATAATAATAATTATAATCATTACAGCTAATATTTATTGCCTACCTATTGTATACTAGGCTCTTTTCTGTGTGAGTTTCATGGAATAGCAAATTTAATCCTCAACAGCACCCCTATGAGAGAGACGGTTATTGTGTCCATTTTATAGATTAGCAAACTGAGGCACAGAAAGTTTGACTTCATTTGCCCCCATCATAGAACCACTAAGTAGCAGAGCCAGGAGTCAAACCCACATCGTCTGACCCAGATCCTGTGTCCTTGACGCGGTACCTTACTGCCGTTTCACCTGCTGAGAACTCAAGTGCCCCAAGTTACAAACATGTTGCCGAAGTTCACACTTGGGAATGGCTTAGAACTTATAGTAGAAGGCAGGTGTCCAGCTCTGGGGACTGTCCTTTTCCTCTTCAGCCCCTCTTTTATTTCAGATGGCAAAATAAGGCCAAATCCCAGGAGTTAAGCCAGCTGTTCCGAGTTCTCTTTCCAGAGGCGATGCCAATTCTCATGTCCGTAAACTGGTTTTCACTCTGGATGTGGCAACACTGCTTCCCCACCAGACTTTACCACTGAAAGCTTCAAGGTGCATCCCTCCTGCGAGCAGGGGCAGGAAGGGTGTCCAGGCACACACCGTACGCGCAGGCCAGGGTAGTCTTCGGCAAGAACTCAGCCTGCAGAACTCGCAGGAAGTCCTCCAGACAGCCTGCTAAGCATTGCGTGGGGAAAGAGAATGGACCAGACGAATTATGAAACATGAGCCTGTCACTGTGACTATAGGATTACAGAAAATTTACAATTTGTAATGTCAAATGGCAACTTAATTTAAAAATAAAAAATTGCTGCAGGCCGCCGTCCCACAAATAATGTGTCGCTTGTGGTGCGGCCAAACATTCCTCCGAATGGTAAGGAAATAAAATGTGAGAATGATAAAATGGCTTGGCACAGGAAAAAAGGATCCCCAAGCATGTCCAGTCACTTTCAGACCGATTCTAATATGCCACCAAATGCTCCATCGTGTTTGGAGCAAACTCAAGGCCTTATTAAATTAAGAATTCCATGGGACATTATTCCAAGTAGGCCTTCTGCTTCTCATTATTCTCTCGCACATCTCTGAACAGGCGGGGAAAAAAGAGGAAAAGGGAAGCTAGAGAAGGTGCCCCGTGACTTGTCCCCACCTGGCCGGCCGTGCGGCTGAGTGCCATAGCTGGTCCTCAGCACTGAGGTCCGGGGCACGGGGATGGCACGTGAGTCCCAGCAGAATCCCATCTCCTGCCTGGTGACACCTCCACACATCCTCAGAGCCGGCCTCAGTGCTGTGCGAAATCTTGGAACAGGCCATTAAGGAGAATATATGATCTCCATTTATCTCTGAATGTAAAAAGAAATGAAATGGAGCCACTAAAATAAAAAAAAACCAACCGCTAGTTTCCTGGAAAGCATCTTTATTTTTTAAATCCCACAGGTTTTTTTTAAAAACGTGCATTTAGATCATTTGCCAGGATATAAATGCCAATCCACATACTGGTGCAAATTTGATTTTCATTGATTGAAATTCAGAGTTTAGGGTTTTTTTTTTTTTGGTAGAAGAGAAAAACTCAGTTGTGAAATCAGCTGAAGATGTGTTAAATAAAACCATCCTTTTTCTTCTGGCTGAACTTCTCATTTTTTAAAATAGGTCGTGGAGCTGTAATTTTAAATCCTGAATACAATTCAGTTGAATTCTGAATATGGACTCTAAAAAAATCGGCTACATTTCTTACAATCTCTGGGTTAACTTACATGTTTCAAAAGAACTCAGATTTCTTGAATTTCCCACCCTGCCAACTGTTTTAGAGTCTAAAGATCAAATTGTGCTTACTTTCCATATGTTCTCATGAAATCGTAGCCTTCTATATGGGCAGTCTCTCCACATTTACAGAATTTATAGAGTCTTTGCATTTATCATCATGTTAGCTTCATTTTTAAAAGAGGACAACCTTCCGAAAATAACTTGACCCTTTTCCTGACTCTTTCCCCATACAGAGGATATTTCTTGGCTATTTTTAAAGGATCTTGCTGCTCCTTGTAGGTCTTGTGTCCAGAGAAAAGAAAGAAACCACCTGAACCCAACTGAAATTCAAAATTCTTAAGTTCTTGCATGGTGTGACAAAAGATCAGATATCAGTGTATGACTTCATAAGCTGTAAAAATCAGTCTTCAAGCAGAAATTCACGGGAAGACATGAATTTAGGGTAAGTCTAGCTTGTAGAAAACATTTCCATTTTAATAGAATCAGTCTTTCTGAATAGATGGTTTTATGTGTTAGGGGAGACAATGATGATGTTGGGCTTCATTCTAAATAGAAATCTTAAATGAAGACTTACGTAGAACTCCTTGGATTTGGGAGAACTTAGCCATGCTGCCCTCTTTGGAAAGGATTCAATAATTAGGATTAAAGATGGAAACCCCAGAAGCGACCCCACGGTGGCGATTTGTTTCTCTGCCTTCAAAGTTATCTTGGGCTTGGTGGTGCTTCTGGATGTCTTAGCTCCTTCATTCTTTGCGTTCTGGTACATTAGGACACAATTTTCTTATTTGCTGACGTAAGGAAAGTATCTAAGTAGAAGATACGTGTGCTCAGTGAGCTCCGAGTGAGACAAACCCCCTGTCTTAACTGCTGCAGTCAAAGCTCTGTTTCAAAAGCAATTGGCGGACCACGAAGGAAACACTGGCTTTTTGCTAGCCTTTGAAGGAGATGGCAGTAGGAAACCTGCAAATAAATATCTTTAACTTTGGCTTCTAAATTGCTGACTGATTATTGGCACTGCCTTTGTGTTGCTTTTTACGGAGGACTGGAATTGCTTCTGTGCCGCGTTGGCATTAATCAATGCCCATTATGAAAGGGAGCAGCCTATGACGTCATCATCCTCCCCCTTTCCCCAGGCCTTAAGGGATCCAGCCAAGATCACTCCCTACAGTGAAATCTCAAGTATCTGGACCAGTCGGGCTGCAAATGCCCTCCGTGGTGAGGTTTTTGCTGGCTCACCAGAGATCAGTGGTCACAGTCTGCCAGGGCACAATGACAAATATTTCCCGATACACAGCCTCATTTTCTCTTCTGTTCTATGTCTTCACATTGCTTCTATTTAATGCTCATTATGCAAAAGCAGAAATAGGACAAAATTGAGTTGAATATATTCCACTTCACTATGGTTTTCAAATCTCTGCAGACAAGAATGTCTTCTTGCAACCACACACAATAAACAGACACCTAAAAGGAGAAATGCAAAGTTGATTTCCTTGAGCAGCAAATGTTTACCACACATTGTATTCAGTCAATCAACTAAAGGTACTGATTGATAACAGGAAATTGCATGAGATAAAGGAAACTTTATGCTAAAAAAAAAAAAATTTCTACCATGGAACGTTTCATTGGGCATTTCACTGGTACGCGGAAAATGGGTTTTAATGGAGGGAGAGAAACTAAAATTAAAGAGCATTGGCATCCTACCTCTTGCATGAATGAACTTTTCTGGGAAAATGGTCTGGACAACCAAAGTCGGAAGTGATAAGATTGGTGAGATTGAATGTTTGTACACAGAAATAAACATACAAGTACTTTCGGTTGATGGTAAATATTATGATAGGGGAAGTTCTTCCTTTGATGTCTGTATTTCTCTATCTCTTTTGGTTCAATAGTCAAGTTCAAGTCCCATCCTTGGTGCAGTGAGTGAGTCTAAATCCTGGCCAGGGGTGGGGCAAGCGCCACCATCTCGGTGATCTCTCTTCCTTGAAGGAAGTCACCGTGATCTCACTACTTGTGCCGCCAAGCGGACATGCAGCCTGGGTTAATGAAGAAATGCTCCAACTGCATTCTCTATTAAGTCGTTTCATCAGATGTCTGCTGACACACACGCTGTATGCCAGGCACTCCTCGAAACAGCGGAGATAAAGCGGGAATAAAACACGCCCGTGCCCACTCTCATGGGAGTTCCATTTTGAAAGGACCCAGAACAGACAGAAAATAACAAACAAATGCAACCATGTACTATTTTAATACGTCAGATGATGGGCAATGCCATAAAGAAAAATAAAGCCATCCGGGAGGACAGACAGTAATGGCAGGGAAAAGGATGTGGTTTCCGCTGGGTGCTTGGGGACTGCTGCTCTTTGAGAGAATAGACGCTATCTGGGGGAAGAGAGTTCCAGGCAGAGGGAACAGCAAGTGCAACAGCCTGGAGGTGGGAGCATGGCTTGTCCCAGGACTGGAAAAAAGGCAGGGAGAGAGAAGAAGAGTGGAGGAGATGAGATGGTGTAGGGAGGAGGCAACCAAATAATGTTGGGTTTTTAGGCTGGTGTATGTGCTTTGGAATTTACTCTTAATTAGACGGGAAGGTATTGGAGAGATTTGAGCTGAGGCATAATGCAATCTGGTTTATGACTTTAAAGGACTCTCTGACTGACTGCATCGTGGACAGTATGCTAAAGGGAGCCAGGTCCTATAGCCTCAATTGTTTTTAGCTATCCCCTAATTGGGCAACATGGATAGCGTGTTCATGAGACTTGCAAATAGTATAAAACTAGGGAAATAACGGCTTCGAGATCTAAAAACGCTGCTGCTTAACTCTTGAAACCCAGCCTAATAACAACCTCCACTGCCCCCTGCCCCAGCCTCGCCCCTCCCCCACTGTATGGTTAGTGCCTCCCACGTGGCTTGTCATGACTGTTGCGCACACGCCCACCTCTGGTACCACCGTGCTCTGTGACTTGCAGGCTTCCTTGTCTCTCTCCCCTTTGATGCTTCTCCTGTCCATTCCCCAGGGCTGGGAGATGGCAGGGATTCAACAACACCTCTTTGAATCAGTGACTTCTTTAGCAATCTGTTAGCACCAATTAGCACCAATAAGATCAAATATATTAAAAATCAACTGCTCGTGTATAAGATAAATAAAGCCTACCTTTGCAATAGTCCAGGTTGAAAAAAAAATTTGATTTTTAGCAGACCTTGAAATAAAAATCAAATGGAGGCATAAGTGTAATATAGCTGCTTTAAACAAAAAAAGTTAATGAGGTCTTATGATCTACACAGGCTTGGGCGATACGCTGATCAGAACAAAAGCATCATGTGGTATACATGATGCTGTACTAACATACCTGGTTTGTATGCGTGTATGTGTGTGTACATGTGTAAACATGTGTGAGCAGAAACATTATGTCCCATTTTATCAGAACAAGGGCCCAGGCAGCAGACCCTAAATCTGAAGCTGTGCTATCAGTAATTGGGAAGCAGGAGATGCCACACTTAGAAACACTTGTATGGAGTCTGGGTGTTTCATGGTCCTTGACTTCGTAACTTGGTCTTGGGCTTTGTTAATATCTGAAGAAGAAAGACACTTATGTATGCGTACACTGCAGATTATCCTTAAAATGAAAGAGAAGACCTTAAATATCACCTTCAAGGAAACATGCATGAATGCTTCTAAAATTCAAACAAAGAGATAGAGATTTGGGGTAAAATTGCCCTGGAGAGCCTTGCTTGCCCTAGATCCTCGACTCTGGGGTTTCCCACCGTGCTATTTGCTGTGTCCAGGATGTGCATTCCCTGTTATTTCCTTCCAGAAAATACATGACCACCCTAAGTTATCATTATGAATTGAGTGCATTTTTTTCATCCCATTTTCTCACTCCTCGTGCACATAATTCACCAAAGAATGAGCTACTCACAGTTGGTTATGATACAGAGCTGCAGATCAGCGCTGCTGCTTGAATATAGTCTATTTATTGCTGGCAATGACTGTAGTCTGAAGAAGTCATAAATAGACAGACGTGGCAGAAATAGTCAACATCTCTGTCACATGCCTCATTGTAACGATTCGGTTCTACCAACAATACCCTAGAGAGAGAGAGAGAGAAAAGTTACAAAGCACTGAACTTGTGTCTAAATAATTTTTAACAGGCATCAGGGGATGCTAATTTTATCTTATATTTTGGCTTTTCCTCGTCAGAAGCAGTGCGATCTTGTCATTGGAATAATAAAACAGGAATTTTGCCTTTTCCTTCGAGTCGAGGCTTGAGGAGGATGAGGGCTTCTTATAGTTAGAACGGAGTCCACTTACCTTATAGATAGAAAACAATCTTCAGTCCTACAAAATAAACCATCATCTGTGGTTGATGATGCACAAGCATCTACTACTTGTGCACATTTCTGTGTGACCTCAAACAAATCATTTAACCTGTATGGGCTTCACTTTCTTCTGTAACATTAAGAAGTTAGATCATACATATTTTCTGGCTCTACAAAGTTCTTTAATCCTTGTTACAATACACATATTGACATTGACCTTAAAGACCATTGCCTTTATCTTTATTTTCATAGTACCTAAGTTTTTATTCGTCACTGCATATCACTAGTGTCAGGGATAGACGGATGAATTGTCACTGTCTTAACAAAATACCATAGACTGGGTGGCTTAATCAACAGACATTTATTTCCAAGATCAAGATGCCAGCAGATTCTGTTGCCGGCGAGGGCTCTCCTCCTGGCTTGCAGACGGCTGCCTTCTTGCTGTGTCCTCACATGGTGGAGAGAGGAAGCTCTGATCTCTCTTCTTCATCTTCTGAGGATACTAATCCCATCCTGCCGGGTTCACCTTCATAACTTATCTAAACCTAATCACCTCCCAAAGGCGCTGCCTCCAAATACCATGACGGGGGGGGAGAGCGCCAAAACATATAAAAATCGAGAGGAGACACAAAACACACACACAACATAAAAAATCCAAAAACTCAAAACACACAAGGGCGACAAAAAAAACAATAGACAAAAATAAAAGCACAAGAGAGCCACACTCTCGGGGTGAAAACACAGCTCTGAGATACAAAAACTCTGACACTCTGTCTCATATCCGCCAAGAACCCAAAGGCCGGGGCCCCAAAAAGGGGAAGGTGGACCCCACCCCCAAAGGGAAGGGAATAAGAAGGCGGGCCAACAAAGCAAGAAAAGGGGGGGAACCCCCAAGAAAAGGAATAAGGCCCCTAAAAAAAGGAACCCAAAAAAGGCCCCGGCCCCTCCAACAAGGGAACAAAAAAAAAAAAAGCCGCCGGCCTGCAAACAGGAAGACCACCCTCACCAGAACCTGACCATGCCGCTGCCCTGATCTTGGACTTCCGGCCTCCAGAAGTGTGAGAAATAAATTGCTATTATTTATAAGCCACCCAATCTATGGTGTTTTGTTATAGCAGCCCGAACACATTAAGACATCTATAAAATAGGGATGTTACGGGATTAAGTGAATTAAGATAATGTGCTTGGTACAGTGTCCGGCGCACAGTGAGAATGTATTAAATGTTAGTTATGACCCTGCTACTGAAGCATCTATGCGTAAAACCAGTCACATTCTAAGAGCTGTAGGGGGTTCAAAAAGATAAAAATAAAAGCAAATCGTTAAATATAAAAAACTGGCTCCCAGGTCCAAACAAATGCGATGTGTGTAAAAAAAATTTGAAATAACAATGAATGATCTTCCAGGCCAAGTGCAAGGTACTTGATCTAAAAAAAAAATGCTCCCATGGGAGAACCCAGTGTTTAATTTCTGACGTCCTAGTAATAACAGGAAAATATCCTTTAGACATAAATGGTTTTCCACTACACACCTACTAAAATTCAGGTTCTGTGAATTTGGGATGCAAAAATTTGGATGGGCCAGATTGGGATGCAGACGAAGGATACAGTGTATGGTAGGGTCTTACCTCCTAGAAAGAATTCCTATAATCATCTTAACATCTGCATTCTGGGTGAAAGAGTTTAATACAATCTCTAAATGATCAGGCGTCGAGTGGGGGGTGAAGACAGGCAGGGTGGAGGAGAGCCGTGGAAGGAGTTCAGGTAAAGAACCTCATCTTAGCTTTTGAGGACGGGATCGTCCTACTGAAGCCAAAACATTTGGATGGTGAGGACAGCACGAGTCAGTAGGCCAAAGTTTTTCTCCTACCGAAAAATGCCTCCATGTTGGAAGAACGTTAAAATGCCTGACATCTTTATTTCCACCGAACTGGTTTCGTAAGACTGGGTGTGGCTCCCTGACTGCGTTACACGTGATGGCTTTTCTCAATTGCTGGAAACCCTTTACAACTTTAAAAATCCTGCTCCCCTTTGGAGAGATAGGAGAGATTTGGGACCATGGCGAGATGGTTACTGGAGTTTTCACTGGCTTCTTTAATGGTGTCTATTGTGTTATATAAACTAGGTCAGATGCACATGCAGAGGTATGGTTTCAATCCAAATTTTTAAAAAATTTCTTAGGATTTTGAAACAGGTATTCTTCTAGTTCATTGCTACTTTTTAACTTACTGGTCATATATATACACACATACATACAACTTTTATATATAATAATTATAAATGTAATTGTGATGCATTTTCTACAGTCCAAGTCCAGTGATAATATGTTATCTTTTGAAATATCTGTGCCACAAATATGTTTCTAAAGGTTTAAAGATATTTCTCAGTTCTCTTTCTCTCTTGGACTCTTCCTTTCAAATTGTTTACACTGCTACTATCCAGAAATAAAGTGGGACCCATAATGGGAAAATACAGGCATCTAGGTGCTTATTAACTCATTAGTACAATGATGAATGAACAGCTTTCTAAGTAAAATGATACCCAACTGCAGTATAAACAAAGTCGCAGACAACTGGCTCCTTTAAACTCATCGCGCTAGAGCAGGGATTTTCTTTTCAACCCTTCCTGCCAAGGGACTCTTTTTCTGCACGTCATCTGTACTCATTAATGCCATCTCTGAACTCTGCACATCTCTAGTAATTGCAATGAGTTTAGACGCAAATATGGAAAAAGATCAGACATTACAGTATCTTCCCCTCGTCATCGAACTAGATGTCACTTGGGAAATTAAGACAAGCCTCTTAATTCGAAAAACCAGCCACCAAAAGCAAAGGTGTCTGTCAATAGGCTATAAAGACACTAAATAGAATGCTCTGGGGATTGAATGGGGAATTAGGGGGACACGTCATTTACATACGTACTTGAAATCTTTTGTTTACAAAAATCATTTTGCTTTGTTTTACAATATTCTTGACGGATACTCATGGCAGACATGTTGGCAGAGCCCAGATCTTTGCACATAGTAGATACTCGATAAGAATTAGTTAAGTGAATCAATAAATTGATAAGTGAACGGCTCTCAAATCCTGCTTCCAAATGTCAGGTTCCTAAAACTCTGATTTTTTTTTTTAACTGCTTATTCACAATATCAGAGCTAAGAGGTGGGAGGGGTCGTGTAGACTAGAGATGCCATTTGGCATTCATCCATCCAACAAGGATTTATCGAGCTTAATGTGTGCCAGGCACTGTTCAAGGCTGAAGCAATACACCAGACAGCAAAACAGACAGAAATCCTGTCTTCACAGAATTCCCAGCCAAATACAGGGAAACAGGCAACAGGCAAATAAACAAAACACATAGTATGGGAAGTGATGAGAACAAAGGAGAAACATAAACCAGTGATGGAGAAGAGAAAGTGTTGGGGGCAATTTTAGATGGGATGGCTCCTTTTCAATAGCAGGTGAGCTGAATTCTCCCCATTGGAAAAAAGTCTGTTGACTAAGGTAACAGTAATCACTTTTTGTAGAGTGCTTTGCAATTTATAATGTGTTTGCACACATTGCCTCCTTGGAACTTGTCTGTAGCAAGTTCAAAGGTCCTGATAGTCCTCATTCTATCAATGACAAAACTGAAGGTCAGAAACTGATTAAATAGCTTGGCCAAGGCCATACACCCGAGAGCGCTGGTGCCCAGCTGTGGCTCCGATTTCCTGTCCCCTCTGCCTGATGGGGTAAAAAGAGTATCTGTTGGTGTCAACCCTGCCAATGGGGGAATGAGGAAGCTTGTGCCGTTGTGTTCGTGTCCTGCTCAGAAGAGCTCTTTCCTGGAGTTAGATATCTACAATTCCTGGTTGTTTGGTTTGTTTTCTCCCTAGGAGGAATAAAAATACAGCATATGTTTATTACCTAATAAAATCTGTGACAAGTATTAAGGTACAACAAGAGAGAAGAATGGGGGGAAATCGAAGAGTCTTCCAACAATGTCAGCATCAGCGTGTTCAACCCTCCCATCTTTAACAATCTCAAATCACACACTAGCTAGGGAGCCACATACGTCTGTCATCTGGGCTGTCACCTGACTTGGTCCTCATCACACTGAAGCCCCTTCTTGGTGAGGAGAGTCTCTACCAGGAAGAATGAGTCATCCTGGCTATACTGAAATTTTTTTAAAAAACTTTTTTGAGAGCCAAGACTTCAGTGAGCCCACAGAGACAATTCTTTTCCTCCTTAGAAGGCTCCAAGTATAAAACCTCAAAGCAGATTGTCAAACACAGTGCTTTCCTTTTAAATGTGCTCAAGCACCATTTAGGTCAAAGCCATGGAAGATTATTGCCTGCGTTTCTTTTTTCTTTTTTCTTTTTTGAAATGAGTGGAGTAGTTTTCTTCATCTCCTAAAAACAAGCAAGCAAGTAAAAAAGAAATGATCAACACATATTTACTGAAAACATGGCATCGTGTTAGTTAGTAAGATGCTGACCTAAAGAAAGCACACTCAGCAGGTGTACCCCGGAGAAAAATATAGATTTTAGAAGCCGAGAAAGGTTTGAATTCTAGTTCTACTGCTCATGGAGTGAGCTTGGGCAAGATACTGAGCCTTTGAGCCTCAGGTTCCTCTTTTGTAAAATGGGTGTGACATTCACTCTGCAATGTCACCATGGGGACTCCATGAACTATAAGTGTCAGGGACATATTAAATAGGCTATAAATGGCACCATATGGAGCTAGTATGTGGCAATTACACAGCCATTAGACCTTTTCTCCAGGGCAATAAAGACCTTGACCTGGGCTAGGATCCCTCAAATCCGGAGGAGGAGTGGGGAGGGCTGACCCCAAGAGCACACGTAGAGCCAAAGGAAGCATGAGACCCCCAAGCCTCAGAGAGTAAGGACCGCCTGAAAGACCCATGGAAGAAGGCAGGAGTCAAAACCCAAATGGACCGTCTGCAGAGGTGATCAGGCAGATTGCAGTGAGTGGTTCAGATGACAGAGCTGAGAAGGGCTCCCTAAGACACGGTCAAGGAGAGAGAAGATGGAATGGAACTTTCTAAAGGACTTCACAGCCAAAGCCATGGGTGGGGCCGGGCCAGGTCAGACAACCACAGGGCATGCAGGGCTCGATATGCGAAAAGCTTGCTTCCCTCTTGGAGAGACCGTGCATTTCTAAGTGACCTGCAGTCAGTGCCATTCCAGATAATGGTTACTTCTCCAAGTCTGTGCCTCCAGCAGAGGTTAAATTCAGACAATGTTGTATTTGTTCTCTGAATACAAATTACTAGTGTTGGGAAACCACCGCGCCTGAGCCAGCCACCCAACTGCAGCTCTTTGTTTGCGCTGCCTGGTCCCTGACTCCAGGAGCCACAAGGGACCTCCGAGGTCAGGAGTCTGACCGCCCACTCGGAGCAAGGGATTCCCACCAGAGCAGGAGCACAGGCGGTGCCCGACCTCTACAGGAACACTCCCAGCAACAGGACGCCCACCCACCGCCTCCCAGAAAGCCGTCGCGTCAGGGGGCACTCTGAGCTGTGCAAAGCCCTTTGTGCAGTTGCTGTAAAATCTGCCCATTCCTAAGCCCCCTTCCTGTCCCTGCCACCTTGCAGTGGTCCTACTGTCATGCACATCTCATCTGTCAGAGAACAACTCTCCAGGTAGCCAGCTCCCACATTCGTACCACGACAGCTATACTTTTTGGGAGTAAACATCGCCATTCCCGTCAAATACTGAAGCTGGCCCTTCATCCTGATTGACATAATCAAATTTGCAAACATTCATCATAAAACATAGGCCATGGAACGGAACCCCGGACTCCATATATAATGTTTTGCATAGGTTGGTCCTATGAACGCCCTGTGAAAACACTGCGATTTGTTTTGTATACTAATAGTGTGCTAGCTCTGAGGTCCACCATATCACACTTTTGTCTCTGTTCAGCTTGCTGTCAATAAATTTCAGGATATGTGGGTTCTGTATTTGGTTTTTTGGTTTGTTGGTTGGTGTTTTTTTTTGGTTTGGTTTGGTTTTGTTGAGACAGGGTGTCGCTCGGTCACCTGGGCCAGAGTGCAATGGCATCATTATAGATCACTGCAACCTCAAACTCCTGGGCTCAAGCCATCCTCCCACCTCAACCTTCAGAGTAGCTGGGACTACAGGTGTTCACCACCATGCCCAGCTAATTTTTCTATTTTTTTTTTTTTTTGTAGAGACGGGGTCTTACTATATTGCTCAAGCTGGTCTTGAACTTTTGGCCTCAAATGATCCTCCCGCCTTGGCCTTCCAAAGTGCTGGAATTACAGTCTCGAGCCATTGCGCCTGGCCCGTTTTTTTTTTTTTTCTTGTTGATATTAACTGCTTTTCTCACCGTCCAGATATGCAGTTATTTTAGTTCGATCTCCATTTCCCATTGTTAAATCCATCAGTCTCTCTTCCCCCACCTTTTTCAATCCCGCTTTTTTTTTTAACTCTCTTTTTAAGTTTCTGTCATTTTAAAATTTTAAAGTCATAAATTTGGCCAAGGGATAATAAAAGTATTCATCAGTACATAACCAAGTGCCAGCCCCTGTGCTACACAGCCAGAGATCAGTGACGCTCTTATTAGACTCTCACTATTATTGTTGTTAATAATATCCAGCTTCACTGGTTAGTGCCATTATTAGTCAATAATATTAATTTGTCAGACTGTGGATGTTATTGTGACTGTCAGAACTCATCATCAGCATATTGGGTACATTACTCGTTATTTAATATGTTATTTCATTCATTGACATTCTTCGCATGTGGTTGTTTTACCAGTTATAAGTTGACCTATGGTAAGGGTATGCTTTTTCATCTTGTCCTCAAGTATATCATGAGAAACTTTGTAAAATGTCTCACTGAAACCACAGTGTGTTCCACCCAGTAGCCCTGGCAAAGAGGAGATGATGCTAAGATGAACCCCAGCTCTGACAACAGAGGTGTCTGCCGTCCCCTTCCTCTGCTTGGGCGGAGCAGAGGCAGCAGCTGGGTTACTTGGCAGGGTTTTCATGTTGATCCCGTTGTCTCCTTCCCAGCATGCGTGAAGGTGCTCCAGGGCACGGGGCAGGTATCCTGTCTACAGGTGATCAAACCTCACCTGCCACCAAGGTGACCTGCCAGGCTCTTTACCCAGTCATGACGACTGTCTCTCAGAGGTGTCTGCCTGTCCGCCCTCCCCTGGCCCCAGTTCATGCCCACCCAATATCCAACATACGTATCTACTCGTTTATTCATTATCAAATCCCCCACTTGGAACATCAAGTTCAGGAGTACAGAGTCCCAACTTTTGGGTGGGGGGTCTATTTTATTCACTAACTGTATCCTTAGTACTAAGGCTAGTTCCTGACACGTTGTGGGATCTCAGTAAATAGTCATTAAATGAATAAAGGAGGATCAGTCACCTAATTGAGAGGATTGGGCTAGACCCTATTTGGTTGTCTTCAGACCTTTGTGACAATTATAAAATCCCTCCAGCCCCAAAGACCCTAATGGCAGAGAAGAGCAAAGGCTGCTCCAGAGCCTGGGGACAGTGTCCTACTGAAAGCCAGATACTTATGCTTATTGTTATTATTGAGACATAATTCACATGCCACACAATTCTCCCATTAAAGAATGCAATTCAGTGATTTGTAGTACATTCACAGAGTAATGCAACCATAACCACAGTCTGTTTTAGAACATTTTTATCATTCCCCTTCCAAAAGAACCTCTACCCATTAGCTATCATCCCTACACACTCACCCCATCCCCTCAGCCCTAGGAAAACACTGATTCACTTTCTGTATATATAGATTTACCTAGTCTGTACTTCCTATAAATGGAATTTTATAATATGTAGTCTTTTATAACTGACTTTTTTTCATTTGATATAATGTGTTCGAGGTTCGTCCATGTTGTGACATATATCAGTACTTAATTTCTTTTTGTGGCTAAATAATATTATATGGAGAGATCACATTTTGTTTATCCATTCATCTGTTGATGGACATTTAGGTTTCTGCTTTTACCTACTATGAATATTCATGTATAAGGTTGTGTGTGGACATATGTTTTTAACTCTCTTAGGTATGTACCTAGGAGTGGAATTTCTAGGTCGTATTGTAACTATGTGTTTAACCATTTGAGGAACTGTCTGTTTTCTGAAGTAGCTAAGCCATATTACATTCCCACCAGCAGCAAACAGGGGTTCTGATTTCTCCCCATTCTCACCCAAGCTGCTATTGTAGACTGCTTCTTTTTAATCTCGTTGTTTATCTTACATTCCTTGTAAATTTTGCATTCTTTTCCATAATATAAAGGGTTCATTTATTGAATTTAAATTATTTACCATCAGGAAAAATAAAAATGAGAAACATTTAGATGGTGCCAATTCACTTTGGAAAACTGAGTTGCATTAGAGAAAACAGAAGAAAACTAAAGCTCTCATGTTCAGTGTCCAGAAAGTTTCTCTTCTCTGTTTTGGTACCTGTGCATTTTAAGGATCTAGACTCGAGTAAATATGTGGGTACAAAGTGAGACAATTCTCTCCTTGCTGTACGTGCGGGGCTATCATTATCACTAAGGGGATTCCTTGGGCTGCTACCAAATGTGGCGCATCTTTGAGTTTCTGCAGGTGGAAATGTCAAAAAAATACATCTTTTTGCATATGGTGAACTGAACTCCGGTCCACCAGTCAATCTCTTTTAAATTTTTGGAGATCTAAGACTATTGTAGTGAAGTAAGATAATGGAGGGTGTTTTTCTTTATTTCTACCCCCAGAAGTGTGGTTTTTCATAACATGAACCAAACTCAAGAGTTACAAAATACTATAATAATTGTCCCCATCATCCTTTTGCATTTTTTTACAGAGCTTTATTTTTTGGATGGGATCTTACTATGTACAGGAAAAAATCATTCATAACTTTGCTTTGCACTGGTTAACTGTGAAAGCTCAGCTTTCAAAAAGAAATTTGTGAACCATTCTTCGTAATTAGCGTTATTTATTTGGATTTTTCAAAGCTATAGTCAGGATTTTTGATTGTGTGCATTTGCTTCCTGTGAAGAACACTAACAATTCATCTCTGAGTTTGAAAACTCCCACCAGCCCTTTCCCCTGGCCGAAGGAAAAGTATATGTTCAGAATACTATTTTTTAAGTCAAATTTCAGAGGCAGTTTTCATTTTCTTGCTAATTTCCTTTAAAAAGCAAGTTTTCAAACCATTAGATTTTTTTCATGCAACTCCCAGAGGCTTAACAGTGTCATGTTTTTGGTGAATGGTGCAATGGTTGCTGGTGCATGCACAGGGCGAAACAGCTGGATGCAGCTGTGTGTCTGTCACTGACGGGTGCCCAGCTGTGTACACCATTGTTTATCGGTTCCAGTTGTTATTGTGCTCAATAAAACATCCACAAAATTTGTTGAAAAAAAATAGTCAGTTATTTTTCCATCAAGTCCTTTGCAAATCAAGATATATTCACCAATTTCATCAGCATAAATATAGAAAAAGAAAAGGAAATGAAATTAGCAGCTCTGCTTCTGCAGAGCGGAGAACTGAGTTAGACTATGTCCCAATTAACCATTGCTATGTAACAAATCATCACAAAATGTAGTGGCTTAAAATAACCAGTATTTATTTAGCTCGTGATTGCATATGTTGGTCATTTAGGCTGGGCTCAGCAAGACAGTTCTTCTGGTCTCCCTCGTGCATCTTTGGTCAGCTACAAGTAAGCAGGCAGCTTTGCTGATCTTGGCTGCACTCTCTCACCTTGGTGAGGCCTCAGCTGGGGTGAGGCTGTCTCAGCTTTGATTTACCTGAGATTTATCTCATCTTCCAACAGGGTAACTGAGGCTTATTCACACAGCAGCTAGGCAGTGTTCCAAGAGATCAATTAGAAGCCTGAAAGACCTTTTGAGACCTAAGTTTCAAACTCGTATATTATTACTTCTGCATTTTATTGGCTAAGGCAAGTCAGAAGACCAGTCCAGATTCAAGAGGAGGGAAAATGGACTTCAATTATAGATATCACTTTATAGTCACATTATAAAGGGTGTGGATACAGGAAAGAGTGAGGGATACTGGTCGTTTTTGCAATATACTACAATCTATTTCATGACTGTCCAAGAATGTATTGAGAACACATGGAAGTGTGTCATTTTGTTGTATCCTTTGGTTGCAGGGCTTTCTTTATATATAGTTTAAATTCATCTTTTGGACCTAAAAGAGATTGACTATATCTATAACAAAGGATTTTGTCAAATTTTCTCTTTTGATATGAGCCACATGTTTCTGGCAATTCTGAAACTGACCTGAAAGAACATGCTATGCAATTTGTGTGTGTGTGTGTGTGTGTGTTTATTTTATAGCTCTTAGCCAAGACTTCCTCCTTTTTAATTTCAAAATAAGTAAGGTGGTTTTTCTTCAAAATTTTTATTATGGGCTTTTAAATATCATTGCAATAGTGATGGGTTTGTGCGATTTTTGTTTATTTTCTCAGACAAGAGACACCATGGCTTAAGATTGTTTGCACATCTATAATAATTAACCCATCTTTTAAATATGAACCTAAGAACATCTGACACGTTTTGGATTAATAATTGCTGTTTATTTTGAACTCACTAATTGTAGTTTACTGATGGTTATCTTATGTTTCTGTACTGGTTTCAACTATTGATTCAAAAATTAAGGTTGTTGTAATTCCAAAGGTAAAGGAAGAAAGATACTGTGGATATTAGGAAATGGGGAATTTTATACATTGCTGATGGGAATGGAAATTGGTTCAATCACTTCAAACAGCAAATTGTCAATACCTAGTAAAGGCACACACCCTATAAAAGGCAATTTTATTTCCAAGTATTTATCCTAGAGAAACTCTCGGACAGTACAAAGGAGACGTGCAAAGATGGTCACTGCTTTCTTCCATTCGGTTATTCATTCACTCAGCAAGTATTTACCGAGCACATACTGCTCTCTGGGTATTGTGGGTAGAACAAAGGACAAAATAAATAAAAATCCTGCCCTCAGGGGCCTCACATTCTAGAGGAGGAAGACAGAAAATAAGCAAAATAAATAAGGAAGACATATTGCAGGTAAATTGGTGATAAGGGCTATGAAGAAAAATAAAACAGAGGAAGAATAAGAAGTGTTTTGGAGGAGGTTAAAAATTTAATAGGGCATGCAGGAATGGCCGCCCTGAGAACGTGACAATTAGAGCTACAGATTTAACAAATGAAAACATAGGATTCCCAATTAAATTTTAGGTGATCAGTGAATTTTTGTTAGTATAAGTACATCCCCTACAGTATTTGGGGTATATTTATACTACACACTAACTCGTTTATCTGAAATTCAAATTTAACTGGACATCCAGTATTTTATTTGCCAATCCTCCTAACAAATGAGTCAAACCCTGGGAGGAACAGGAAGCACATTAAGTGGATGTGATGAGAAGATGGTGAATGAATGAATTACCGGGAGAGAAATATGGCAGGAAGAGGAAACGGTAGGAGCAAAGACCTGACTGTCTGTAATAGCGAAAACTTAGAAGGGACTCATCCCTCCACGAGAGAACAGATTAACAACCTGTGGTGTATTTGCATGATGGAATCCCTCGAATGGACTAAATCCAAATAGGCCCATATTGATAAATCTCAAAAACCTTATGTCGAATGAAAAATAAATTGGGAAAAAATAAATCTGTTCTGGTTGCATTTCTGTAAGGTTGAAAAACACACAAAACAGTGTATGCTGTTTATGGCTACATTCATATGCAAAGGACAAAAACAAACACGGGAATGATACACCCCAACTCTAGGAGATTGTCAACCTAAAGCAAAAAAAGCAGTGTTTAACCCTCATGGTAGTTACACAGTAGTCTGATATATTGTCTGTGTTTTTCTGAATGCATATAACGTTTCATTATTTAAAATATGTTTTTGAAAAAATGCCTTCAAAAAAATTTTTTTAAAAAAACAGAACTTTAGGTACTTTTGTATTATGAGGAACTCGCTGCATTAGAAAGTAACTTATGATTGTGTCAACGTTTGATCTAGCAACAATCCTTCACCAATGCCGGCAGGTGACAGCTATCGGGGAGCAGTGCTCATGACCCAGAGCGAGGAGCTGGGTGTTCTCACTCCGAATGTCCCACAGATTCACCAGGAGCCCTCAGGCAGGCTGGGTACGCCTCGGTGCCGTTTCCTCATTGGTCAGGTGGAGGTGTGGACACGAGCCTTCAACCCTCAAAGCGCTACTAGGAGCAATGAGTAAGACAACAGCCGCTCGGACAGTGCAAGCATCGTAAGAATGAATGTCGTGACATTTCGTTCTGTCTGATCTGTGACCCGCCCTGGGTTTCCCCTTGAACCGAAGATTGAACACACTTGTCCAAGCCAGGCTCGTTTGCTGTGTCTCGCTACAGACTTTTTCCTACATACAATAGAATTTTAGTTCAGACCCCTAAAAATAGAATAAGATGTTGGGGGCTCTGCGTCTGTTTCCGCGGGGTCATTGCTGACTTGCAGAGTGGTCGAGGGCTGCAAGGGTCTGAGCAGGCAGAAGGAAGCGGAAGGTCACGTGGGTGTGGACGAGCTGCCCCACACACCGGAGGACGACCTGCAGCGCGCTGTAGGGGTAAATGCTCGAGCTCAGAGCAAACGCTTTTATGTGATGAGGCAGCTTTCCCCTGTGCACCCGTTGAAAGCAAACAGTGCACCCCCACTTGCTGAAGGGGGGTGTGGGTTATTTACATGCACTCGATTTCTCTCCTAAGTTAGTCTCAGATGAGCAACGTGAACATTCTCTGCAAGGAGAGGGCACACGGTGTACTCAGAGGACAGGGAATTATTTAGGAGAAGGATGTTTCCTGTGATTTACTTACTGGTGAACTCACCTGGCGTCTCGTCACCGCTCACGACACTCACATCTAGGGCTGACACCAAGAATCAACATCTAGCATAGGGGGCAAGGTGGCATTGTACACAGACAAAAGCTGCCAGATTTCATGCCCTTAGTTGACAGAGATAATGCAAACAATACTAATAGTGTCTATTTTATTAATATTAAACACATGCTCTGTGTATAGATTATATGATGTAATTGCCATAGCAAGCCTGTGAATAGGAATCTGAGATTAAGAGACGTTCAGAGTTTGTTAGCCTAAGGTTGCACAACTAGTAAGCTGCTGCTCTGTGGTTCGAACTCGGGTAGTCTGGTACTGGAGCCGGCACTTCTAACCACTGTGCGATTGCCCTCTGCGTCTTTGGGCAGGAAAGTGGATTGTGACACCAGTTTCAGCCTGCTGTGTAGATAGACACGGAAGGCCCTGCTGGGAAATGCTGGCTGACCTGTGCAAAGCCGCACAGCGGGGAGGCGTATAATCAGGATGTGACTTTGATAGCCACTGGGATTACGTTGAAAGTCGAGAAAATCCAGAAATATCTGTATTTAAAGGACATACCAAGAATTATGCCAGGGTTGCAAACAGGGGGCGAGCAGAGACTCGGCCTGTGTCCCGACATTGGCCCTGGCCCTGGCCTTGGGGTTCCAGAATCCCTCCAGGCGTTCTGCCTGGCTGCAACAGTTCTGACTCCCAGCGCCGTCAGCAAAAATGTTCCACCGCTGACCATGATCTTTGGTGTTTCCCACTTTCCATTCCCTCTTCGACACCCCGTTGCCCCTGACCCCACCAGAACCAGTCCTGAGACTCTTCTCACTGGCAGCCTTCTATTGACCAATGTTCTCCTTCTGCTCAAAATTAAGCCACAATAGAAAGAACACACTTTTGAGGTCTTAGAGGAAGACTTGGATTCAAGTCTGCCTCTTTCTTTGTGTAGACTTTTGGCAAGTTACTTAATGCTTCTGGGCCTCGATTTCTGGATCTATGCAATGGGAATTAATAATTCCTACTGTGGGCTGGGTGCGGTGGCTCAGGCCTGTAAAACCAGCACTTTGGGAGGCTGAGACAGGAGGATCGCTTGAGGCCAGGAGTTTGATACCAGCCTGGGCAATATAGCAAGACCCCATCTCTACAAAAAATTTAAAAATTAGCCTTTCTCTTCACTGTATATTTCCTCTTCCACTGAGAACTCAACTTCTTTTTTGAGAAAAGTCCTGTGTGTACCTTCCTATGGTGGGGAACCTGTAGCTTCAAGGCCACATGTGGCCCTCCAGATCCCCAAGTACAGCCCCTTGACAGAATCCAAACTTGGCAGAACAAATCCTTAAAAGGATTTGTTGTGTAATATTTCGATTCAGTCAAAAGGCTGTACTCAAGGATCCAGAAGGCCACATGCGGCCCCAAGGCTGTAGGTCCCCCAAGCAAACATCAAAACAATTTAGAGTTTACTAAGGAGAGACTAAGCAGAGAGATGAAAGGATGTCCATTTCAAGACAGAAATCCCACCTGTTCTATTATTAAGAGCTTTTATTAGGCCCCCACGAATGCTGCCAGGAATCTTCAGAACATACTGCAGATGTCCCCCCAAAAGTGGGCTTTGGTGTCGGCCTCGCAGCATGCAGACTGGCCCCGGTTCATTTACGAGAGACAGAGCCCACGCACGGTTTCAGATCGCCTGTCATTTCGGCTGCCTTTCTTAAAACGATGATATGGAATTGCATATTAACACTGTTTTGTACTGTCACAGACTCTCTGGTTTTCTTAGCTGCATGGATTTAACTATAAAAATCTATTGGATCATGATCATACTATATAAGAAAGCAATGAAGCAAAATTAAACACTATACACCGTGTATAGATTACCAAGTGTTGAGGACTCGAAGTACAATATTAAGATGAAAAGCACTGCCGCCATTCCTACTCTTGAAGAATTCCTGACAGAGCAGGATACAGACGTATGCAAAGATGCTTATGGAAAAGGGCTAGTGCAGAGATGCGCACCGGTTATTTAGAGCTGGGAGGAGGGGACCTTCAGGGGACAGCCTCCAAGGGAGTGGGGCGTGGGAGCTGGGTTGGAAGAGTGAGTTGGGGTTAAGCAGGTGCAGGGGAGGGCGCGAGGGCCTTCGGTGCAGATGTACAACTGAGCGAAAGCAAGACGGCAGGAAGCAACAGGGACGCACGCGCATTAGCTTCGCATTTGCCGGGAGGTGACATGCCAGCAGGGAATGGTGGCTGGTGAGGCCGGACAGGCAGGCAGATCCTGTTTACAACCTGGCTGCGAGCAGAAGGGAACGAGGGCCCCTCCACGTCTGTTCACTGCCATGTCCCAGCCCTAACCAGTCCCTAGCGAGGAACCAGTGCCAAGGAGTTTGGGCTTCACCCCGGGTGTGAGAGATTTTTCAGAAGCAGAACAGCCCGTGGTCATACTTCATTTTAAATAGGGAGACAATCAGGAAGCATTTCCATCAGAATTCAATTCTTAAAACTGTAATTCTACATCCAAGAGTATTCATTCATTCATTGTATTCACCCATTCAACAAATATCCATTGAATGATTAATATGTGCCAGGGACTGTTCCGGGCTTAGGAGATTCAGCAAGAAGAAAATAGACAAAAATTGCCATACTCGTGGGAGGGACAGGTAATATACAAAGCACCTCAGGAAATAAATCATATAGGGTGTTAGAAGGTGATGTGGACAATGGAGACAATGAAACAGGAAGGGGTTAGGAACAAGGAGAGCAGCAGGAGGGCAGGTGGGGGAGTTGCTATTTTTAGTAAAGGAAGTTAAGAAAGAGCTCTTTAATAAGGTGACATTTGGGCAAGAACCTGAAAAAGATGTGAGCTTGATTCCTGCTGGTATCTGGGGAAGTGCATTCCCAGCAGGGCCTTTGGCATTCCCAGCAGGGGACAGTGCAAAGGCCCTGGGGCTAGCAGTGTCAACATCTTTGGAACCTGTTTAAAAGGGAAATTATTAAGCCTTGACCCAACCTAGGAATCAGAAGCTCTTAGGTTGGGGGTGGGAAGTGGGGTGAGACCCAGGAATCTGTTTTGACAAGTCTTCTAAATGATCCTCATGTTAGCTTAGTTCTGAGAACCACAGCCTTAGAGCCAGGTCCTCTCTCTCTGTCTATAGTATTTTACCTAATTATCAGTTTCCGTAAATTTAACTGCCCTCCATTCTTTTTTATTTTCCACCCAGATATTTCTTTTTGGGTTCTAATCTTGTGTATCCAGTCCCTATCTCAACAAATAGCCTAACCATCTTCCTATTTAGTAAAGTCGGAATCTTAGAAATTTGCTATTTGCTATCCTGAATTCATGTTATTCCTTTTAAAAAATTTTTTTTATATTTTTTAGAGACAGAGTCTCACTCTGTTGCCCAGGCAGGAGTACAGTGTCATCATAGCTCACTGCAGCCACTAACTCCTGGGCCCAAGTGATCCTCCTGCCTCAGCCTCCCGAGTAGCTGGGACTACAGGTGTGCACCACCTTGCCGGATAGTTTTTTTTTGTTTGTTTGTTTGTTTTTGTAGAGACAGGGGTCTTGCCATGTTGCCCAGGCTGGTCTTGAACTCCTGGCCCCAAGTGATCTTCCTGTCTCCGCCTCCCAAAGTGCTGGGATTATAGGTGTGAGGCACTGCACCCAACCTTATGTAATTCTTTAATCAACAAACTATTTGCCATTATAATCTGGAGTAGGTCTGACTTTTACTGGGTGGGAGGAGAAATTGTCACCTCTCAAGTCATGACTTGATGATAGTTTCCTGTCCCAACTCTGAGAAACTGGCCTTTCTGCCTGGGGCTGAGGGGCACCTATTCTCTCAAACCTTCGGCTCTTCCTTTTGGTTCTGGGGCTTCCTTTCAATATATTCTTATTGCTCACTTGATAGATTGATCGAGACCGATTGACTGCTGTCACCTGCACATCAGCCTTCGCACTATTAGAAGGTACAACTGAAAAAGGAATATTTGCTGAAAATCCTTTCCCTTCAATTTCACAAATATTTCAGCCTTACTGTGTTTCGCAATGAGGCAGCGGGCCAATCAGTAAATAAAAACTTTTTCTGCTGGGCTCTAGGAGGGATGCGATGCCTCCAAATGCTTGAGCCTTGGAAAGGAACACGTGTGAAGGTTAAGAACACCAGCTCTGGAATCAGACAGCTGGAGTCTGACAATCGGCAGTTGCCTGTTTATGAACTATAGGATCCGAGGTGGGTTATCAGACCTCTCTCGGTGCTTTAATTCCCTCACTTATAAATGGGGTTAATAATAGTGCTTATCTGTAGGGCTGTTGAGAACATCGAGTTATTATATGTAAAACGCATAATCAGTACCTGGCTCTTATAAGTGTCAACTGAGCATTAACCATTCCTATTAATGAATATTTCTGAGTAAATAAACAGAAAGAGTTTGGTGAGAGAGCTAACCTGAGGTACTTAAGCATCCCTATAACGTTAACCAATTTTATACTTTGCCACTCACTGTAATACATGCGCTCCCAGGGACTCCGCGTTACATTAATTAGCTTGTGATATTTTTATCGATTCTTGTCCGTGTTTCAGAAAGCCTTGCCCTGGTTTTTTTTTTTTTTTTTTTTTTTTGGCCATGAATTGAGGCATGACTCCCAATCAGAAAAAATAACGAGCAACCGTCTAATGTAGTGAGAACACAACAAAATTATAAAGTATAGTTATTTTTAAAAGGACATAGCTATTTTTTAAAATAAAACACACATTAGATAATTTCTTCCTATACGCCAGGGACCATGGTTTTAAGGACTTGATCTCAGGCAGCGGGAGGAGACGGTATTCTTTCTTTTTGATTGAAGTGGTTCCGAATTGGCCTTTAATTGACCTGGGAGTGAGAAGAAAAAAGGATTGGGTATAAAAATATAATAGGGTTCACTTGAAACCAGCCAAGCAGTTGAACCTGCCCCAGAGGGGTCTTTCTCTGCTCTTAAAACCTGGCTGAAATATGAAAGGAAAGTGTTATTCACCAGAAATACAGAAAACGGCATGTAAAGCTATGCCCACACGGTGCAAGTTAGGAATTATTGGATCAACACAGCACACTGTCAACTCCCAGGGGCCGTCCAACCTTGGGACTCCATCCGTAACTAATGGGTTATATAAAGTAAATCTGTGGTCGTGTTTCCTGTGATTGCCAACATATTTGGTGCGTGTTGTCTGTGGTTGTCAAACATGGAAGATAAGAGCACAGGGTCTCAAAAGGATGGCTCTGGTTTCAAATCTGTTTAGCAGAATCATCTCAGGTACGTGGCTTCGTCTTTTCAAACCCTGGGTTCCTCATCTATGGAAGAGGGATAAAATAGTTTCCACCTCCTAGGAATCCTATGACGGTTCAATGAACTGATGTTTGGAAAGTTCTTAGCCCTGTGCCTGGCACAGAGTAGGTACCCGTAATAACCGTCACAACTCATACAACTGTTCATTATTATCAGTGGTGTATGGTTTTGGGAATACTGTGTACGTGCTGAACTCATAGGCCTCACAAGGCTGGAGATAGGTATTATTATCATGCTCATCTTAAAGGCGAGGAGAGCAGGCGTAATGAATGAAGACTCATTGGAAGTCTCGCTGGACAGAGTCCAGGGCTGACCCATGCTATTGGCTCCTAGGACAGGATTGTGCAGCCCAGGCTCAGATCACCCTCACCTTGTCATGAGTCCTCAGTGAGCGGCTACGCAGACGCACAAAGGCTGGAGTGGGAGCCACCTTCCCCCACCTGCAGGGGACCCTAGCTGTAATAATATCAGAGCTCAGCTATCGTCTCCTGATTGCCTCGTGTACGGCCCCGAGCTTGTTGGGGAAGCTTTCGCTTCAGACCCCGGACTTAAGAACCTGGTACTTTTTATTAGCATAAAAGGTATCATTTTCGCTCCACAATTTTGGGCGTAAAAAAAAAACCACATTAATGTATTTCTCTAAACCCTTAATTCTGACTACATCCTCATTCATTCCTCAAGATGGCAAGAGTTTGTTCCCTGTTTCCTCTCCCTCAGCTCACATTGTATCTCAAAACAGGGAAGGGGTCTCTTGTCATCAGTCCAGCAGTTGCCACGAAGGTGCTCGGTGCCCAGGGACTTGCAGTCCACTCGAAGGCCAGAGACTCGATCCCTCCCAATCGAAGCAGGGGTCCTTTGCTGTGCCTAAGACACACCTCTTGGAATGTAGACACACCGAGGTCCACATGTTGTCCCCTCAGATGACTGCCCCCTCTTGATGCCCGCAGCAGGCAGAGTGTCTGGTTGTCATTTGCTCACCACGTGGAGATGCCATCCCTTCCTTCTTTGGGGGGTGCTACACCCTTCTCCCTGCCATCTTGCCTCCCCCATTCCCAAGCCTCAGAGCACCTCTCCTCTCTTTGCGAGTCCAGCTCTTTGCAAAACACAGCTCCTTAACTCTGTATAAGACAGGCAAGGGGTGCCCCAGTACTCAGGTCTCAAAATCCTGCTTGCCGCTAGAACAGCAAAAAAAAAGTATTTGTCCTTCTTTCTGGCCCTTCTCCAGCGATGACAGCAAAAACGCAAGGCGAGTGTCCGTAAACCAGCCTGCCACACTTCTCTTTTCAGCAGGACTCTTGAAAAAGTATCAAACTCAGGCTGAAAATGGAAACGCTCTATATTTTTTAATCCCAACCACATGGTAGGGCTAGTCGGTGGCCCGACACGTTGCAAAAAACCCTTTGATTCTTTATACCTGAATTCTCAGTGGTGGAATTGGCTCCTCTTTGAGGAACAGGCCATTATGGAGTTTTGACCGGCAAAGCTTGTTATCCATCGACTCCAACAACAACCTCTGGTCAAGCAGAGAATCTATTTCTTTCGGGTTTGCATTAACTTCCAGGTAACTTCAGTCTGAATTTCATTTCATTCACCAAGCTTTACCACGGCCTATTTCTCCAAGTACTTTGAATTCTTCAAATACAATTTTTCTTCCTTCAATTCTGATCCATTCTTGTTCCAGACCCCAGACACACAAAGCTCAGGGAGCAAAGAGATCCTGTGCCAGGTACCAGTCGAGGCCGTGAGGATACAGAGAGAATAAGATGCCTGCAGGCCCTCACAGGCCTCGCGCTGGTATAGCCAGGCCCTGTTCTGAGTGCTTTACATATATTAACTCATTTAATCCTCATAACAACCCCATTTCAGAGATGAGAAAACCGAGGCCCAGAGAGGTTAAGAAACTTACCTAAGATTGCACAGCTAGTAGGTGGCCCAGGCAAGAGTCAAGCCCAAGCAGTCCGGCATCGACGTGCCCTTAACACAGGGCTGTGAATACCAATCTATCGATTGATCAATGGTGGCTGAGTGTTAAGAAGGAAATAAACAAGAAGGTGATACATAAAGTTGGGTGGGGATGGGCGTCCGCATGTGCCGATCACCTCCTGATTATCCAGGAGGCAGCATTCGAACTATTAAACCAAACCTGGAGGACGACAAGGAGCCAGCCACCCAAAGAGTGGGGTAGGAGGGTGACGGGCCTTCCAGGCAGGGGGAACAGGAACCGGAAAAGCCACAAGAGGGCAAGAGAAGTTCCAGGGCAGACATGAGGCCTGTGTGACAAGGCACAGGGAGGGACGGGAGAGTCGTATGTGATGGAGACAGAGAGGATGCGTCAGGAGCAGTGAGAGGCCACCGCCATCTTTAATCAGGCACAGCAGTGATGTGATCTGAGTTGCTTCTCCAGGCCCGGCTGCTGGTGACCAGGGGGTTGGGAGAGGGTGGCGTAGCTGGAGGGGAGGGGATGGCAGGGTCTCTGGTGTGGTCAGGTGGCGAAAGATAACACCGGATGGACCAGGAGGGCCTGGTGCCCAGGACCATCGGAAGGAGTGTGGACTATGTTCCCAAAGCCAGAGAAGCCCTGAACAGGTTTTAAGCAAAGAAGTTACAGGATCCAATCTGAGTTTTAGGAGAACTGCCCCAGCTAGAGCGGAGGATGCCTTCGAGAGAGACGAGACATGCTAGAGACATCCGGTGACAAGTGATGTACACTGGAGGCTGCTGGGGACAGCGGTTACTCTTTCATGCCCAGGCACTGTTGGGATAGGTCAGCCAAGGGGCTGCTCTCGAGGAACTTTCAAGAGGTATTGATGAGCACAGGATTGGTGACCAATTGACTGTGAACAATGACAGAAAGAAAGGAGAGAAAAGACCCTTCTGTCCTTGGGGGCGGAGGAGGGAGCATGCTCTTTAGTAAGAGAAGAGGATTTGCCAGTGGGACAGGTTCAAGTTAGGACACAGAGAAAACTCCAGTGGCCAAGATGGAAGAGCAGTAGGTGTGGACACGGTTGGCCCAGCGCTCTAAGGATGGGAAGGAAACACTGGAAGAGAAAGGTAGGTCTGAACATTTCCTCACTGGCTCCTCCTAGGTATTGAAGTCCAAACAAACCAGAACTATTGAATGGAAACGGTCTGCTTCCAAAGAAATGCTGTTCCCTTTGAGGGCGGCAGCATGCCAGGAGATAGGGGCTTCAATTGCATTGCAGAACAACTGGGCTTTGCATGGAATCAGTCCTCAAGAACTCAGAAAGCACCAGAAAAATCTCATTCAAACCTGGTTTCCCATTACTCAGATTCAGATCAATAAGTCAAGTCCTCAGTGACCAGTTAGGTGATCACGACAGCTGGCAACAACATCAGTGATCCTTAACACTGGTGTTCAACTTTTTCTCCAACGCTGACTGTATGCGAAGTTTCCTCTCTATTGACCGTGAGACTGTCAAAAATTTTCGCCACTGATCTTTAGGGAAGAATACACGACCTAAGTCTGGAAAGAGTTAATCTTCAGTCGGTTGGAAGGTAGGATGTGAGAGATTTCTTTTGCATCACAAAGTCTGTGAGACTTCACAGCCCGCTGGTGCCCTGGAAATCATGGGGCCGGATCTCCCAGGGCCCCCAACCGCGGTGGCAGGAAAACCAGTCTCTCCCCTCCGGAGTGGATCGTGCTCGGTGGGAGTTCGAGACTTGAGCGGGTCCTAGAGAGGGATTTTACCCCTAAAGCAAGTCAGCTTTCGCTCAGCGGATGCTGGCGCCTGCTTCTCCCTTTCTTTTATCCCCGTGTTTTGACAATTCATGAAAAAAATGTGTCTAAGAGCAAATTGAGCTGCTCAAGCAATAAACATTTAGACACACAGTGTGAATTGAGTTATTGTTCTTGGTGGGGGTTTTCCCAGAGTTTGTTTCTCTTTTTGGGGAGGAGGACGTGTCAGCCCGGTCCCCTCCCCCGGTCTAGCTGGAAATGGCAGTCTCCCTTTCGCGGTGATTGTCGCGAAGCCTCGACAACAGCCCCCTGACTAGGTTATCTCGCAGCAACTTCCATTCAAGAAGAGTTGGGGGGAGATTCGAATTCAAGACAGTTGGACTGGATGGAGGGGTAAGAGCCGCGCCTTGAGCCGAGGGGGCCGCGTCTCTGGGCTCTCAGGGTAGGCGAGGCCTCTCGCGGGGGTCCGGGGGCGCTCGGGCGGAGGGAGCGGGGGTGCCCGGTCTGGGGATCGGCGCGCCGGGCACCGCGCGGCGGCAGCC